>NC_045173.1:535000-899509 GCF_900700415.2 Clupea harengus | reverse complement strand
CACAGGCTTTGAAGCCTGGACCTCACGTTAATCAGGTGGCCACCTTAGTGACGGAGCCCCATGTGTGGCATGGAACAAGGATAGCCAGATGCTTTCACTGTGGGAAGCTACACGCGGCTAACAGCTGCTTATTTAAACACTGTTTTGATTATATTAAATGCCATTCAATGTAAATGCTAGGCGGTTAGTGTCAGGTTGCCTGAAGTCTTTACAAGCTAACTAACACATTGAGCGAGATGGCCAGCACAGACTCAAGCTAAACATTCAAGCTGCAGAAATGCATTGGAATCTCAGCCTTGTTATGCAATCCGTGGTTTGAGCAGAATATCAGAGCAAATTAAATGACACCATAACTAGATAATGCATTCATATATTAAGATTCTTTACATGGATAATGTGTGTATGTTGCATACAAAAAACAATTCAGAGATTACATTTAGAAATGAGTGAAGCTAAGAGAAGGAAGTTTACAGACGACTTCTTCAAAAGGTAATACTACGGTAATCCAAAAGACGAAATACTGATGTAGCTTATCTAGGCACATATGCTGATGTATCTTAGCTAGGCACATAGTATGCTGAAACCATTTATATCTTTTAGTAGCGATATATTCAGCAGCTTGTCCAATCATGGCATCCATCAGTGCTGCTGAGGCACACAGTCATGTATGTCCATGCCATCCCTCAAATCACACAGCCCCTGGTAGGAACCGTGGAGCTGAATCATTGCCTTGTGTTGTTGTTGTTGTTGTTGTTGTTGTTGTTGTTGTTTGAAGTGGACACAGGGGCATCAGTTATTAGTGAGGACAGAGTTGAATGACTAGCGCTTAACTTGCACTTCAGCAGTTACATTCCTGCACTTATTTTTCCTTTTTTCTAGGTCGTTGTTTTTCTAATTCTCATGTAAAGTAGTATTTATTGTTACACCATGCTTTTTATTGCTCTTAGCTTGACTGTTCTCTCCCTTGTACGTCGCTTTGGACAAAAGCGTCTGCTAAATGACTAAATGTAAATGTAAATGTAAATGAACGGTACCGCCTTCCACAATAGTACTGAGGTCATTCACAGGGTTGAAACTGAATGTCCTGGCTAAGGTGAATGCACATTACAATGACTGATCACCATAGGTCCGAATCTACAGGGAGGAGGGGACTGGGTAGCATTATTAAGGCTAGGCTGAAGTGAGCTTTTGAAGCCAATTTTGAAAAGTCACTGACAGTGAGCTGCTACTATTGTATTCAGGGTTAAACTGGGGTGGATGGTGCATACCCAGATTTATCAGAGGGCAAAAACCTTGCTTTTGTAGGCCAGGCCAGTACCCTTTACCATACCAAAGAAGAGGAACAAGAAAGATGACATGCAGCAGGAGTAATTGAACTTGGGACGCACTCTGATGGAGTTGTGCATACAAACAATACAGTATAGCATAGCAGACAGCATAGTAATCATTTGTGGAGACTACAAGATGACAGCCAATGCAGGCACAAGGCTAGAGCGATACTCATGAAGAATTGAGGAACTTTTTGTGATGGCAGGAGGGAAAAGCTTCTCAAAACTACATACAGTACCAGTCAAAGGTTTGGACACACCTTCTCATTTAATGTGAATACTGAAGACATCAAAACTATGAAAGAACACATATGGAATTATGTAGTAAACAAACAAAAGTGTTAAACAAACCAGAATATGTATTATATTTGAGATTTTTCAACGTAGCCACCTTTTGCTTTGATTACAGCTTTTGCACACTCTTGGCATTCTCTCAATCAGCTTCATGAGGTTAGTCAGTTGGCTGCTTTTCTTTCACTCTGCAGTTTCACAGTAATGGTGGAACGACACTCCCGGTGGAGGAATGTTGTGTGCTGTAGTTCTGCTCTGACCACTAGGGGGCAGCACAGGCCCACCAGATGTGCTGTAGTTCTGCTCTGACCACTAGGGGGCAGCACAGGCCCACCAGATGTGCTGTAGTTCTGCTCTGACCACCTAGGGGGGCAGCACAGGCCTACCAGATGTGGTGTAGTTCTGCTCTGACCACTAGGAGGCAGCACAGGCCCACCAGATGTGCTGTAGTTCTGCTCTGACCACTAGGGGGCAGCACAGGCCCACCAGATGTGCTGTAGTTCTGCTCTGACCACTAGGGGGCAGCACAGGCCCACCATATGTGCTGTAGTTCTGCTCTGACCACTAGGGGGCAGCACAGGCCCACCGGATGTGTTGATGTAAAGAGAACAGCATGGATGGAAGAACAGACAGTTAACAATTCAAGTTAGCAATTGACTTGTCTGGTACTATTACACCTGTACTATTACAACAGAATGTGCTTTCCACTTTCTCCTCTCCTATTTTCATTATTTTCATTGGTCTGAACCCCAGGGTATTGGCCAACTTTGGATAATGTCTGGTCATGTCTGGCAACACTGATACTATGATTCAGCAAAGGTTCCTGTCTGTTGGTCTCTAAGTCAGTGGTGTATCCAATCCTGCTGTCTTGGCTTCATTTAAAATAAAGAATGGAAAAGAGAGAACAAGGGAGAAAAGTGAATGTTAATCTAGATTTTCACGAATGCACCTTTTTAGCTCCACCAGCCTCCTTCAGAAGAACGTCCACTGAGACAGAAGTCCTTGGCTTCATAGCACACACGTCGGCAAAGCTGCAAACTGAAGTGTCAGATCCAAACGTACAGGTTCGTGGTGTGAGAAGTGGGAACACCATTATCTTTTAAAATTCTGTAACTTTCCCAAATGTAAAATGCTATTTTCGTCCCTCCACAGGTCTTCTGGATGAAGGATGGCAAAGAGATAAAGACCGGGAACAAGTATGAGTGCCTGTCCATAGACCGGATGCGTGCTCTTGTGATCCACAAAATCACACATGAAGACACCGGCGTATATGAGTGTGTTTGCGACGGAGATCGAATGTTCATCCAGGTTGCTCTCAAAGGTACAGTATTTTTGTTTTCGTAGGCATTAGCAGTCATATGTAGCATATAGCACAGCTGGGGCCCGCAGTTTGAGCAGAAGAACACTGAAGAAGTGAACACACAATGGGCACAGTCAAGAGACTGAACGGGCTTGGCTTTTGTGAATTCATTTGCATGTAAGGAATTTACGGTGCAACCTGGTTCTTACTCGAGTGCTTTTACTTGACTTGAGTTATTATTATTATAATTATTATTATTATAATAAAGTTACAGTACTTTTACTTGAGTACAGCTTTTGCTTACTCCCCCCACCTCTGCCTGTGATATACCTAGTGATATAAATCTTAGGGAGCAGTTTGAAAAAAGAGAAGATACAAGGTTTGTTCGAAGGGTAAGGGAAAGCACTCCAGGTTTGTATATAAACTTTACTAAAAGGCTTGAGGATCCACCAGTGAAGTGCAAAATGCTTGGATAGAGAGCAGGGGCTCTAAAGACCACAGGATAGCTGCACCCTTACTAGAGCGGAAAGAGGACCTGCCAAGGAATCATGGAGTGGGGAGAAACCAAAGGATAGATGGCCAGGGGCTTTGGAAGTCAAGGAATGGAGTTGCATCAAGGGTGATTTAAAAGACATTTTATGAAGGATGGAAGGGTACAGTGGAGAGTAAATTAAATCGCATGAGTCAGATCATTTATAATTATGGCATGGAAAGATATGGCACTTGTCAGAAAGCTCATTGAAAAGAAAAGGGGAAGTTTGAGAGTTGAAAGTAAGGATCTGTCTTCAACTGCTGCATGCTGAGAATCAGAGGCATGTGAAACCAGGATGACAGATGGATGATGGCCGTCTCAGGTGGAGAGAGATGCAAGAGCTGCATCGCCTCCTGATCCTAATGGTCACCGCTAGGAGCACCTGATGTTGTGGAGTATGGAAGCTGATGGTGATCGTATGGAAAAAAGGAACAATTCCGAGGATGCCCTGTCAGGAATTTTTTATCTGAAGGAGAACAATGCCATGACTATGGGCCAGTTTCAATCAATCTTCTTAATGTCGAAGGAAAGATCTTCTGCCAGTTTCAATCAGTCTTCTTAATGTCGAAAGGAAAGATCTTCTTGCGTGTTGGCAAGGAGGTTGGACACCTATTAGAAGGCAAATCATTTGAAAGCATATTTCTATGCAGAAAGCAGGATTGAAATAAATAGTAGTACGATTTGGCAGCAAACTCATTCAGGCAGCAAGGACAGAGGGTATACACCTCTGTGTGTGGCATTTTATTTTTGGACCAGGCTAATTCCTTTGGATCGGTGCCACATGATCTATTGTGGAAAGAATTCTGTTGTTTTCAGGTCCCCCTGAGAAGATTACAGCGTTGGGTAATGCCTATTTTAAGGATATTCAGGACATTCAGTGCAAGTAAATACACCACATGCTCACGCTTACAACAACTGCCCTAGCTTTTAGCCAAGTTGGATGATGATGATCTTAGATGGGCAAGGATGACAGTGAAACTTAGCAAATGCAGAATTGTGTCTATCAATGAGGGAAAGCTGGTTGAAGAAAACTACGTTTATATTGGTAGGGAGATGATTCCTTCTGTTTCAGAGAATCCGATGAAGAGCAATTCCAAGACCAAGGGCAGGCTGCCGAGTTTAGAGAAAACGTAAAGGCAATCAATACCATTGATGAGGCCTTCTTGCCTATTACATTGAAAATGTAAGGAGTACCGTGGGATTGGGGTGAGGAACAGTCAACAGTGCTGAGAGAGCTCAAAGATTTCTAACAAACAACACCACCATATCCTACTTTGACCCAAAGAAGGAGACTCAGTTAGCTATATGTCCAGAAGCCCCATTCCAATGCAAATTAGACACAAGGGCCTTCAAAGTTACAAAAGAGTACGTCAACTTTACATCACTATAGGCAACATCGAAGGCGATATATAAGAGAAATAAAAACAGAAACTTTAAAGGACCTGTACCAGGTCTGTGCATATATCAAGAATAACACATAGCTCACACATACAGACAACATGCCAAATGCTGCCCTACAGCAGTGTAGACATGTCAGCGGGGACCCCATACGCAGAGGCTCCAGGATGGCACACCCACTTCTCTGGAGCAGTGAGTATTACAACTGGCCAGTGATCAAAGTCCTCCTACGAGAGATGGTGTCGCAGAAGAGGACCCAAAGGTTCATGCACACCCTAGGAGATGCCATTGAAAGGATGAACACACATGACACCTGACACTGGGGTCAGCCAGTCCTAACACCATCCGTACTGACTGCCATGTACGCAAGACGGACAGTGAGGCAAAAGCCAAAATAAAGACTTGTTCTGATGCTCGACGACATGCTTCACCATCTAACATCAAACTAGGTGACACCATGTTGGGTCTTCAGAAAAAACACCCTACAGCAGAGAGCTATGTAAAGCACCATGGTGACTGCAGGACCGAAGGGATATGTCATCATCAGGAATAGTTCATTCTTCAAAAGTTCTCCATCCTCAACCACAGCAAGATCCACTGATGAAGCTGAACTTGGGAGACAGTGATGGCAGTGAACCAGCATCACCACCGCCACCTTATCAGGCACAACAGAGTTATTTGAATGTACCAAGACTTTCGCTGGAATGGACAGTACTAGTTAGGACATTCCAGCACCAAGGTACACACAAACGAAAAGAGCCTTGACTGCTGTCTCTTACTGCTGAGAGACGGCAAAGACAACAGACGCTCATCGGAGGAGTGAAGTGGTCAAGAAGGGGAATAGAGCTGAATCAAAGCATTTAAATAGACTGGTGCTGATCCAGTGGCTGTCCCATAGGCAGGAGTGAGGGATTGACATTGAATCCTAGCTGCTACAGGGAGGAACTAGCAGAGGAGAAACCCCATCTAGCTTTGGCTCCCATCAGATACTGTAGTTAAAGCTAACATGCCGTCTGTTGTAAAATATTTTCATTTCTGTTTTGTTGTTTTTTTTTTAGACGAACCAGGCAAGTTTGTAAACAAGTCTAAGGGCTCGGGTGCTGTCATGCGGCAGTCTGGTGATGTGGAGCTCAGCTGCGAGGTGTCCACCGAGGACACGGCTGTGCGTTGGAAGAAACATCAGACAGAGCTGAAGGAGGACCAGAGGACATCCATGGTTTCCCAAGGGACAAAGCGGAAGCTGATCATCAAGAATGCCAAGCAGAGCGACGAGGGACCCTATTCATGCGAAACAGCAGAGGACAAGGTGACATTCCAGGTCAAGATTAAAGGTAAGAAATGTGAAAACAAAAACAAAATAAACCATGCAATCAAACACTGAATGAGATGTCAGATTCCTTTAGTAGGCTATGCATTAAAATGGGAGCCCTTATGAGTGTCTTAATGAGACTGCAACTCAATGTCCACATGGTCCCCCCCCCCATGAATGGACATCACCTCATCCCTCTGGTGCCGTTTATGTGTCACATGTGCAATCAGCTCATGGGTTTCCTATGGAGACAGAAATCCCATGAGTTAAATCAAGAATGAACTCTCCCGTACAGGCTGCCTAAGGGTATGTCTGACCCCTGACCCCTGACCCCACTGATGTGTGTTCAGTTCCGTTGTCTCTCCGCCAAATGTACACATCCATACAGACCTCCCGTGACCAAGACGACTGCATGTACACATCCATACAGACCTCCCGTGACCAAGACTGCACAATACTGGGTTTCCTTCCTTAATTCTGCTCTGCATATCTGACTGAACTGGTCCTTGTGATTGGCTGAACACACCTGAGTTAGCTAATGAAGAGCATTGTAATCACAATTACATTTAGTCATTTAGCAGACGCTTTTATCCAAAGCGACTTACATATGTACGACTTACAATGTATACACATTTTACATTTACACTGATGGCACACTGCACATCAGGAGCAATTAGGGGTTCAGTGTCTTGCTCAAGGACGCTTCGACAGGGAATCGAACTAGCAACCTTCTGCTTACTAAACGACTTCTTTACCTCCTGTACCACTGTCGCCCCCGTTAGTTCAATCAGTTAGTCAATCAATTAGTTCAATCATTGCATTACAAATAAAATACATTATTATTATTATTATTATTATTATTATTTGTTGTTCAAGCAGGGATCGATAGAAGATATACAGGGTAGGGGGTGCTGTATGAGCAAGATAAAGCCTTGATATTATCTGTTAATGTGTATGCAGTGACACGGATACTGGTACTAGGAATAATAGACCTTATAGCTCCATATATACTTGCACAATGTCATCCATTCTGAAAGTTGAGTTATAATAAATAGGCCAAGTTGACTCCTATAATTGCAGCTGTAATAACCTCAGATTTTAGGCTTCTTATACTGTATGTTTGGGCATGATTGTCATTGTTATGTTTTCATGAATTATATATAAATAAGTAAGTAAATAAGAGATTACGACACGGACGATTGGAACTCCCGATTGCAACACATTGCGTTCTACAGTAGTATTTTTTCAATATATGTCAGGGAATTTGTCACCCTTTACCAGGACTGTATTAACCTCAGAATTAAGACACACACCCAAGAATATAATAAATAACAGACTTTTACTCTGGCAAAGAGGAGTGCAGTGGTTGCAGACCGCTGTTCAACCCATCACTGACTTCTCTTCTAGAAATGTCTAGTCTTTATGGAAAGAAAATGTTCACAGTTCATACATGACACTCCCATGGTTGTACCATCTCGTCCTTGGTTCCCAGAGATAAGAATGTTTACCTAAAGCCTAAAACATTGCGTTCTACAGTAGTATTTTTTCAATATACCACTGGTGATCTAATGCCCTGCTTGCAATATGTGGAACTGACAATGGAGGGGTGTGGGATGAAAGAGAACTAATGACCAGAGTTTCTCCTTAGTTTTACTGTGTTCAGTCAAATTCATGTATGAATTGCTTGTAACCATGTTAAAAAGCAGTAGTATATTTGAGGCAAGTGATATATGAAAATATACAACTGTCTCTCATGCACTACAGTTTAACACATCTGCTCAAGACATCATTCAACAATTTTAATATACTAAATAACCTCCTAAATGTATTTTAGAATGATTTTGTCATTCTATATATAACTCAGTTGGTACCTTGAAAAACAAATGTAGCTGGAGGTTACCCAGTCGAAGAACACACATTCAGTAGACTGGGTCACTCCATGTCAATTCATCAATTTTCAGTGAATATCAAATTAGAAGGCAATTCATAAGTGTTAGTTTCACAGTTGTCCAAATAAGCTTAAATGAGTGATGTGCTTTGCTGAGAGGTTTGTTTTCAACACTGCTAGCTCAGTTAGCTAGTCTTCCAGTTGCTTCATTTTGAAGCTGTCAAATTGTACAGAATTTGTATACAGTAGGTTAACAAATATTATATGTCAAACTGAGATACTATTTGATTGCATCATTATAAAACAGCACACATGAATTTCACAATATACTCCTATAAGTTCCCAAATATATAGGGTTATGTACTTATGTTTATTTGTACTGAGACATTTTTCCGTAAGAAAGTATTTTAAACTTATGATTTTGGTTTCTTTTGTGGTTACATTGGTAATGATCTTCCACAGCACCACCCCTTAATGTATTTGTATTATGTGTCACAAGCAGTATCATGCTACAAATGCGGCATTAAGCTGCTATTAAATGATAGATTTCTGGGCACTTTTTGACTGTTCCCCTTAGACATATTTACCAACAAGGATTCTGTCCAAAAGGAGGTTAAAACTACCATCTCTCAGAAAGCCACTCTGAGCTGTGAGGTGTCTGACTCAAAGACGGAAGTGAAATGGTACAAAGATGGCAAACTTCTGAGCTCCAGTAAAACCATCCACATGGAGATGAAGGGCAAGACTCGTCAGTTGGTGTTGGACAGTGTGGAGAAGAAGGATGCTGGGGAGTTCATCTGTGAGGCTGGACAGGAAAAGATGATCTTTAAGATTCAAGTAGCAGGTAGAGATAATTAGAGATAATTAGCTCACTTCTTTCACCGTTTTTGATGAGCAAAAGTCATTTGTTTTGAAACATCATAAGACTGAATGATAAAAGTGCTCAACAGAATCCATCCATTCCATTTCCTTGGCTCGTCATGACATCTGTCCATCTGTGCGCCGTTTCATCATCAGTGTCTTCAGTGTCGTGTCCTCTCTGTGGTTCACACTCTCTGCCTCACCCCAAACCCAAGCACTAACCAACTCATAGTTGTGGATTATATTATTATATATTATAATCCATATTGATATGAATTACATGTGTTCTTAGTTCTCCATTACTTTTCAAGCACAATGTATGTCACACTGTGTGTTTTCTGAGTGTATAGACCCAACAAAAGCTTTGTTTTGGTCTTTGTTTTGGTCTGTCCCCATCTCGGTGCCTCTTCGATGTTGTTCTATGTTTTCTGTGGAAAACTGCATCTCAATTCATTCCCCATTATGAACTCATGAGGATTCATATATTTATTTTCAAACACATTTGAATTCTAAATACAGTGATTACGACATTAATGATTTATCTGCTGTTTTCCTTCAGAAGTGCAAACAGACACCTTCACCAACAAGAGCACAACTCAGAGGGAAGTCAAAACTGCCATATCCGAGAAAACGACTCTAAGTTGTGAGGTGTCAGACTCTAAGACAGAGGTGAAATGGTACAAGGATGGTAAACTTCTGAGCTCCAGTAAAACCATCCACGTGGAGACGAAGGGCAAGACTCGTCAGTTGGTGTTGGACAGTGTGGAGAAGAAGGATGCTGGGGAGTACACCTGTGAGGTTGGGAAAGACAAGCAAGTGTTCAAGATTCATGTAGCAGGTATGAAAAATGGGTGACACTTAACTTTAGGGAAAAAATTGTTATGCCATTAACACATAACTAATTAGTGTTTGTATTAGTGCCCAATAAGGTCTGCGTTATGCACCATTAATCATTAGGGTGCTTAGGTATTAGGCCAGTATTCACCAATGTCTTATTCTCATTGAACAGGTAATTTATTCCTGGTACATCCCTAACACCGATAGTTGCATCTTTTGCTTCCACTGATTGTGTGCTCTTGTTGTTCTTGCTACGAGTGAGCAGTAGGGGGCTCTCTTCTATCAGTCCAATAAGATAAGGAATGCTCAAGCCATCAGTGCATTACCACTCATCCAACAGTGCACACACACACACACACAGCACAGCTACTTGGACACGACATCTGGAATGAGTCAAAGACCTCACCCTTGTTTTGGGACTCACTACATTTACATTTAGTCATTTAGCAGACGCTTTTATCCAAAGCGACTTACATATGTTAATTAGGGGTTCAGTGTCTTGCTCAAGGACGCTTCGACAGGGAATCGAACTAGCAACCTTCTGATTACTAAACGACTTCTCTACCTCCTGTACCACTGTACTCCCTAGCTCCTCCCTGTTGCTCCATAGTCCTGTGCTACGACTCAACCACCAGAATGGCACCAAATCACTTTAACTCTATTATTATGGTTTTACATTTGCACATTTTGTCACTTTTATGTTAACCTACTGGTGGATTTATTAAATGTTTGTAATGTCGTTTTGTGATTTCCTGACAGAAACTGAAGTCTCAGCATTTGCTAAAAAGGAGTCTGTCCAGAGGGAAGTTAAAGCAACCATCTCTCAGAAAGCCACTCTGAGCTGTGAGGTTTCTGACTCAAAGACAGAAGTGAAATGGTCAAAGATGGCAAACTTCTGAGCTCCAGCTAAACCATCCACAATGGAGATGAAGGGCAAGACTCGTCAGTTGGGTGTTGGACAGTGTGGAGAAGAAGGATGCTGAGAGTTCATCTGTGAAGCTGGAAAGAGAAACTGGTGTTCAAGATTCACGTAGCAGGTATGAAAATGGGTGACAACTTTACTTTAGGGAAAAAATGTTATGCATTAACACATAACTAATTAGTGTTTGTATTGTGCCAATAAGGTCTGCGTTATTGCACCATTAATCATTAGGTGTTTAGGTATTAGGCCAGTATTCACCAATGTCTTATTCTCATGAACAGTAATTTTTCCTGGTACATCCTTAACACCGATAGTTGCATCTTTTGCTTCCACTGATTGTGTGCTCTTGTTGTTCTTGCTACGAGTAAGCAGTAGGGGGCTCTCTTCTATCAGTCCAATAAGATAAGGAATGCTCAAGCCATCAGTGCATTACCACTCATCCAACAGTGCACACACACACACACACACACACACACACACACACACACACACACACACACACACACACACACACACACACACACACACACACACACACACACACACACACACACACACACACACACACAGCACAGCTACTTGGACACGACATCTGGAATGAGTCAAAGACCTCATCCTTGTTTTGGGACTCACTAGCTCCTCCCTGTTGCTGCTTGAGGCAAATTCAGGTCCATAGTCCTGTGCTACGACTCAACCACCAGAACGGCACCACATCACTTTAACTCTATTATCAGTCTATTATAAGTTTAGACTCCTTATCACTTGCTGCCAGCAATGAACAGACTGCTCCTCTGCCCCTCAATCTGAAGTTGCATGGGTTGGAAATGTACCTCACATTTAGGGTACATGTCCTTCATAAATGTAATAAAACTCACTGGCCAATGTGAGTAAGATTGTCTTGGCATTTTTGCAAGATAATGGTTTTACATTTGCACATTTTGTCACTTTTATGTTAACCTACTGGTAGATTTATTACATGTTTGTAATGTCATCTTGTGATTTCCTGACAGAAACTGAAGTCTCAGCATTTGCTAAAAAGGAGTCTGTCCAGAGGGAAGTTAAAGCAACCATCTCTCAGAAAGCCACTCTGAGCTGTGAGGTTTCTGACTCAAAGACAGAAGTGAAATGGTACAAAGATGGCAAACTTCTGAGCTCCAGTAAAACCATCCACATGGAGATGAAGGGCAAGACTCGTCAGTTGGTGTTGGACAGTGTGGAGAAGAAGGATGCTGGAGAGTTCATCTGTGAAGCTGGGAAAGAGAAACTGGTGTTCAAGATTCACGTAGCAGGTATGAAAAATGGGTGACACTTTACTTTAGGGAAAAAATGTTATGCCATTAACACATAACTAATTAGTGTTTGTATTAGTGCCCAATAAGGTCTGCGTTATGCACCATTAATCATTAGGTGTTTAGGTATTAGGCCAGTATTCACCAATGTCTTATTCTCATTGAACAGGTAATTTATTCCTGGTACATCCTTAACACCGATAGTTGCATCTTTTGCTTCCACTGATTGTGTGCTCTTGTTGTTCTTGCTACGAGTGAGCAGTAGGGGGCTCTCTTCTATCAGTCCAATAAGATAAGGAATGCTCAAGCCATCAGTGCATTACCACTCATCCAACAGTGCACACACACACACACACACTCACAGACACACACACACACACACAGACACACACACACAGACACACACACACACACACACACACACACACACACACACACACACACACACACAGCACAGCTACTTGGACACGACATCTGGAATGAGTCAAAGACCTCATCCTTGTTTTGGGACTCACTAGCTCCTCCCTGTTGCTGCTTGAGGCAAATTCAGGTCCATGATCCTGTGCTACGACTCAACCACCAGAACAGCACCACATCACTTTAACTCTATTATCAGTCTATTATAAGTTTAGACTCCTGATCACTTGCTGCCAGCAATGAACAGACTGCTCCTCTGCCCCTCAATCTGAAGTTGCATGGGTTGGAAATGTACCTCACATTAACATGTCTTTCATAAATGTAATAAAACTCACTGGCCAATGTGAGTAAGATTGTCTTGGCATTTTTGCAAGATAATGGTTTTACATTTGCACATTTTGTCACTTTTATGTTAACCTACTGGTGGATTTATTACATGTTTGTAATGTCATCTTGTGATTTCCTGACAGAAACTGAAATCTCAGCATTTGCTAAAAAGGAGTCTGTCCAGAGGGAAGTTAAAGCAACCATCTCTCAGAAAGCCACTCTGAGTTGTGAGGTTTCTGACTCAACGATGGAAGTGAAATGGTATAAAGATGGTAAACTTCTGAGCACCACTAAAATCCTCCACATTGAGACAAAAGGAAACACTCGTCAGTTGGTGTTGGACAGTGTGGATAGAAGGATGCCGGAGAGTTCATCTGTGAGGCTGGGAAAGAGAAACTGGTGTTCAAGATTAATGTAGCAGGTATGAAACAACTATGGTCAAATACTGTAGCAATGTCTCTTGTATTGGTATCCACCTCAGTCACTCAGAAAAATCCAGATAAGCAGTGCCTATTCAAAAACTCTTTAAAGTAATATGATTGATTACCATGAAGTGATGCGACATAAACCCATTACACTTTTATTGACACATGGAAACACATTCTTAAAAATGATGAATCCACAGGCACGTTTTATCCACTTACTTCAAATAAACTGGTTCATTTCTGCCGTTGGTAATGACTGCAAACAGTGTGCTCATGGCAAAAGGGTTTTACCTGTTGTAGCTGCCAGTGCTTAGCCTTCATATCTTCGTATCTGTTTTGTGTAAAATATTCACTGGAATTATCCTGATTAGGGGTGTAAAAAATAACCGATACGTATCGATATCCGTTTTAGCGTGTAAGATACGACTACATCGATGCGTGAAGTCCCGTATCGGTATTAAAATTACATGAACCGGTCTTTGCCCGATTTAAAAGTTATGAATCGCTTCACAAGCGTTTGTCTCGCCATTTCTTGCTACGCAAAACACAAAACACTTGACCTGTTGCATTTGATCTCAGTCAGAACAATGGCAGCCTGTCATTGGCCAAAGCCCGCATAGCATAAACCAATCAGGCTGTATTCTCACAAATAACGCCAAGACCTGGAGAGAATGACAGATTACAACTAGCTACGCTAGTCATTTCAATGGCCAATGCTATGCTAGCTACCCTATTCATTTTAATGGCCTATGCTATGCTAGCTACTTTAGCCAAGGAAGATAAATCGTTGTTGATTGCGTGTTTCTATAGACATCCTCGGTTTTAAATAATTATAATAATAATAAATAGGAGAATATTTGTATCATTAACAATTATGTTTAACATTTATAGTCATGATTCCGAGACCGAGCCATCGTGATGTCCTAAAAGCACTATATGAACACTGCAAATGGCAGTGAATAAATAAATAAGCACTAAACTCAATCGCGTGGATATAGACATAGTGGAATAGAATGGACACATCTACATTCTGCAACAGTACCTCCACCTCTTCCCTGGTGAAATTAGGTCTGGGTTTACCGTGCTAGCTTTGAAATGATTTTGATCAGTCTCTAAAGTTGCTTTCGCGTCGAATCGAATCGAATCGTACTGAATCGTTTTTTATCAACATGCATCTTTTCTTGTATCGTATCGTGCCCATGTATCGAGATTTACACCCCTAATCCTGATAGAAGGTCCCAGCATTTGTGAATATGGAGTCCCTTTCCCCAGAAAGCTTCCCTGATTTCCATGCTCTGTCATATTACTACAGAAATCAAGAAGCTGGCTTTGCCAACAAGGAGTCTGTCCAAAAGGAGGTTAAAACTACCATCTCTCAGAAAGCCACTCTGAGCTGTGAGGTTTCTGACTCAAAGACGAAGTGAAATGGTACAAAGATGGTAAACTTCTGAGCTCCAGTAAAACCATCCACATGGAGACGAAGGGCAAGACTCGTCAGTTGGTGTTGGACAGTGTGGAGAAGAAGGATGCTGGGGAGTACACCTGTGAGGCTGGGAAAGAGAAACTGGTGTTCAAGATTAATGTAGCAGGTATGAAACAACTATGGTCAAATACTGTAGCAATGTCTCTTGTATTGGTATCCACCTCAGTCACCTCAGAAAAATCCAGATAAGCAGTGCCTATTCAAAAACTCTTTAAAGTAATATGATTGATTACCATGAAGTGATGCGACATAAACCCATTGCACTTTTATTGACACATGGAAACACATTCTTAAAAATGGTCAAGATGAATCCAAAGGCACGTTTTATCCATTTACTTCAAATAAACTGGTTCATTTCTGCCGTTGGTAATGACTGCAAACAGTGTGCTCATGGCAAAAGGGTACTCCTGTAACTTACTTGTCCAGCATATGACTGTTTCGTGTAAACTTGGCTGATTATGTATAAAATAGCTTTTTAAGGCCAGGTAGGTGTATTTTTTTTTTTTACCAATTTCATCTATTAACGGGTCTCTTAACGTAACCAGACATCAGAAGGCTTGCCTTTTTACCTGTTATAGCTGCCAGTAGATTTAGGCTTTCCTGTGTGTGCTTTCATTTCAATTTCCTGTGTGTGAATGATTTCAGTTTAACCCGTAAATTATCCTTCATATTTTTTAAATATTCACTGATATTATCCTGATAGAAGGTCCAAGCATTTGTGAAAATGGAATCCCCTTCCCCAGAAAGCTTCCCTGATTTCCATGCTCTGTCATATTACTACAGAAATCCAAGAAGCTGGCTTTGCCAACAAGGAGTCTGTCCAAAAGGAGGTTAAAACTACCATCTCTCAGAAAGCCACTCTGAGCTGTGAGGTTTCTGACTCAAAGACGAAGTGAAATGGTACAAAGATGGCAAACTTCTGAGCTCCAGTAAAACCATCCACATGGAGATGAAGGGCAAGACTCGTCAGTTGGTGTTGGACAGTGTGGAGAAGAAGGACGCTGGAGAGTTCATCTGTGAGGCTGGGAAAGAGAAACTGGTGTTCAAGATTCACGTAGCAGGTATGAAACAACTATGGTCAAATACTGTAGCAATGTCTCTTGTATTTGTACCCACCGCAGTCCTATTAAACATGTGTGTCTGTGAGAAAATAAAACCGCCTAAGGAAGTAAAGAACACACGATTGGTTAGCCAGGACAAACATCACCCCGGGCTGAGGCATGAAAGGCTAACCCTTTGGAAGTAGAATAATGCTAGATTGCATACTTTGGCTTCTTGGCTCTTTAGTATTTCTGTATATTAGTTATTATAACGCAAACCCTTCAGCTTCTCAAACAGGATCGATGCGGTTGGATATATATACGAAAATGTGTTATGGGAGGCAGCAAGAATAAATAGGACATAAATATTCCTATATGCATACAACAAATGAAATTGCTATTTAAGAAAGCCTCTGTTTTAAGCTGATTATAGCATTTATGTCAGTAGATTCCTGCTTAATACAAATCTTGATGAGAACTGCTGTGCACCAACCTGGCCAAGTAGCTGTTTATTTAACTAGTTGTATGTCAATGCTTGTTTCTCTAAAATGAATGATGACATTTTTTTTCTGGCAGGTGGGGTTTAGACCCCCTAGTAATGGCTTAGCCCTCCAACCATAAATGTCTGGTCATGTCTCTGATATGGTTTATTACCATGAAGTAAAGACATAAACCCATTACACTTTTATTGACACATGGAAACACATTCTTAAAAATGGTCAAGATGAATCCACAGGCACGTTTTATCCATTTACTTCAAATAAACTGGTTCATTTCTGCCGTTGGTAATGACTGCAAACAGTGTGCTCATGGCAAAAGGGTACTCCTGTAACTTACTTGTCCAGCATATGACTGTTTCGTGTACACTTGGCTGATTATGTATAAAATAGCTTTTTAAGGCCAGTTAGGTGTATTTTTTACCAATTTCATCTATTTACTGGTCTCTTAACGTAACCAGACATCAGAAGGCTTGCCTTTTTTACCTGTTGTAGCTGCCAGTAGATTTAGGCTTTCCTGTGTGTGCTTTGATTTCTATTTTCTTTGTGTGAATGATTTCAGTTTAACCCGTAAATTATCCTTCATAATTTTTAAATATTCACTGATATTATCCTGATAGAAGGTCCAAGCATTTGTGAATATGGACTCCCTTTCCCCAGAAAGCTTCCCTGATTTCCATGCTCTGTCATATTACTACAGAAATCCAAGAAGCTGGCTTTGCCAACAAGGAGTCTGTCCAAAAGGAGGTTAAAACTACCATCTCTCAGAAAGCCACTCTGAGCTGTGAGGTTTCTGACTCAAAGACGGAAGTGAAATGGTACAAAGATGGTAAACTTCTGAGCTCCAGTAAAACCATCCACATGGAGATGAAGGGCAAGACTCGTCAGTTGGTGTTGGACAGTGTGGAGAAGAAGGATGCTGGAGAGTTCATCTGTGAGGCTGGGAAAGAGAAACTGGTGTTCAAGATTCATGTAGCAGGTATGAAACAACTATGGTCAAATACTGTAGCAATGTCTCTTGTATTTGTATCCACCTCAGTCACCTCAGAAAAATCCAGATAAGCAGTGCCTATTAAAAAACTCTTTAAAGTAATATGATTGATTACCATGAAGTGATGCGACATAAACCCATTGCACTTTTATTGACACATGGAAACACATTCTTAAAAATGGTCAAGATGAATCCAAAGGCACGTTTTATCCATTTACTTCAAATAAACTGGTTCATTTCTGCCGTTGGTAATGACTGCAAACAGTGTGCTCATGGCAAAAGGGTACTCCTGTAACTTACTTGTCCAGCATATGACTGTTTCGTGTACACTTGGCTGATTATGTATAAAATAGCTTTTTAAGGCCAGTTAGGTGTATTTTTTACCAATTTCATCTATTTACGGGTCTCTTAACGTAACCAGACATCAGAAGGCTTGCCTTTTTCACCTGTTGTAGCTGCCAGTAGATTTAGGCTTTCCTGTGTGTGCTTTGATTTCAGTTTAACCCGTAAATTATCCTTCATATTTTTTAAATATTCACTGATATTATCCTGATAGAAGGTCCAAGCATTTGTGAATATGGACTCCCTTTCCCCAGAAAGCTTCCCTGATTTCCATGCTCTGTCATATTACTACAGAAATCCAAGAAGCTGGCTTTGCCAACAAGGAGTCTGTCCAAAAGGAGGTTAAAACTACCATCTCTCAGAAAGCCACTCTGAGCTGTGAGGTTTCTGACTCAAAGACGAAGTGAAATGGTACAAAGATGGTAAACTTCTGAGCTCCAGTAAAACCATCCACATGGAGATGAAGGGCAAGACTCGTCAGTTGGTGTTGGACAGTGTGGAGAAGAAGGATGCTGGAGAGTTCATCTGCGAGGCTGGGAAAGAGAAACTGGTGTTCAAGATTCATGTAGCAGGTATGGAAAATGTTTTCTTTTTTCCTTTTCATTTGTCCTTGTTCTAAAGTGAAGGTTGATAGTTTTCTAATGACAATGTAAACGGATGACATCCATGTGTGAGTTAGACATTTTCATTTAGAAAGCCCAAAGCCTTAAGCCTCCATCAGGCTCTGACAGATTGTCTGCTGTTGGTAAAGTAAATCTCTTAAGTAGGAATACCTATTCTATGACTCTTCTTCCACTATAAGTGACTTATTCAGACAGTATATTAAAAGGCTATTCACCTACTATTTTGATCATAACTATATATCAGTAACCTTAAGTTAAGACCAACTAGGTTATTAAGGATATAACAAGAATAAATGACCTATTCATGACCTTCACATAGTGGCCTTATAAATGATGACTGTGCTTACTGCAGACCTTATTGGGGACTAATACAGACCCCAGCTATGTGCTAATGGATAACATGTGTTCCTTAAAGGGAAGGTGTTACCCAACTAATATTTTAAGAAATATAGGATTTTCAATCCAACTAATTGGTTAATCAAATTTAATCTGTGTATGAACAGAAAATAATTCCTGATTTCCTCATTTCCGATGTGGTTTTGAGACATATACTCAGCCCTTGTGTTCTTTATCATTCTATCACAGAAATCAAAGAAGCTGGCTTTGCCAACAAGGAGTCTGTCCAAAAGGAGGTTAAAACTACCATCTCTCAGAAAGCCACTCTGAGCTGTGAGGTGTCTGACTCTAAGACAGAAGTGAAATGGTACAAAGATGGCAAACTTCTGAGCTCCAGTAAAACCATCCACATGGAGATGAAGGGCAAGACTCGTCAGTTGGTGTTGGACAGTGTGGAGAAGAAGGATGCTGGGGAGTTCATCTGTGAAGCTGGGAAAGAGAAACTGGTGTTCAAGATTCACGTAGCAGGTGCGGTACAGGTAGAATTTTGCAACTTTGCAACTAGTATTTATAATACAGCTGAGAATCAACTGCTTTTCTGTGTCTATTTCTGCATGTAGAGGCTTCTGCCAAATTCCAGAAGAAGTCTGTGACGAAAGATGCAGTTGTGGTACAAGCAACAGAGAAAATCATTCTGTCCACTGAACTGATGACAGAAAATGCAAATGTGAGATGGTTGAGAGATGGTGTGGAGCTGAAGGGTGGTTCAAAATATGACCTGAAGAAGGAAGGGCTTCATTGCATCCTGACAGTGAAATCAACTGAGCTCAAAGACAGTGGGACATACACTTGTCAAACAGCTGATGACAAGATAGACTTCAAAGTTCTTGTCAAAGGCAAGTCATTGTGGTCTGGTTTCCAACATTTGAAAAATTTAAAAGCTTGTATTTTCTTTGGATTAAGTTGTTGACAAAGTAGCCTGCCATTTAAGATATGTCCTTTTAATAATACAAGTGGTAGTGGGTATTTGCAATGTGTATGTGCTTAAGTTACCTTTCTGTCCTCAGAAGAACCTCTGAAGTTTACTGTGCCTTTGGAGTCTGTGGCTGTAGTGCTGGAGGACACGCTCACCCTGGTCTGCCAGCTAAACAGACCCAAAGGCGATGTGGTCTGGCGGCACAGTGGGATAGAGATCAAGACTGGGGGAAGGTACAACATCAGCGCCGATGGGGTCAAACACATCCTGACAGTGACTGCAGTTTCCCAGGAGGACGAGGGGGAGTACAGCTGTGAAAGCAAGGATGATAAGACATCAGCCAAAGTCACCACAAAAGGTGACTTACAATTTAATATTGTTATATTTGCAGTAATAAAATGTAAAGTCATTATTGAATCAAATTCTCAATTTGATGTTGTAATTTCAGCTCCTCGCCTGGTCAGGTTTACTTCCAAATTGAACAACATTGTTGCAGTTGAAAACACAGAAGCCATTTTCAAATGTTCAATTACCCCTGCTGATGTCACAGTGAGATGGCTTAGCAACGATGTTCCTCTTTCCGCGGGGCCCAAGTATAAGATTGCCCATGGAGGCACCAGTCATTCTCTCACTATTACGAATGTTTGTCAAGGAGATGCTGGCGAGATTTCTGTTGATGCAGAAGGAAAGTTCTCAAAAGCAACACTTCAGGTGCAACGTAAGTTTATTTACAGTGAATTTATTGACAGTGCACAGTCACATTTTTGTTATACTTCATATATCTTAATATGGATTCAGTTCACCTTGCTCATCAATGTTCACACAGTACTCCTCAGTGACAGAGCAAAACCAGGTTTTTAATTGAGCTGTTCTTTCTAACAGAGGTCCCAGTTACCTTTAAGAAGAAACTCCAGAACCTCACGGTGCAGGAGCAGGATGAAGTGCGTCTGGAGGTGGAGTTGAGTCAGCCATCGAAGGAAGTCAAATGGATGAAGAATGGCGTTGTTCTCCAACCTGGAAGCAATGTAGAGATCATTGTGGAAGGTGCCAAGCAAACCCTTCTGTTCAAGAAGGTGACTCAGGGAGAGCGAGGACACTACTCGTGTGAGACATTGGATGACAAGACCCAGGCCAAGCTCACAGTGGAAAGTAAGCACAACTTTATTTCACGGGGATGTTGTTCTTATGTATGGCTGGGAAATACATGTTTTCTTTCTTTTGCCTTACAGTGAGAAAGATTCAGGTGGTGAAGGGATTTGCAAAGGAAACGAAGCTCACTGAGAAGGAAACCGTAACATTGCAGGTTGAACTGAGCCATGTTGAAATAGAAGGCACCTGGATGAAGGATGGAAAGAAGTTCAATGCAGGACCTAACTGTGTTATGACCAGACTAGGCAACATGCATTCCCTGACCATATCTCACCTAACGACCGAGGATGCCGGGATGATTGTGTTCCAAGCGGAAGGGGTCCATGTTTCTGGCAAGCTGATCGTCACAGGTGCCTTAATGCTTCTCCAGACCCTGCTTCTTCAGGCAGTGTCAGGGTGTGACATCTATTTCACAAAAGAGAGTACAAATGTTACATGAAATAAAGGGATGTTGTTGCATACAGCTAACTCTTTTTTTCTGGTGGGGGGGGTATCGGATTCCATAGAGCCTGTGGCTACAATCTCCCAACCACTCAAAGACATTAAATGTCCCGAAAAGGAGAAGGTGATGTTTGCGTGTGAAGTGTCCAGAGCTAATGCAGATGTGAAGTGGTTTAAGGTACGGTACATTTAATGCATGCAGATTTTACATTCCAAGATACTTCATCAAAAGTGAATGCTGAGTGCTGTGTATTTGTCAGCAGATGAATTTGATTGAATTCTGTTCCTTCAGAATGACATGGAGCTGAAACCAGGGAAGACTATGGCCATTTCCTCCCAAGGTTGTAAACGTAGCCTCGTCATCCACAAATGTACTTACCAGGACCAGGGCGAGTACTTGTGCCGTACGGCTGATGACAACACGGCAGCTACCCTGACTGTGCATGGTACAGTAGTTACTCCACTACCAGTACTTACTCAATCATCACATATTTGAGTGGAACACCAATACCTAAAATGATGTCATTATTCTTCCATTTACATTTAGCAGACGCTTTTATCCAAAGCGACTTACAAGGATGTATACACATTGTACATTTACACTGATGGCACACTGCACATCAGGAGCAATTAGGGGTTCAGTGTCTTGCTCAAGGACGCTTCGACAGGGAATCGAACTAGCAACCTTCTGATTACTAAACAACTTCTCTACCTCCTGTACCACTGTCGCCCCATCACTATGATTGTTATTGATTTGCACAGTGTCACCTGTCTCCAGATGAGGAGTACTGCGGAACTAGTTACTGATCAACTTCACAGACTGAAATAAGCTCGTCATCACAAGTGCCACATTTTATGTTATCAATTTTCAAAGCGCCTTGATCCCCACAGCACGAGACATCACAATTGTGAAGCCCCTGGAGGACGTGGAGGTTATGGAGAAAGAGAGTGCTAAGTTTGTCTGTGAGGTCTCTCACGATGAGGTCGAAGGACAGTGGCTCAAAGGTGGCGTCCCAGTCAGAGCCGGGGACAGCGTCAAGATTAGACAGGAAGGTAAGTTTGGTTAGGGGAAGGGTACTCATGTCTCTGCTAGGGCTATTGACTGTTGAGCAGGGTCTCAATATGGAGCTGTGTCATGGTTCTTGTGGCAGCAGGGCCCCATATTTGATCATGTTATTTGTTCCATTTTATTAAATGTTAGCAAGCTGATCATCACAGGTGCCGTATTGCTTCTTTAGACACTGCTTCTTCGGGAAGTGTCAGGGTGTGAGATCTATTTCACAAAAGAGAGTACAAGTTACATTTAATGAAGGGATGTTTTTGTATACAGCAAAACCTGGACCAGGTTGTAGCCACAAGGTCGTAAGGTCACAGTAATGCTGATATTTAATGTAACGGTGCTCCTTTGTGTGTACAAATACAAGGTATTTAAAGATTTATTCAATTTTATTAAATGTCCTCAACAGCTGTTAATGTGGGTTCACGCAGAGTGTCATGAATTTACTATTTTCACCAAGTCTATCCTCTCTCCAACAGGAAAGGCTTTTGTTCTTCTGTTCAAATCGGTGACAATAGAGGACACTTCAGAGATTAAATTCTCTGCTGAGAAGGCTTCATCGACTGCCAAACTGCGGATAAAAGGTAATATATTATGGAACTGTGCTGCATAATTTAAACTTTGCTAATATGCTATAATTATGGTTGATTTGGAGAGCTTACACTGTATGAATCAACATAGAAGATGAATTTAATATAGTTCAAATGACATTCTTAATATGATAAAATTGTGTACTTTAATGTGTTCATTTAATGTAATATTTGAACTGTTAACATACAGTGCCCTCCACAATTATTGGCACCCCTAGTGAATATGAGCAAAACAGGCTATGAAAAAATATGTCTTTGCTGTTTATCCTCTTGGTCTTTCACTCAGAATATTCACAAAAATCTTACCTTTTCATTGAAGTAAAACTATTGAAAGAAAAAAACTGTTGACATTAAATAAATATTTTCCCCCAAAACAGGGTGCCAATAATTGTGGAGGGCACTGTATGTCATGGCATGTGAGGGTATTTGCATGAGCGGTCACTAATTCAAAATGGTTGCTTCTGCACGGTCACTAATTCAAAATGGTTGCTTCTGCTGTGCTTGCCCATCTGCCTTTCAGTTCTCATTTCTCAAATGACTCCAAAGATCTCAACAGATGCAGTCAGTCTTGGAAACGAAATATGTAACTCTTTTGTTTAGTGTAAACATTGAATTGTAGTGTTGTCAGCAGATCCCCAAAGTTATGCTGGGAAGGCTTGTGTCAGCTTGCCAGGCCACCGCTGATGATGGCCACGCTTTGAAGCATTCTGAAGCATCAGTGGTGTTATTGTGAGGCCTTGTTGTCATTACAGAGCTGCCTGTCAAATTCATGAAGAAACTCAGAGACAAAATTGCCATGTATAACCACCGGGGTCACCTAGAATGTCAAGTTTCTCGCGCCAGTGCAGAAGTCACGTGGTACAAGAACAATACAGAGCTCAAGGCCAACGAGAAGTATGAGATCTCCAGTGACGGTGTCTACCGGAAGCTTACCATCAATCATGTAGACTCGGGTGATGAAGACACCTACATGTGTGATGCCATCGATGACAAGACTTCCTGTCAGTTACTGGTGGAGGGTATAAGATGAAGCCTTTCTTTACGATCTATTAGTGTTTGGTTATGTGCAGTTGTCTGAATTATATAAATGAGTATTGATTGGGATGGTAAACAGAAACTGAATGATATAATTGAGTTTAGGATTGGGATGGTGAACAGAAGCTGAATTGTATAATTGAGTACATGATTGGGATGGTAAACAGGAAACTGAACAGCTGTAAACTGAAAACTCCTACTTTTCATGAATGTTTTGAAACTTAGTTCTATTTAAGATGGGTCAACTCCATCAGATCATCATGTCTGAAATCAGTGGTTCTTAAGTCTGTCAAGGGCTCAACTAGGCTATGATATTGGATTCGATGTCAAGGCGTTGTTTACATGCTGTCATGAGTTGTTTACATGGTGTCATTATGCTGAAGTGTCATGAGCTTCATTTTGTTTCCTTCTTAAACTATTTAATTACTTAATTATTCTTTATTGTGACCCCCAGGTATGACCCTGGGTTAAGAGCCACTGTTATATATTAACATATGATCTGATGTAGTTGCAGATATAACTATATTGCAGTCAGTGTTAGCTGATAGGGAAATGCAGCGACCCTGATGGTCTTTTCCACTTAAGACAGATTTACCTTGAGCACTGGTTAAAAGCCTCAGGTTTAAGTTTCTATTACCAATTCTAATATTTTGGATTTTCACAAAGAGAGAGGACTTTCGTTGGCAAACTTTTTGTTGTTTTTTATTTTATGAAGTATAGTTTATAGTTACAGTTATTTGAGTTATTAGTTATGATTTTACAATTCTCACACTTTACTGTTTACAGTCATATCCACTCTAAAAGTTGCTACTTTAGTCCCAATTCCGTCCTACCTAACTCCATGGTCAAAGCGAGGTTGTCTGGATCATGGTCTCAGAGTTCATAATGGAAACATATACACCCCTAGTTAAATAATAGAAACACATACACCCCTAGTTAAAGAATAGAAACACATACACCCCTAGTTAAAGAATAGAAACACATACACCCCTAGTTAAAGAATAGAAACATATAGACCCCTAGTTAAAGAATAGAAACATATAGACCCCTAGTTAAAGAATAGAAACATATAGACCCCTAGTTAAAGAATAGAAACATATAGACCCCTAGTTAAAGAATAGAAACATATAGACCCCTAGTTAAAGAATAGAAACACATACACCCCTAGTTAAAGAATGGAAATGGCTAGTGGAAAAGGCTGGCTCTTGCACAGTGTTGACCCGGGGGGGAAATTAAGCTACAACTAATGGTATAATCATCAGTTCCCTTTAAAAGTCTGGGATTTGATTACCTTGACAACAATCCAAATCGTCCTTTTGTATGTTAGAGATTCTAGAATGTGTGTGCAACAGGTCTTTTCAGGAAAGTATTCATCTAAAAGGAAAGTGTTAATATTAAAAGTATTGATGACGTAGAGGTAGACGTCTCAAAAACTCATGTAATAAATATGGAGATAAGATATTGGCTAGTGAAGTGCTAGGTGTTAGCATTGAGCATTATTCACTAGGTGATGCTGCTCGTTATGAGCTAGGTGATGCTGCTCGTTATGAGCTAGGTGATGCTGCTCGTTATGAGCTAGGATCATGGGCCTCCTAGAGGCCAACTTCTCTGAAGAATTTCACAGCTTTTGTTGAAATTGTTGTCGAGCTCAGTGAGGAATTTGCTCCACTCCTGATTGCTGGGAACATTGTAGGCGAGAAAGACTGGAGAAGGCTAGTGGGGGAAGACTAAAGAATTCACTGATGGCTGCTATCTTTTCAGTAAAAGTTATCATCAGACAGGGTGGAGATTGGTGGGAGAGGAGGAGGGGTAAAGAGCATCTTAAAAATAGTTTGAGGCCTTACTTATCTAGTCTTGGTAGAATACCAATTTGGCTGTGAAGAATTGACAAAGTTACTGACACACCGATTAACAAACACAACATCACCTATTCAATATCAGTTTATTGAGGATCAGAAGCTGGAGCTAACTGAGTTATTCAAGTCAAAAGCAAGCACAATTATACTAGTGTAATGAGGTTCGAAATAATTACTGTGTTGTTTGGAAAGGGCATAAGTATTGACACCCAAAACTGTGATCAGCAAGCGCAGGATTGGTTGACACTTGTGGATAGAAAGAGTCTTTCGGACGGACAGCAGGGTATGGTCTGAATTTGAAAGCATGGTTGAGTAAAGAATTTTAAACGTTTGTGATAAATTAAGTATATAGGTGTAACCTAAATTGTATAGACACACCGGACTCAAATTTGTAAGCTTGGACATGAGAGGCAGGTGTGCTGGCAAGGAGGTTTAGACCCATGGGTAGTAGCTGTTGGGGAGTGAGGTTTAGACCCATGGGTGCTGTGTCTCAGGGAGTGAGGTTTAGACCCATCTGTGCTAGGTCTCAGGGAGTGAGGTTTAGACCCATGGGTGCTGTGTGTCAGGGAGTGAGGTTTAGACCCATGGGTGCTAGCTGTCGGGGAGTGAGGCTTAGACCCATCTGTGCTAGGTGTCGGGGAGTGAGGTTTAGACCCAGGGGTGCTGTGTCTCAGGGAGTGAGGTTTAGACCCATGGGTGCTGTGTCTCAGGGAGTGAGGTTTAGACCCATGGGTGCTGTGTGTCAGGGAGTGAGGTTTAGACCCATGGGTGCTAGCTGTCGGGGAGTGAGGCTTAGACCCATCTGTGCTAGGTGTCGGGGAGTGAGGTTTAGACCCAGGGGTGCTGTGTCTCAGGGAGTGAGGTTTAGACCCATGGGTGCTGTGTCTCAGGGAGTGAGGTTTAGACCCATGGGTGCTGTGTGTCAGGGAGTGAGGTTTAGACCCATGGGTGCTAGGTGTCGGGGAGTGAGGTTTAGACCCATGGGTGCTAGGTGTCGGGGAGTGAGGTTTAGACCCATGCAGCTATATTCATGTGATGCATTTCTAATTAACCTATATTGACTTATATTGACAATATCATTGACAATATCATTGACAAACAGTGGTAGAGTTTTGGTCTAAATTTTGCTAACTACCAAAACCTTGCAAACACCACCAACAGCCCAGTTGGCTCTGGTAGTTCACTATGTCATACATTTTACAGGGTGTTCCAGCCCGGTATATAGAAAAATATAGTGCATACGTGACACTGTGATTGTGTTTCTATATGTTTTCGAGGTGGAATAATACTGATATGCCCATGTGAGGAAAGCACACTCTGTGGACGGTTTGGCCCCTGTGCAACACTGTGCATGTGAATTTGGTTCCTAAACTAGGGGCTAGAAAAACTGATACTTTTCTCTGGACACTCGGGGTTTGTCCTATAGTGGAAAAGTGCTATGAGGGTTTGAAATTCATCAGAGTCACTGAGATACTGCATTCTGCTGTATTCATTTTAGTTATCTTTTTACGTCATATCCTCAGATTTTCTTTACACTTTTCTTTGTACTTCGTATTTACACCTGGGATCTTTTACTTTTCATGGGTTCCAGAGCAGGCCATCAGCATTGTGAAACAACTTTGCCCCGTGGAGGTGACGGAGCCTTTTGCTGCTGTGTTTGAGGTGGAAATCAGTATTGAATCTGTGAAGCCACCCAAATGGATGCTCAGTGGGGTGGTGGTCCCGGAGAGCGCAGACGTTGAGATGGAAACCGAAGGGGCCATGCACCGCCTCACCTTCAAAAAGACCAAGGCCTCAATGTCAGGCCCTCTGCAGTTCACTGTGGGAAAGAGCAAATCTGTGACTCAGCTAATTGTTAAAGGTTAGCGTTATTATGTATTACTGTTTCTTGCTTCTGAGATCTTTGGGCAGTGCAGTGGGTTCTATTTTCTAATAGAAAATGCACTTGCATGTCTTTTTCTTTGATACAATAAAGATATAAAAATATTTTCAAATTATTGTATCAAACTGACAAACTAATTTGTTTTTATGTAGCATATTGCCGTGGGGCAAGCAGTCGAAATGTATGCTTGTGTACATTTCTTTCTGAGAGTTAAGTAAACCATTGTTCCCTGTTCAATTAGAGCGCCCTCTAGAGGTGGTGGAACCCATCACAGACATGAAGGCCAAAGAAAAGAGCTCCACCACCCTCAGCTGCAGGTTCTCTGCTCCGCCCAAAGAGGTCAGCTGGCTCAAAGGTGGAACCCTCCTCGTGGTTTCACAGAAACATGCCATGAAGCAGGAGGCCGCCCAGGCACAGCTGATCATCAGTAACCTTGCCCAGGAGGACTCAGGGGAGTACCGTTGCCAAAGTGGAGCCTGTGAGAGTAAAGCTACCCTCACCGTGGAAGGTAAAAAGGCATATATTAGTCTAGACTTGTTGAATGAGCAAGATATTTCATCAAATATCTCATTGAAGAAATTCTATTCAAGAGTGATGTTTTAAGACAGATCTTATTTTTTTATATATTGCCTTGAAGAAAGAGAGTTACGTCAGTTATTGAGTTCCACTTCCCATCTCGTACTTTAATGTAGCCTATTCAACTTCCAAGTCAAAATAATAACTTAGAGATACACAGCGACCATCCATTCAGCACAGTTACATGTAGACTATAAACTCAAGAGTTGACTCCTCGTGGTTTTGGTGTCAAAACTGAGCAAACTTCGGCTTAACATTTTCATTCAAATGAAAATGACTGCAAATCAGTCACTCCCAGGTCTATAGAATGGTTTAAACCTGGCCATTTCCCCAAGAAACACATAATACACTTCATGTATTACTGAATATGCCTGGAATGTTTTTTGTGAATATTTTGTGCTACCCTTCATTTGCAAAAGGTGTTAAGTTTTGTAGTCATCAGCCATCATAGCTGCCGTAAGTTGAATGTCTAATTTGGATGGTATATTACCATCATTGTGTAGTCAAAAAGAAAATGATTATTTCTGCTTTGTTACTGATAATGATAGGTTACTCAAATAAATTAAGATGAAATAGTGAAATCTACTGATATTATTGAAAATGAACACAAGTGGGGCACCTCCTGAACACCCATAATAGACGTCACTCCACTACTCAACTCTATATTCAAAAATAAATGGTTACAAAATCTGCCCATGTCATGGCTACCATTATATATTCATATTTTATGCAGGCTTTGGAAATGACTATAGTTGTTGTTGTAATCCAATCCCATATATATACATTATATAATCCAATACAATATGTAATGCAATATAAATATTATTTGACTCTACTTAAAATATTTCATGTCATTGAACACTGTGGTAACAGTGGCATTATGATGGAAAAAAAAAAAATTCTGCATTTATTTATTGAGATCTAAAAAGCATTTCTCTTTAGTTCGAGACATCAAGTTCACCAAACACCTGGAGGATGCCGAGGTGGAGGAGGATGGGGAAGCCGTGTTCAGCTGTGAGCTTAATTACGCAGATGAGGACGTGAAATGGCTTTTGAATGACCAGCCATTGTTCTCAAACGAAGTAAACACGATTCAGCACGTGGGCAAGCTCCACACTCTCACACTGAAGAATCTCCCACCTCAGGATAGTGGAATGATCAAAGTTACTGTCCGAGACAAGAAGGAATCAGCCTCCCTGAAGGTGAAAGGTAAAGACAGACGTTAATTGGATTTACTTTCATATTGGGGTGCACTTCAAAAACAGTTCATCGGTGTTAAGATAAAAAAAAAGTCTCTAGATTAGTTTAGCAGAATAAATGGCCATTGGGTTAAGTTACTAAAAAGGATTTGCTGTTCTTGGCGAATTCCTGGATGAAAACGCCAACGTCGTTTCCTTGGTTCAAGTTAGCTTGTTCAGAGTAAGAATGAACATATGAAACAATGACATAAAGGGTAGGGGAGGGGTGGGTGTGTCTGGAGGTCAAAGGTAGGAGGTGGATGTTAGGCAAAAGGGGAGGTCTAGCTTGACCAATGGCTATAGCCAGGTAGGGCCATATAAATGCTAATATGTTTGGTTTAACCATCTTGTCTTGGCTGTAGACAAAAGCCAACAATCAGAGTCTAATAGCTCTGGCTCCAAGACACACAAAAGCCAGGAACCATGATGGCTCTCAACATAGACAAAAGGCCAGGAACCAGACCTGATGGCTCTAGTCTGATGTTAGAGTGGGGGGGTTTGTCTGATATGTCCTGGTATGTGAAGTTATGGTCTGATATATGAAATTCACCTAAATCTAACATTACTAACCTGCTTCACTTGTCAGAAAAAAGGGCTGTGTTTCTCAAGTCCTTGGATGATGTGGTTGGAGAGGAGAATGCTAAGATCACACTGAAGTGTGAGGCCTCAAAACCAAGGGTATCCCCTATCTGGAGGAAAGATGGTACGGTCCTTGTTGCCAGCTCCAAGTATGAGCTTTTGCAAACTGGCAAAGCCTTGGGTCTAACCATTCATGACCTCACCCAGGAGGATGCTGGCGAATATAGCTGTGATCTTGGCACAGACCTTGCAAAATCCAAAGTGACTGTAAGAGGTAATAAAACCATTTAATTCTGCTCTGGTTCTAAAAAACATGTATTGTTGTACTAAAACATGAAACCACTTCTTACTGATAGTACTTCATCATGTGACACAAACACACTTATGATGAATTGTATGTCATGTGCAATGTGTTATAGTGTGCTTGATAGGGTATGTTTACATTGAGTACATTCAGTTAAGAAAAAGTTAAGAAGAAATTTCTTCACTGACTCCACTGACGAAGTTCCTGGGACAATTCTGGCATTCCTGAATGGTTTCTGGTTCTCAGCTAAGAACAGGATTTAAGAATGTGGAAAAGCGGGCCTAGATAAGCCAGATTGGAGTGCGCCCATGTTCTTAAGCGCTGAATTTGTGAGAAATCATTGGTGGTTGCGCTCACATCAATTGTACAGACATCCTTAGGATTTAAATAATAATAAATATGATAATAATAAATGCGAGAATATTTGTATCATTAACAATTACGTTTCACATTTATAGTCATGATTGTACGACGCATCGTGATATCCTAAAATAAATAAAAGCACTACACGAACACTGCAAATGGCAGTGAATAAATAAGCACTAAACTCAATCACGTGGATATAGCCATAGTGGAATAGAATGGACACATCTACATTCTGTAAATAAACATGTGAATATCCATAACTAAAATATATCATATGGGCCTACATAATATAGATAGGGCCTATGAAGATCAACAAGTAGCTTACTCATGTATACTCTACTATAATTGTATCCATTTATAAGGCCTACAGCATAACTTACAGGTTCATATTATTAACATGTTATAAATCGATGAGTACAATAGTTTGCTTTATACAGTTCCTTAGAAATCTACATTAAAGTAGCTACAATCACTCAAGGAATATTAACCAATGACCATGAAGTGGAAGCTGACATTTAACAGGTTCATTGTTTGGAATATAATATTTTATATTTCTATTTCTATTTATATTTCAGACATTACCATTGGCATCACTAAGCGCTTGAAGCCAGTTGAAGCTAAAGCAGGAGAGACATGCAGCTTTGAATGCATCCTGTCTCGCGACAGCACAGATGAATACTCCTGGAGTGTCAATGGCAAGCTTGTCAGTGCTGGCGGACGCTTTGATACCAGCAAAAAGGGCCGCAAGTACACTCTGACCATCAAAAATGGGACGGGCAGTGACACTGGTGAAGTCATCTTCACTATCAAAGATCTGGTCTCAAAAACAACTCTTTGTGTTGAAGGTTTGCCATATTTACAGACAAACAGCTTTTTTTTACTGTGCACTCTGTGTCATAGAGATGGAACCTGAAATGTGATCATTCATTGCATTCTTGTTGTAGGCACTGCTGCCAGTGTATCCAGAGAACTCCAAGCCGTCTGCGCTGTGGCTGGAGAGGATGCCGTGTTTCTTTGTGAAATGTCTGAGGCCAACTCCGACATCAAGTGGTCCAGGGATGGGAAGGCCATCCGGAAGAGTGACAAGTATGACATCAGCCAGGAAGAAAAGATCATGAAGCTCACTGTTCACAATGTCACCAGCGATGACTCGGGGGCATACAGTTGTGAGATCCTTGGTGGACCCTCAACAACAGCCAGCCTTGAAGTCAAGGGTAAGGACACGCACATTTTCTACATCGCTAAATCAACTTTTGAGCAATAGAGGATTCTGGTGAATCGGTTTATGTTTTGAAGGATGCCATTTCTTTGAGTGTTACTTGACGTGGGTAAAGATAGTTTATGATAAGCTTGGAATGCCGCATGCCTATAAAATTGTTGCCCGCTTAAGGCTGTATGTCATGGTTACAGATGTGTGTATGGTTACATAATATGTCCGCTTTAAATGGATTTTTCGTAAGCGCTTAAAATAAGAACAAAGGGTCACCTGTGACAGAGGGACATAGGACACTCGCACACACACACACACACACACTCTCACACACACACACACACACACACACACACACACACACATACACACACACACACACAGGTGTGCCTGCTTGTCTTAGCACACTCACACACACACACACACACACACACACACACACACACACACACACACACACACACACACACACACACACACACACACACACACACATACACACACACACACACACACACACACACACACACACACACACACACACACAGGTGTGCCTGCTTGTCTTAGCACACTCACACACACACACACAAACACATACACACACACACAGGTACAAGCCACAGCCAGGGCAAGAATGAGACTCAAGCCACAGCCAGGGCAATAATGAGACTCAAGCCACAGCCAGGGCAATAATGAGACTCAAGCCACAGCCAGGGCAATAATGAGACTCAAGCCACAGCCAGGGCAATAATGAGACTCAAGCCACAGCCAGGGCAATAATGAGACTCAAGCCACAGCCAGGGCAAGAATGAGACTCAAGCCACAGCCAGGGCAATAATGAGACTCAAGCCACAGCCAGGGCAATAATGAGACGCAAGCCACAGCCAGGGCAATAATGAGACGCAAGCCACAGCCAGGGCAAGAATGAGACTCAAGCCACAGCCAGGGCAAGTCGGGGCGAAGTGCAGTGAGGCAAGAGTGCCACCAGGCCATGTTTAAACAAGAACTGGTTCGCTAGTCTCAAATGATGTGAAAGAAACTAAAACTCAGGCTCTGAGAATATGTCTGTCGTTTGAATGAATGAATGAATGAATGAGAATATGTCTGTCGTTTGAATGAATGAATGAATGAGAATATGTCTGTCGTTTGAATGAATGAATGAATTAGACTCAGGCTCTGAGAATATGTCTGTCGTTTGAATGAATGAATGAATGAATGAATGAGAATATGTCTGTCGTTTGAATGAATGAGACTCAATGAAGTTGATGTTGAATGGCTAGACTGCTGAGTTTTGGTCTGCTGTTTTTATTGATTTCTACCTAGCTATATTTTTGATGTTTGAATGGTCAAATTTGCAACTCTATTTTGGATCAAATTTGCAATAGTGGCTTGGTTCGGAAGAGCTTTTGTTTGTGTATGTGTGAGTGTATCGTGCTGATTTTTTTAAATCTGAGTTTGTCAACCCTGACTTGCCTCTCCTTGATAAGCCCAAGTTAAATCTGAGCAGGTTAAACTCAGCAGACAGCGCTCTGGTCTGCACACTGGATAGTCATGTGACCATACACTGCTCACGCTTCACTGCCTAAATAGAGGCTGATTGGTCATCTCTTTACAATGGGCATACATAATGAGTAGGCTGCACACAAACAGTGTTTAGGTTGTGACGATCACAAAGGGACACTTTTATTTAATTAAATTGCAGCCCTTTGCGGTCAGCACAGGCTGACATTGCGATTGCACTTAGATGAATCATGCAGGATGGTGTGTGAAGGCACAGTGTTGTGTCTAATCTTAAATGCCCTTTGTGTTCTGGGCTTTGGTTGTTGTTGTACGCCAGACTTTCTAATGCTTCTGTATGTCTCGTATATATGTGGATGTTTGATGGTTGATTTTCAACAAATGGTTCCTCAACATTACCTTTGGTGGCCAGCCAATGTATACAGTGTGTAAAACCACCTCTTGCTGAGTCTGTGTTTGCTCTGTGTCTGTGCTAAGAGTTGTTGACTGTTGTCTTGCGATATCGTTTGTGGGTCGTCAATGTTTACAGTGTGTAAAACCACCTGTTGCCGAGTCTTGAGTTTGATGTTTGTTGGGTATAGCTTTCCTGGGTTTCACATCTTTGTAATGGTTCCTCAGCTTTACCTGTGACCTTCATACATGAACTTGAGAGCCAAGAGGCTGTAGAGGGGGGCAGTGTAACCCTACGCTGTGAGCTCTCCAAACCTGGAGGACCTGTGGAATGGAGGAGAGGTCAACTAGTGCTCACATCTGGAGAGAAATACCAGATGAAGCAGGCTGGATCCACTGTGGAGCTCAAGATCTCAGATCTGAAGCCTGAAGACTCAGGAGCCTATGTTTGTGATTGTGGAGACAATAAGTCTTCTGCCAGCATCAAAGTAAACGGTACGATTATTCCACTGCCGCCTGACAGAACTTATCTGATAGTGACTTACCATGTGAAAAGATGGCAATTTGTGTTTCTGTGTTTGCTCTGTGTCATTGCTAAGAGTTGTTGACTGTTGTCTTGCGATATTGTTTGTGGGTTGTCAATGTTTACAGTGTGTAAAACCACCTGTTGCCGAGTCTTGAGTTTGATGTTTGTTGGGTATAGCTTTCCTGGGTTTCACATCTTTGTAATGGTTCCTCAGCTTTACCTGTGACCTTCATACATGAACTTGAGAGCCAAGACGCTGTAGAGGGGGGCAGTGTAACCCTACGCTGTGAGCTCTCCAAACCTGGAGGACCTGTGGAATGGAGGAGAGGTCAACTAGTGCTCACATCTGGAGAGAAATACCAGATGAAGCAGGTTGGATCCACTGTGGAGCTCAAGATCTCAGATCTGAAGCCTGAAGACTCTGGAGCCTATGTTTGTGATTGTGGAGACAATAAGTCTTCTGCCAGCATCAAAGTAAACGGTACGATTATTTCACTGCCGCCTGACAGAACTTCTCTTAAGTGACTTGCAATGTGAAAAGATGGCCATTTGCGTTTCTGTGTTTGCTCTATGTCCTTGCTAAGAGTTGTTGACTGTTGTCTTGCGATATTGTTTGTGGGTCGTCAATGTTTACAGTGTGTAAAACGCTAGGTTACGTATGTAACCGTGGTTCTATGAATTTCGGATGACCGCCAGAGGCGGTGCTTTCAGCACTGGATGTCCATCACGTTTACGTGTAGTTCGAGTGTTTGTATCAACAAAGTCACCTGTGACCTGGGTGACGTATGCCCCTTGCCCCGGTACTAAAGGCACGTTCACCCAGGACTTGACCCTTGGCAATCTTCTCGCGAATATTCCGAGTGACTGCCAAGCTCTGGCGGTCATCCGAAATTCATAGAACCACGGTTACATACGTAACCTAGCGTTCTATTTCATTTCTACTGACCGCCAGAGGCGGTGCTTTCAGCACTGGATGACTAATACCAACAAAGTCACAAGGAAATCTTATCTTACTCCCGCTGTAAGGAAGTAGGAAGAACAGCTGCTGCCACTGGGTTATGAGGGACCACGTTAACCCTATAAAACCTTGCAAATGTGCAGGTTGATGCCCATGATGCAGCTGTACAGATATCTGAAAGGGGGACATCTCTTAGGGCCGCCCACGATGTACATACACTCCTAGTTGAGTGACCTCGGACCTAAGGGACCGGGAGGCTACTGCTCCTATAGGCACAAATAATAGCGTCCACAATCCAACGTGATAGACGTTGTTTGGATAAGCTGTGCCCTCTCCTTTGTCCTGAATGACAGAGAAACAGTGAATTAGACTGGCGGAATTCCACAGTCATATCAATATAAGCCCTTGGTGCTCTCACTGGGCACAACAGGTATGCTCTGTCCCTGCTCATCCTCCTGAGCTGGGGGCTCAGAAGCAGCCAGACTAAGGGGCTGGTTCGTGTAGGATGATGAAAATGTCTTTGGAAGAAAGGCCGGACTAGGCCACAAAGTTACCCCTGTGCTTCCAGGGTTCCAATATAGGCATTCTTGGCTTGGCTTTCGTTAAGCCGATGCCCTGGCCAAGAGAAAAGCGGTCTTCATAGACAGCCATTTCAATTCCACCCTCTCTAGAGGTTCAAATGGGGACTGACTGAGTGACTTTAGGACTATAGGCAAGTCCCAAAAGGGCACTGGGCTTCGCTGAAGCAGAGTATCACCGGTACAGGACACCGTGTCGGGTCCTGCTTCTGTGCTTGGCACCACTCACAAAAAAAACTTCCACCTGTTAGCGTACAGCGCATTGGTGGAGGGTGCCCGGGAGCTGTGAATGGTCCGTACAACCGCTGGGTCACATGACCCTAACAATGGCTCTGGCCCTTCAGAGGCCAGACCCAAAGCTGCAGACGAGCTGGGTTCGGGAGCCAGATTCGACCCTCCAGCTCTGGGAGGCACCACGGCTTCTTGTCTAGTAATCTGCAAGATTGGGAACCACACTCGTCCCGGCCATTTGGGGGCTATTATTAACGCCTTATGGTTCCCTCTGAGGATCCTTCCCAGAGTGGGCAGGATCAGTGGTAGTGGGGGGAAGGCGTACAGCAGCTGATTTTGCCACGCATGGGCCAGTGCATCCTGGCCCAAGGGGCTTATAGATTCCCCCTGAGAAAACCAGAGGGGACAGTGCGTCGTCGACTGTGAGGCGAAAGATCCACCCCTGCCTTGCCATATCTCTGCCAGGTCGCTTACACCACTTGTGGATGCAGCCTCCATTCCCCAGGAGGTGGGTGCTGCCGGGATAGCAAATCCTCGGCCGTGTTTTGAGTGCCTGGCAAATGCATTGCCCTCAGGCTCAGAAAGTGAGGATACGCCCACAACCGCAGCTGTTGGGTCAGCCTCGAGGATTGTCTGGACCTCCCCTAGTGGTTTACCTGGTAGACCAGTGTTGGCTGTTCTTACCAGGACATGCTTTCAGCACTGGACGAAAATGTTTGAGCGCCAGCAGAACATCCTGCAGCTCCAATACATTTGTGTTGTTCCTGCTGCCAAGGACTCCAGAGACCTCTGACAGTCCTGCATTGCCATACAGCTCCCCACCCTGCCAGAGAAGCATCGGTGGCCACTTCTCTGCGAGAGGGTATGGACCCCAAGGGGACCCCCTGGGTGAGATATGTCTCTCCCCTCCACGGGCGTAGCTTTGCAAGGCAACTGGAAGTGACTCTGACCAGCTTGTGCCTGTGATAAGTGGGGTGCAAGCCAAGATCGTTCAGCCGAATTTGAAGAGGCCGCAATGACAGAAGGCCCAAAGGGACCACCGATGAGGCCGCTGTGAGCATACCCAGCAGTCTCAGATATGATTTGAGGGCCAGAGCCCTGCCTCTCCTGAAATGACTGATGAGCTTGAGGGTGTTGTTGACCCGTTGTTGAGAGGGGGTAGCAACCATCAGCCGTGAGTCTAGCTGGATGCCAATAAAGACGATCTGCTGACTGGGCAACCGGGAGCTCTCTTCCTGGTTTATTTTTAGCCCTAACCTGGTAGCATAGGAGATCAGCAATGCTGATTCTCTGAGGGCCTCTCCCCTTGACTGGGAACGGCTCAGCCAGTCGTCCCTGGCCTGCAGTGGGGGACAGTGCCGCTGCCACACTTCTGGTGAAGACCCTTGGTGCCAGCGAGATCCCGAATGGGAGCACACAGAACTGGTAAGCACTCCCCTCGAAAGCAAAACGAATTAACTGTTTGCCGAGGTGTGATAGGGACGCGAAAGTATGCATCCTTTAGGTCGATGGTTGTAAACCAATCTCCTTGCTTGATGCCTTGCAGCACATCTGCTGTACGCAGCATGTGGAATATTAACATCTTGAGATGCGCGTTTAACCGTCTCAAGTCTAGTATAGGCCGAAGGCCGCCGCCCTTCTTTGGGATGATAAAATAAGTGGAGTAGAATCCATCCATTGTGCCAGCCTGTCTAATGGCTCGATGGAGCCTTTCCTATGGAACCTCGGTGGTCGACGTTGGAACCATAGAGAGCCTCTGTCTGCCGGGAGCCTCACGGCTCAGACTGGCAAACTGTTGTCTGACCTGTGTAACCAGTAGGCTGCACTCCAGAGCTTGCTGTGCGGCAGGACCAAACATCTGTCCTGGAATGACAGGAAGAGACAAAAGGGCTTTCCTGCACGGCTCCAAAAGTGGAAACTGGGCCAACCATATCTGGTGTCGGGCCTGGGTTAACGAGGAGACAGCCTACCCAACCCCCTGGTCATGTAGGCAAACGCCTGCAGGGAGGTGTCACTCAGACTCTGTGCAGAGGGGTCAGCCTCAGAAGTCTGTAATGTCTGGGACAGGGCTAGTACCAGGTGTGACATTGAATACCCAAGACGTGCAATACGCGCTGCTGCGTCGTAGAATTTTACCATGTAGTCACCTGTCAAACGGCACTGTGGCCGGGGGCAGCGAGCATCAGGCCGGAGTGCTTCACCAGGTGTCAGAACCAGGGCAGCAACGGCTGGTTCAATACGGAGCCCTTCAGTGTGGTGTGGCTCGTACCCAGGGAACTGGGATGAGAGTAATAAGGGCCTCTCTGAAGCCCTGGTGGAGAGAACATCCTCCTTGAGGATCTCAAAAGCTGGCGACAGTATTGGAGGGAGCACCTCCGAAGGAGACTGTGGAGCCGCTGTAGCGAGAGCACTAGCAGGCTGTGCAGCAGGTCTTTGCAGATTTAGAAGCAGAGTCTTTATTTCTGCGAACTCCGAAGTCGAAGTGTCTACCATCTGGGCAAGCGGATCAATTTTCATGCATTTGCCCTTACCCGAGGCTTCTCGGGAATCCGGTCTCCGGCGTTTGCATTGCTTAGGAGACATGGCGCCGCGTCTCTGTGCCGGGGCGGTTCTGGCTAGGCCAGCCTCTCCAACGCACAGCTAGACTCATGCAGCTGCAGTTCATGCATGCCAGCTCAGTAAGTCCTTGCCTCAACACCTAGGCATGAGGGACACTTATCGTGGCCGCCTCTGGCTCCAGAGGGGCCCGGCAACAGTGCATGTAATGAACATGTTGCAATATCTATACATAGATTTATTTATTTTTATTTTTCATAGGAGTGACATTTTACCAGCAGCCTTAGCGAAATAACACTAGGCTCTGTTATATAAGATAGGTTACTGTTTAAGAGCGAACACACTCCTCTACAGTCACCTGAAATCAAATAATAAATGCTGAACAACTGAAATTTGCGGGGTGGAGACAATCACCCACTCAAACTAGGCAGTTTATTATGGACCAAGCCTCAATATTAACCAAGCGAATTAAACCTGATCACGGCAATGATTCCTCTTACGTTATGTAAGGTAGGCTTCCGTTTAGAAAGAGCGGACACACTCGTTAACGGTTACCAAAACTAGATGCTTTAGAACTGAAATTGCGGGCGTAGTCCGTCAGTCACCAATCAAACATAGCCTGCTTATAGCGTTTAACACTAAGCCGACATGAGTAAAATCCTGTCCTGTTTAAGAGTGGACACACTCGTTAACAGTTACCAATAAACAGTTACCCAAACATAGCTGTTTTTTAGAACTGAAATTGCGGGGCGTAGAACGTAGCCTGCTTATAGCATTAACCCAAAGCCGACAGGAGTTAATCCTGTCCTATTTAAGAGTGGACACACTCGTTAACAGTTACCAATTAACAGTTATCAAAACAGTTGGTAAACGTAGCCTGCTTCTAACGTTAACACAAAGTCGACAGGAGTAAAATCCCGTTCGTTTACTTAATTGAATGCTTATGGCGAGAACGCCGCTTGCATCTTCATAATAACAACGGTACAAAACCAAACTATGCAAGGGACTTCCAACTCGCTCCAACAAGTGGGTTTAATTTATCAGTTGTAAGGCGAGACGCCTGCACTGACCGCCCAATGCTTCTTAAACCATTACTGCCGCATCCGAGCGTGAACACACAAACGGCACAAAATAGTAGAGGAAAACTCATCATGGTTTCAACTATCGGTTGTTAGGCGAGAAACACCTGTAGCCTACTGATAGCCCACCAGTCACCAATCAGTGTTAACCCAAAATAGACATGCTTTATGGCGAGAACGCCGCTTGCATCTCCCAACGGTACAATATATGCGAGGAACTTCCAACTCGCTAAGTGGGTTTAACTATCGGGTTGTAAGGCGAGAAACACCCGTACTGATAGCCCAATGCCTCTTAAACTACTACCCGAGCGTGAATACTACACACGGCACAAAATAGAAGAGGCAAAACTCAACTTTTTTTTTTTTTCGGATTATCCAACGTTGATTTAGAATGCTAATCGCAGTCTTTAGAGGGCGAGAATGCGCAGCTCCAACCTACGGTTTCAAGACTCCCAACGATTAGCACGTACACTCACCTGTGAAAAACTACTCACCTAACGCGAGAAGAAAATAAGGGTCAAGTCCTGGGTGAACGTGCCTTTAGTACCGGGGCAAGGGGCATACGTCACCCAGGTCACAGGTGACTTTGTTGATACAAACACTCGAACTACACGTAAACGTGATGGACATCCAGTGCTGAAAGCACCGCCTCTGGCGGTCAGTAGTAATGAAATAGAACCACCTGTTGCCGAGTCTTGAGTTTGATGTTTGTTGGGTATAGCTTTCCTGGGTTTCACATCTTTGTAATGGTTCCTCAGCTTTACCTGTGACCTTCATACATGAACTTGAGAGCCAAGAGGCTGTAGAGGGGGGCAGTGTAACCCTACGCTGTGAGCTCTCCAAACCTGGAGGACCTGTGGAATGGAGGAGAGGAACTGAAGTGATCGGGTCCGGACAGAAATACCAAATGAAGCAGGTTGGATCCACTGTGGAGCTCAAGATCTCAGATCTGAAGCCTGAAGACTCTGGAGCCTATGTTTGTGATTGTGGAGACAATAAGTCTTCTGCCAGCATCAAAGTAAACGGTACGATTATTTCACTGCCGCCTGACAGAACTTCTCTGATAGTGATTGTGACTTACTATGTGAAAAGATGGCCATCTGTGTTTCTGTGTTTGCTCTGTGTCCTTGCTAAGAGTTGTTGACTGTTGTCTTGCGATATCGTTTGTGGGTCGTCAATGTTTACAGTGTGTAAAACCACCTGTTGCCGAGTCTTGAGTTTGATGTTTGTTGGGTATAGCTTTCCTGGGTTTCACATCTTTGTAATGGTTCCTCAGCTTTACCTGTGACCTTCATACATGAACTTGAGAGCCAAGAGGCTGTAGAGGGAGGCAGTGTCACTCTACGCTGTGAGCTCTCCAAACCTGGAGGACCTGTGGAATGGAGGAGAGGTCAACTAGTGCTCACATCTGGAGAGAAATACCAGATGAAGCAGGTCGGATCCACTGTGGAGCTCAAGATCTCAGATCTGAAGCCTGAAGACTCTGGAGCTTATGTTTGTGATTGTGAAGACAATAAGTCTTCTGCCAGCATCAAAGTAAACGGTACGATTATTTCACTGCCGCCTGACAGAACATCACAGATGATATGCCTACACTGTGAATGGAGGGTCATCTGTGTTTCTGCGTGTGCTATCTGTGTCATATATAAGAGTTGTTGACTGTTGTTGTTTTGTTTAAGTCGATGAATGAAATACAGTACAATCACCTGTTGCTGATAGTCTGAGTTTTAACTGTTGCGTGTAAAACTTTACAATCATTCCTCAGCTTTACCTGTGACCTTCATACATGAACTTGAGAGCCAAGAGGCTGTAGAGGGGGGCAGTGTCACCCTACGCTGTGAGCTCTCCAAACCTGGAGGACCTGTGGAATGGAGGAGAGGTCAACTAGTGCTCACATCTGGAGAGAAATACCAGATGAAGCAGGCTGGCGCCGCTGTTGAGCTCACCATCCATTCAGTGAAATGTGAGGACACAGGGGACTACTGCTGCAGCGCAGGAGACAGCCAGAGTACAGCCTTCGTTAAAATCACTGGTAAGATGTTTTTTTGACTTCCTTCAGTTTGTGTCCTCAGTGTTCTCTTCAACAAACTGAAGCACTTATATTATGCTGAGAAGGATGGAGCAAAATATGAATCGCTTGGTATAAATCAATTTTTGGCTGTCATTTGTCACAATTCCGTCATTCCATGTCAGATCACCAAACAAAATGGGAATTTAAATCTCAACCTCTCTGATTTCAATGACATTTGTTATATAGGTTCATTTTGTCCAGGAAGATGGATGCACATTTGAATGTGCTTTGTGCATTGTACATTGCCACTAAGAGAAGGAGTTATTATACAATGTGATTGCTGTGGGCAGGTGGGCAGGAATGTATTCCTATAGTGTTCCTTATTCCACTGAAGCTGAACGTGCCTCAAACTGAAATCAGAATCAGAATCAGGTTTTATTGGCCAAGTAAGTTTGCACAAACAAGGAATTTGGCTTGATAAAGTGACTCTCCGTGTGCTTACACAAAATATACAACACAATACAATACAATACAAACAAACAAACAGTGCAACAGTGCAATGGACTAAGGAGTTTAAGAAAGTATGTACAAGGCGGAATGGCTATATACAGTAGCTGTGAAATGTTGCACAACAGTAGTGCAAAGAAGAAGTGGAGAGTGCGAGAAGTGCAGGGATACATATATAAATATAAATATATATGCTACAGTGGGTTAGTTGTTCAGTAGTGAGACGGCGAGGGGGAAGAAACTGTTTTTGTGTCTGGAGGTTTTGGCGAACAGTGATCTGTAGCGTCTACCAGAGGGGAGGAGTTTGAATAATTTGTGTCCGGGGTGTGAGGGGTCTGCAGTGATTTTTCCTGCCCGTTTCCTGACTCTGGAGGTGTACAGGTCTTGGATGGTGGGCAGGAAAGTACACTGATGTGTGACCAGTAAGCTGTGGAGGGGATGCAAAGTATTGTCTATAGTGTTAAGCAGTTTGTGCAACATCCATAGGCGGAGATCCCGGGGGGGACGGGGGGGACGTGTCCCCCCCTACCATAAAGTTGTCCCCCCCAACAATCATTGACATTTTTTTTTTTTTTTGATTTTTTGATTTTTCTTTTTTTAAATAAAAATACGACAACACAAGCGGTGCTAATTATAGATGTAAAACAATGTGTTTTTTAAGTGTTGAAAAATCATGTTCCCCCTATTCCTCAAAGTGGTTTGGTTCACATGCTGTTTCCAACGGGCAGGGCTACCGGCAGCTCCGTGTTTCAGTTAATCAGCCAAGTAGCCTACACGGTCAGATTATCAGACTGTTTCCTACTCTGTCCCCTGTCGCTGCCGCTATGATACACGATATGTAAAGAGATTTACCTCATTCTCGAACGCAGTAAGAACATGTAAAGAAGACGTTTTTTTCTAAACTCCATTTACGAAGTTCCAATCGATATGCACAAGTATACATACGTTTATTAATGGATTGGCATGACAACGTGAACGTTTGCCGATAACACACGCATGCCGGTAATTAACACAGTTAAGATAGCTAGCTAGACAGTCTAGGACACTGTCCTGTCAGGGGCAGGTTCATGCTAGTTAATAAACGTAGGTCTACATCTCAGTGCCTCTCAAGATTTGTTAAATTATCTGAAGTTAAATGAATGTCAACTTTTTCTGCGGTCCATGAACTATGCTGGTATTGTAATATGGAGTGACAGTGGCGCAGGAGGTAGAGAGGTCGTAATGTAATCAAAAGGTTGCTAGTTCGATTCCCTGTCGAGCTGTTTTATAACTTATTTTGAGCATCAAGTTCTCTTGAACTTTGGACATTATTTGTCTGTGAATAGATATTTCGTGTTAGTACATTTAATGCTGTTTAGATAATTCTAAAATGACTTTGAATTTCTGTTTGTAAATGTGATAAGAGAATTCTGTATTTAGCAGTTTATGCTAGCTCTCGTGAAAGCAATTTTTTCATGTCCCCCCCCCCCGGAATTACACTCTGAAATTTGACCATGTATTGTCCCCCCCTACAATGAAATGGGATCTCCGCCCCTGGCAACATCCTTTTTTCCACAACAAACTCCACTTGCTCCAGAAATGTCCCCACCATCGAGCCAGCCTTCTTTATCAGTTTGTTCAGCTCTTTAGTGTCGCTGGCTCATGGCCTTCTTTATCAGTTTGTTCAGCTCTTTGGTGTCACTGGCTCATGGCCTTCTTTATCAGTTTGTTCAGCTCTTTAGTGTCACTGGCTCATGCCTTTATCTCCAACAGGGTTGACGACTGCAACGGTCTTTTCACAGGCCTTCCTAAAAAGATGTTCATACAGTTTCAGCTTATACAAAATGCAGCTGCCAGAGACCTTACCAAAATGAAAAGAACTGGGGTGTAGGGGTTCACCTATGGGGGGAGGGGGTGATAACAGAGGACAAAGGGTGATAGCAGGAAAGAGGCTATCTGGGGGGAAGGGGTTCACATGCTAATTGTTCAGGTCTCAGTGAGACAGAAAGAGTACACATCCAAGGGTATGAGTAACAGATACAAATTATACAAAATAACAGTAGAATAGCTATTTTGCGGTTCCATCAGATTCATGAGAGCAAAAATCTGTTAACCCAGCCCCAACCTAGCCAATTTAACCTAGCCCCTTTCCCCATACCGTGGTGCACTAAGATCCACTGTATGAAATTACCAAAAGATAATCACACCCTAAGTGACCCAGGCCTAAATGTTAAAACGATATATTTTTTGTTATAATTGGACCATTTGTAGCGGAGTTACGTCAATTATGTCAAAAGAAAGAGCTGGGTCTCAGGAACAGTGAGTTCACCTGAGATGAAACTGGCTTTCCTGACCAAAATGAACCATTTTAACAAATGTATTTGACAAGAGGGTGGAGTTTATCCCTTTGGGTGATCAGACATGGACTGACCTTCTCGATTTTGAGTGTTTTGAAATGTGTACATACAGTATATAGTCTAATGGCATTTATCAATATTATGCTTTTGTTCTATTTAGTAGCTTTTGGTGCTGTATGTTATAACATCCATAAGTTATTTTATATTGATGCCGTTTCAAACAACTCATCTCTGTTCTCGTGGTATGAGTCCATTGCACATACTGTATTATGTAGGTATATTCAGTCAATGATGTCAACATGCCCCTCTATGGTGGGAGAACCAGGACTACTTATGCTTTTTGTCACCACCAGTTTATAGTTTTAAGATGACACAACACTGACAATATGGTGGCATCCATGACCCATGACCTTTTCCACTTGTTCCATTTAAAGTGCTTCCAGCGTTTTTCATTCATCATTTGAAGGACCAGCAGGCCCGTGAAAGGCACAGTGCCTCATTTGGCTGTCAACTCTCTAAGCCGGATATTCCTCTTGAATGGAGGAAGGGTGAAGTTGGGCTTTGTCCCTGTGCCAAGTATGAAATGTTGCAAGTTGATCTCATTGCTCAATTAGTCATCCATGATTTGGATACGGAAGACTCCGGTGACTATATTTGCAGTACTGGGGAGATGGAGAGCACAGCACACTTAACAGTGAATGGTAGGCAAAGACAATTTCACTGTACTTTTTTGCAGGCTTATTCTGAAAGCTACAGCCTACTTTGCCTACATTCAGAGAATGTCTGTTTTCTGTGCAAGCTGACTAAACACAGTGCTCAAGTGGTATGGAGGAAAGGAGAGAAGTGTCTTGAGTCCAGTAACAAATCCCAAAATTAAAAAAATACAACACCATACCAAAAGGTCATTTATCACCTTAAGGGGACCGACTCTGAAGAAATGTACTTTTGAGAATGCAAAGACATCTGCTACAGTTACAGTGCTTCATAGAAAGGGGAGTGTATGCCACTGACCTGTACATATTTTTGACATCATTTAACAGTTTTGTTCTTGTTCCACCACTTTAAGATGTAGCATTTTAACCATTTAAACCATTCAAGCTGACGCCTTTTAATCATTTAAGAGGATGATGATGGGCCCCTTGAATGCTTTGAGACATGACAGTGCAGTGGACACTTCAATCAATCAATCAATCAATCAATCAATTCAATCTTATATAGCGCTTCTCTATATACCCGAAGTCGCTTTACAGAGTCCAGAGTCCAGTAGTCATTCCGGTGGTGGTAAGCTACCTCAGTAGCCACAGCTGCCCTGGGGCAGACTGACAGAAGAGTGGCTGCCAATCAGCGCCAACGGCCCCTCCGACCACCACCAACATTCATTCATATTCATACGATGCAATGCATGTCTTTATGATGGTGGGGGAAACCGGAGTACCCGGAGTAAACCCACGCAGGCACGGGGAGAACATGCAAACTCCACACAGAAAGGACCTGGAACGACCGGGATTCAAACCCAGGGCCTTCTTGCTGTGAGGTGACAGTGCTAACCACTGAGCCACCGTGCTGCCCGACTTCAGGATGTTCCTCTGTGGAGCAATGACATGGACAAGATTAGCATTGATGGAAGGACCCACGCGCTGACACTCATGGGTGCCCACACTTCATTCGTTTGTCGGACTGTTAGAGGTTGAACGAGTCAGAAAAATGCTTTTAGTCAAAACGTTACTTTACCCCATACGTCTCGGAAGGGGTGCTTTCCCCCCCTTCTCACTGACACACCGTTCTCATAAACCACCTCTGTCCACAGGCACCATTTCAGCAGAGTTCTGCTTCATCATCGGATGTGTGCCATGAGTCTTGAAGTCATTTCTACACTGCCAGTCAAAATAGTGATTGTCATTGTAGAGACACAAATGCAGGCGCCCTTGGACATAAGCCATAAATCCTTCTTCTTTACACACTTTAAAATGAATTATTTTAATTCCTTACTGGACTGTGCTGACTAAATCGCTGAAATCTTTCCAAAATATTTATGAACATTTATGAACATTGAAAATGAGCATAATAGGTCCTGAATTATGCCTCCACATGTGGTGACCCTGGGTCAAGCTAGTTTTACACCCAGCCAACACCCAAACATAACAGCTTCCGTCTTTCCCCACCCGCTGACTGAGGTTCTGCGAAGTTGGGAGGACATCATAAGTGGCTCCAACGATGAATTTAATATAGCCCAACGTTCTCTCCAGCTGATCTTCCTCGACTCAACATCATGCTAGTTCATCCATTGCCCTTTGCCTGCTCCTTGAGAAGCCCATGCTTCCCAACTGTCACCTATCCCAAACCCTGCTTTTTCACTCTGTACCTGCCCAAAGATATCCCAAACCCTGCTTTTCAATTCAATTCAATTCAATTCAATTCAATTCAATTCAATTCAATTCAATTTTATTTATATAGCGCCATAACAATACAATTGTCTCTGCAATTGTCTATCCCAAACCCTGCTTTTCCACTCTGTGCCTGCCCAATGATATCCCAAACCCTGCTCTTTCGAATCTGTACCTGCCCAATGATATCCCAAACCCTGCTCTTCCACTTTGTACCTGCCCAATGATTCATTGACAACTTATCAGAACAGACTTCCAGTTTGCTACAATGGCTGATAACATTTTCTAGCTTTGTCTCAGAATTCCGTTGTGCTTTGTATAGTCACACGCACACATTCCAACTCTGAGTTCCTCAATAGCTCAATTGTAAGTTATTCATCCCTCAATCCAAAAACAGGGTCCGTCTTGTCTCAATCTTATGTTTGAACCTGTTTCTCCACCAGGGCTAACAGTCCCGAATACCACAATTCATGAATTCTGCAAAAATGGTTGTTAATATTCATACACATCTTGGACCCAAGCTACCGCTTGTAGCTATATTCTGTTATTGTTTTTGTGTAGGAAAGTACAACAAAATTAGAATTTTCTGTGCAATGCTTTCATTATAATGTCTTACTTGCTGGGTGAAGGTTAGCTGCCCTAAGCTGCTGTGGAGTAACTACACTAACATTTTCTTGCAGAAATGCCACTGTTTTTCGGGATCCACTATATTTTCTTTCACCAGGGAATTAGCTAATAGCTAGATCAGGAGTCTTAAATCATTTGGAAAATATCCACAGTCAGTTGAATTAATCAGTTAGATCATGGACATATTTGGCTTAGTGTGAACTGTATGCAAAGCCAAGAGACTGAGGGCCAGATTTACTATCAGAATTGTGCCCACTTCAGGCGTAACTTCTACGCAAAATGCGGGTAAAAACATGGAACCGTATTTACAACCGCGGCGCACTTGGGTAAAAACGCAGATTGCCTGCTGCTGAAGCAGATAGACGCACGCTGCGCTTCCCGACTAATACATATGCATAAATGGGAGGGTATATGTGTATGTTGAGGCATATAACAGCTAGCTGTTCGGCCAGGTCTTACCCAGAAACGCCACTCCATGTAGGGTTTAAACCGTCGTCTTTGCCTTTTCCCCCCATCGTTCAAGCATACCGAGTACAGCACTCGCCTTCTGCGTAGGAGTAACGCCTATCTATTCAGGAAAAGTACTTGTACTGAAGTACACTAACTAAACTACCACTAAGTAAATTGTAGAGACAGAGCAGCATATTCATTTCACGTTCCATGTTTATTTTGACGTTATAGCCTCTCGAGCGCAAGCAACCCCTAGTGCCATGGCAACCGAACGTCAGCGTATCTGAAAACCTCCTTTTCCCCTGTCCACACTACAACGCAAACCCGGAGTTTTCAAATGTATCAGCCTAGGGCAGCGTTTTTGAAAAGCATAATTTTCAGTGTCGGAATACGCCGTTTTAGTGTGGACAGAAGGTCTAAACGGAGAATATTTATGCGTTTCTATATGGACGGGGGCCAAGTTTGCTGTAACCTCGTGAACAAAAAGCTCTAATTCTCCATCATCCATGGTGGCAATTGTCCCCTATTTTAGCGGCGCTAATAACACTAGAGGGCGGAGTAAGGCGCTGATTACGTGACGAGGTTCTTGTTTGATAAATACTACGCAAAATGCGGAAACACACCGTGCGCTGTATGCGGTTTGGCAAAGACGCTGATTACGCCGCGCTCGCAAATGTACGTAAATGAGGCCCTGAGTGATTTTTTTTTTTATTCCTGGTAGGCCCTAGACATAGTAATGCTATGAGGGGGCATAGGCTGGCAGATGCCTTTTCTTGACTTCTACAGTTACTGGGATTTGAAGAGTCGGTCTTATTTAATCTGTGAATGTCTACACTATTTCACCTTTGACCTTTAACATTTAACCTCATCTTTGACTCCTCATCTGGTCTCTGTCTTACTATGTTCTGATTACAGCACCCCCGGTGTTGTTTACGAAAGAGTTAGAAAATCAAGAAGCTCTGGAGGGGAAGGATGCCAGTCTGTGTTGCAAAACCTCCTGTCAAGATGCCAAAGTCACCTGGAGGAAGGGTGTGGTGGTGCTGGAAGAGGGCCTGAAGTATTCCATGCCAAAGGAAGGCACCACTCGTACACTGGTGGTACACACGCTGACGGTGGAGGACAGCGGGGAATACACTTGTGACACAGGAGACAAACAAAGCAAAGCTACATTGATGGTCAAAGGTAATCATTTATTTTATTTCTTCCCCTTTTCTTTGACTTCTTTTGTACTTCTTTTGTTTTTGAGTGACATCAGTCTCACTCATGGATTGATAACAATTGATTTGGATAGTCCGCCTGCAGAAGATTTGCAGAGTACTCATTAGTTTAGATTCAACAATTGAGCTGTTTCACTTTGTCTGTTGTATATGTGACCATTCATGAACATACCTACATATTCTCAGAATAATTTAATTGAATTTGAACTATTCACTAAACCGATGTTCAACAATGTACAGTATGTAAAAATATTCAAGGTGAAATTAGTTGAATATTAGAATGTTAAACAAAAATGAATGAAATTGTTTGCTAGTTGTTGAATATTTGTATAGCATAGAGAGTCGTTCAAAGTCAATTAAATTATACTGAGAATATGTAGGTATGTTCACGAGTCACACATATAATCTATACACAGTCTGTTAAACATCTACAGAAAAAGCGAAACAGCTGAATTGTTGAATCTCAACTAATAAGTTGATAAAATGTTACAAATCCTCTGTAAATCCTCTGTAGGATTAGATATATGGTTTTGGGTGACAGCATGTGAGATTTTCAGTTCGCAACTACAGCAGTCATGAAGAGTGGATAAGAAATCATATCCTCAAGTATCAGACAAAACCCCAGTAAATGTTGTTTCATGAAGGGAAGATTTGATCCCGTCTGTAGGTGCTTTAGCACCCTCATGTCTAACGGCCTAACGGAAGCCTTTTGCACACCCTCCTCCCATCCATAATCCAGAACGTGTGCTTATCACTCGGGGCATACACGATATTGCCCTCACTGTGGGCGAGGATGCCCATTTCCGTTGTGAAGTGTCCCAGGAGGGCGTGACTCATGCTGAGTGGTGGTTGGGCTCCAACCACCTGCAGCACAATGACCTGAATCAGATCAGGTGCCAGGCCCGAGAGCACCACCTAGTGCTCAGAATGGTCACACCAGAAGAATCAGGTGATGTGGCCTTTGTGGTCGGTGAAGAGAAAAGTGTGGCGTCCCTTCTAGTGCAGCACAAACCCAAAGGTAACAGAAGGCATGATGGGAGTTGTGTCCATCAGTTGTCTTCGTGCTGCATGCCTCTGGTCTTTGGTCTCCATTCCAAATGCCATTCACTTCCATTCACTTGCGTTAGACCACAGCTTTGCTCTGGCCGGCATATTGCTTTTCCTAACATCATTTTGCTTTTGTTCAAGAAAAATATACTTGAATTGAAGTAACACTTTCACTTTTGAGAGCATTCTCTCATCATTTTGAACATTCTGCACTTGTGATATTCATTGAGCAAAATAGGCTTTCCAGAAGCCAAATTCATATCTGGTCAGTTTTTCATTATGGAGAATGAAATACATTTGTGATCAAAAGTGATTAGTGAAAAGTCTTTTAAGCCTTCGAAGTCTTAAAAGATGGATACTTTTATTCACCTCTGTCACATTTAATAATTTAAATATTTTGCAAAGATATGACCAAGGTAGCAAATGCCTATTACATTCGGAAAATGGTAATTTAATTTAATTAAATTTAATTAAATTAATATATAAAATTGAAAAGTCCATCTTTTAGCTCAGTACTTAATTTATTATGAATTGGTCAATAAGTGCTAATTGCTTAATAAAGACCTCTGTTATTGTGTTAGTATATCTTAAACGCATTCTTTTTTTAAAGTAGGTTGTTTTATCCCTTGGGTGACAAAGTACCTACATTTTTAAAGTTCAGTTCTTGATTGACCAAAACAGAACAGTCTTTCAGGACCCTCATCATATTTGGTTCTCCCTGTTTGGCTCACATACAAGTTGCAGTGTACATTTCAAACAAAGGTCTAATATTTAATATAATAAAGGCCAAATAAAAGCGGTTATTTTGACAGAAATGTAACATATGTAGGACTATGTATTACTTAACTGTGATGTGAGTATAATACTGTACTTCAGAGTGGTCATTAGTACAAAATAAGGTCCTCGCCATAATCATCATTTCTCATTTTACTCGTTGCATTATGGCCATGTAAGTCCATTACTCTTTACCTGTCGTCAGATATGTCCCGAGCAGAACTTGAACTTGCAGTCAGGGGCGTGGGCGGCAGATGTATTAAGAAAGAGGCTTAAAACAATCTGAGCTAGGTTCTGTTTCTGCCATCTCATATGTATGGATATGGGACTAAAGTTTAGAGACTTATCAGTTGTCAGTACAACTGATGACTGGTGACGGTAATAAAACCTTATTTCATGTCCTAATCGAATAGGTGACAGCCTAGTTATATTTAAGATGTGTATGAGGCAGTCTTTTCTGCCCCAAAGGTTGTGGATAAGGATTCGTTGTAATTTCATATTTAACCACACATTCCCTTAAATGTATTATCTCGGAGGGTTTGCTTTTACTATAAATTAAATATACAGTAGATGTGTACAATATTGTGACAACATTCCCTTGCATTAATTATCTACAGTAACTATCCTTTAGGGTGGTTAAATATTTAGGTAGGCAAACCCAACTGCCCCTTAAGAATTTTCAATCAATTACCGACACACAGTAGAACAATAACCTGCAGAACATTTCTAAGACATTCAAAACCTGTCAGGAAAACTGGAAGTTACGGTGTTGTTTTTCATTAACCTGCCTAAAAAAGCATCAACTTTGAACTTGAAAACCTTCACAAGTTCAGAAAATAACTAAATCTCATTTCTGTTTCTCCAAATTTCCACTGGATATTGTCAAAGATGAACAGTTAGACATTTGTTTGGTTAATAGAACAATTTCGGATTTCTGGAGTAATTAATGCTACCTTGGTGATGAGAAGTACCACTTTACACAAAAAACTTGGGAAGGCTTCCAAACCTCTGAACATTTGTCCCTTGTAATGGGAAGTGTTTTCATTGTAAAACTGTACTGTTATTTGTGTGTCAGTCATATGACAAAAACACTTGATCTGTGTGTCAGTCATGTGACAAAAACACTTGATTTGTGTGTCAGTCATGTGACAAAAACACTTGATTCGGGTGTCAGTCATGTGACAAAAACACTTGATTTGGGGTTTTTCATGTGACAAAAACACTTAATATGTGTGTCAGTCATGTGACAAAAACACTTAATATGTGTGTCAGTCACATGACAAAAACACTTGATCTGTGTGTCAGTCACGTGACTAAAACACTTGATTTGGGGTTTTTCATGTCTAGCCTGGATCTTAGAAGGCCCTAGTGATACGGCTGCCAAAGAGGGTGAGACAGTCACCCTGTCCTGCATGATATCAGAATTGAAAGCCAGTGTTATCTGGAGAAGAGGCCAGGTGGTTATTGAAGAAGGAGGCAGATATGAAGTTCACAGGGATGGTGCCACCCACAAGCTCTACATACAAAAAGTGGAAGTGGCTGATTCTGGATTATACACCTGTGATACAGGAGATGAGCAGAGCACCATCCAGCTTTCTGTCCGAGGTAAACAGGAACGCAGGATTAAGAACATTACATTCTCAGACCTGCCGATGCGAGATGCAAGGCTGTTTAAACCAAAGCAAACTGAACTCATTCTGTCTGCACGACAGCACCTGATGCACCACACACACTCTCTCTTCACTTCAAATGTTCTTTAAGTCTTCTCTCAGCCATACCACGCCTTTTAAATACCAATCTTTTTCAAGACAGTCCTCTGAAATATTTCACTCTTCTCATGTGTGTGTTCTACTATCAGAAACTCCCGCCTATTTCCAGAAAGAGCTGAAGAACCAGGAAGCAGTGGAGGGTGACAGTATAACGCTGCGCTGTGAGCTCTCCAAGCCAGGGCTTACCGTCGAGTGGAGAAAAGGAGGCGTGGTCCTTCAGAGTGGGAAGAAGTACACCGTGAAGCAAGATGGCCACACTCAGGAGCTCCTCATACACGATCTGGATCCGGAGGACAATGGTTTTTACACATGTGATGGTGGAGCCCAACTGACTACCGCCTCGGTCACAGTACAAGGTAACACAATGTTCCACAGTGGCATCAGAAACTCTCATTCCTTGGCATGTCTGACCAGGGGTTATGAATGATTCTGATGAGTGAATTGTCTTTTAAACTTCCTTTACTGCAAAGATTGAAGTGTGTCTGAGATGAGATGAGGAGTGTCTGACATGAGATGATTCATCATCAGTTGATTTTTCAGGTTTTAATGTTTTTAAAAGTATTTATCTCAGATACAGTGTAGACTCTGCTGCACTCAGTCATGAGAAGATCATTTAAAGAGATACTATGTCAGTGCCAATCCCTTGAATAGAATCAATCGACCTTTGAAACAGAAAGAAAACTTGAGTATTGTTTTCCTGTTGACAAAAAATGAATGAAAATTGAGACATAATTGATTTTACATAATTGATAAATCATTTGATTCCGATATCCTGATATTGTCTTTTTCAATACTGTTTACGTTAAATAGTTTTTCATTTCAAAAATGAACATGCTTCTGGACTTCCAATGATGATGATGATGATGATGATGATGATGATGATGGTGAAACTGCCCTTGGTGGACTCTTTGTTTCTCCATTGCTTCCTTCAGCTGTTTTAAATGTAATTGGATACGTTATCTGGGCCCTCTAAATTATCAACATTTTATCAACAAAATGTATAAGAAGACACCACCAGTATCAGCAGAGGACACAGGAACAATTATTATCCTTTTTCTTATCAACTATTATCTTTCAGACATACGTATGTCCGGAAGCTTTTCAGATATCTCAAAACAACTGACTTCACCTTTAAACCATTTTCACCCAAATTTCTCAAATGTCAAGGATTTCTTTCACAAGTCGTGTCAACAGAGAAGTAAGGTCCACGATGATGTTATGAAAGTGCAGCGGCTGAGTGAATGTCATTATGAGTCCTCCTGAAGGCAGACAGTATGGTCCTTTGGTGTGGCGTCTGAGTGTCTTGTGTCTTACTCTGCAGTGGTGGAGGAGCAGATAGTTTCAGGTTTGCACAACACTGACGTCTTTGCGGGTGAGCGGGCTGTGTTTTCCTGCACGTTGTCTGGCCAGGCACCTGGCAAAGTTCAGTGGTGGCTGGATGGTACTCGGCTGGATCATGGCCAGAAGCGCTTCTGTGAGATTGGGCTTCTCCAAGGCCATATCTACACTCTCAGCTTTAAGAACCTCGCCCCCGATGACTCAGGAACTGTCACATTTAAAGCGGGCAGCCTGGTATCTTCTGCAAAGCTCTTGGTTAAAGGTATTGTTGGTGGAAGAATCTATGGTGGTATTGACGGGAGTTGAGCCATACCTTTCTTATGACGCTGCAAAACAATGATATAAACAATTATAACAGTAATGTTTTGTACCTATGATATGTAAATATTTATGACATTTTAATGCTAGTACTTGATTTGACTGATTTGAGCACTAAAGAAAAGGTCCACCATAATCTCTGCAGCTGTGTTCAGGAGAAAGGCGTTGGCTCACTCCCCTCAATACAGATACGTGCCATGTCTACTGACCATAGTGTGTGCTCCATGAATGCATGAGTTTATCATTTTAGGCCTCTCATTTTGACACATGATTCAGGGTGCTCTGAGTATGACACAGCACTCAGTTCAAAGCATATGTGAGACTGTGAGATCACCGCCAGCCTACGCTTCTAAATCCCAGCTTTTCACTTTACAGTCTGAGTATGATGGCAGAGACATGATTTTAATTATGACAGAAAAAAAGAAATGTTGAGACATTTTACATCCTACATGTCTGATAGTGTCACTCCAGTCGCTCTGTAACTAGCAATGATATTTAGCAGCTTGCATCGGGGCTAGCAGTAGCTTTGGGCAGGGGTGTGCTCAGCCCACCCTAATGTGCATCTGGCCCACCCAAACAAAAGTGAGAAAGGAAATGTATTCAGCCGAATGGAAAAATAGCACAGGAAATACCAGTACTGTTTCTAATACCAGGTCTGTTCAGTTCTGAACAGGTGGGCAGCCTACAGCACGCCTCCAAAGTTGCTCACTGCCCACCCCGTCTTCTCCTCGTGTTCAGGCACACAGAAGTCTGTCTTCTCCTTGTGTTCAGGCACACAGAAGTCTGTTATTTTGATTTTTTTTTATAAAATGCACAGACAGACAACCCCAACAATTGATAGGACAGTACAACGTGACATCTTGAGTAGACACAGACAACGTTAACATACAAACAAACCAGTTAGCTGTTCGCAAAACATTGCAGTGCCCTTACCGCAGTAGAAGGGACTAGCTTGAGAGGAGGGTCCTGATGCTACACACCACACAAAAATACACAACACAATCACAATAACACCCTGAGACAATAAAGCAAAAGTGGCTTAGCCAGCAAGGCAGGGAACAATAACCAAACTGAAAATACAGACACAAGGCTAATAATAATAGTAATACAAAAACTATGAGACACAGGAGGGACAAACAAAATTGATCTTTAAGACGAACAGCCAACAAAACATAAGAGAAAATCAACCCCAACCTCGATGGTCACTGACAGAACGCTTGGTGGGGAAGCAACCATGCAGTACAGAGACAGAAAAGAAGAACTAAAACCAAGATCACGGGAGAGACAAAACAGCAGCTTTGCTGGAACGTGCTGGCAGTGAACTTGGAAATGGCCACCCATTGTCGTGCACAGCCTGGGAAGGCCACAACTGAATTGCTATTGAGCGCAGACCAAGAGACGGTAGCCAGATGTAGGATTAGGCCTTAAACAGGTCTTCATAAATCGGAGTCACATCAGCACATGTGCCTTTGGATCAAGTTGAAATGCAGTATATAATGTTACCTATTGTTCTCAGTCCCATAGAAACACAAAGACCAGTGGATTATCATTATCTACAGATAGACTTGTGCTCTAGATACCATATTGCAAGCACTTTAAGCCACTGGGTCATATCTTTTCCACACCACTGAGGAGTCATTCAGGTTGTGCATAGGCAACTTCCTATATGGTTCCCAATTCATGGAGATTGGTTCCACCGGGACAAGGTCCCTCTACATATTTTCTTTTTACAGATTAAATGTTACTTCAAGTATACCATCTTGCCCTATTCTATAGCAAGTACTCCCCATGAGGTATGTTGCAAAATAAATCAAGAGATACACATGAATATGTCTGGTGTGTTGTTAAAATACTCAAAATCTCAAAATCATCTAATTTGAATAATGATTCACTTCCATATTTGCTCCACACCCTGACCTTAATGCTCTTCCTCATACTCACATGCACTTCTATGTGTCAGCTCTAACCTCCTAACCAATTCTGTCATGCTCTGTTATTCTTAAAGTGTGCGGGCAGTTTTATTGGTAGAAAAGTCTTTATGCAAAGGTGCTTTGTGTTGGACCAGCCTTTTTTTACTCCTCTTTTACTCCTCCAGTTTTGTGGAAAAACATTCTTACCTAGATGTTACAAGCAATGTGTTAGAATTTAACCTATGTGGGAACTGTTACTTTAAACTGAGGAAGCACTGTAGATCTACTCGAAAGTGCCTTGAGGAGTGTATTGTAAAAGTTGAGGGTTGCCCAGCAACAGCGATCTGATTCAGATCCATGCTCACGCTCCTTCCAGATCCTTCCGTAGAGGTGGTCAGCGCCATGGAGGATCTGCAGGTGCCAGAAGGCCGCCCTGCAGAGTTCATCTGTCAATATTCTCGGCCGGTCACAGCTGTCTGGAACAAAGATGGCCGCCCACTGCAGGCTGATGGGTGCAGGGTAATATTGGAACAGGATTGGAACGTGGCGCACTTGTACATTAGCTCAGTTCTCCCAGGAGACACGGGGACTTACTCCTGTGATGCAGAGGGCACCTGTGTGGAGGCTCACCTGGAGGTGCAAGGTGAGCTTAACTCACTGAAAAGATGCACCTGATGTTTATTACTAAAACTTGGCAAATTGCTATTTCCATTTATAAAGTAGTAGATGGTAGGTTTCACCCCCAACCCCCTGCCCGTTTACAAAATCAAAATAATGTTATATGAGGCTCTGCATCTTTCTCTCTCTCTCTCTTTCTCTTAAAGGTACAGTCCACAATTCTAAACCAATACACTTTGTGTTCCCTACAGTCCTAGCTGTCTGTTCAGTATGTGTTCTCAAAACAACTCAGACCGAGCCTGGAATGCCACGATTTAAAATATATAAATATATAAAAATACTGTATAAATAACAGTTTGACAAAATTGCTTTTTGGCCCACCCAAACATATTTTTTTTATATTAATGTGAAACTCTTCGGATTCAGGTATTTCAGGGAACTCATTCAGGAGGTCACAAAAGAGTAACTAAAGACCTGCAGGCGTCAGTCAGGTCAGTGTTCACGATTCCACAATAAGAAAGAGACTGGGCAAAAATGGCATCTATGGAATAGTAGCAAGGCGAAAACCACTGCTGTCCAAAAAGAACACAAAGGCTCGTCTCACATTTGCCAACAAACATCTTGATGACCCCCAAGACTTTAGGGATAAGATTCTGTGGACTGATGAGACAAAAGTGGAACTTTTTGGAAGACATGGGTTACATCTAGCGTAAAGCTAACACAGCACAGGCACTGAGATGTAGACCTACGTTTATTAGTTTATTAACTAGCATTACCCTGTCCCTGACAGGACAGTGTCCTAACTGTCTAGCTAGCTAGCGCAGCTAGTGAATAGTTCACGTTTACGTTAGCTAGTTTTAACCAGAGATAACTTGCCTAAGCCTAGCATAACATCAGTGGTGAAAGTAAGCCGGTACTGTCAATGACAATAATGTGAATAATGAGTATGCCTATGATCATGTAGGCTTAGTTGATTGCTTTAGCAGAGGAAAATTCCAACCTAACACGAGTATGGCAGATAGCTAATGAACGTAGAGTTGACTGTGTGGTCTGCCACACAGCTTAATCCACCGGAGACATTTGGCCCTGTCTTGTTTTGGTTTGGGAAATGGGATAAAACATACCCCATTGCCTATCCTCTCATGATACCTCGTATCAGTGTTGCATCTACCCCATGCACATCGTTTGACCATTTTTGTTCAACTTACATTACAACAAACCCCATAAAACAAGTGAAGAATCACGGTTTCTAATGCTACTCTATGGAGTTGTAAACTCAAGATGTCCGAGTGCAGCTGTTACTAAACTGCCATTGGCTCGTCTGCGTTCGAGGGGCGGGACTTAGCGATAGGTCAATTATGCAGAGGGTGGGGTTTAATCGTAAAATGATTCATTTCAACATTCCTCGACCAAGCCATAAACTATTCCAGCCAATCAACACGTTGCATCACAACCATGGAAGGGAGGGGTGTCATTCGATTGGCTGTTATCAAAAACCTTTCTTCAGAATCATGGACTGCATCTTTAATCTCTCTCTCTCTCTTTCTCTCTCTTTCTCTCTCTCTCTCTCTCCTATACAATCTGTATATCTACCTAATTTGATAATACACAAATTATCTGATTGTGTCTAGGAATTCCAAAATGCAACCAAAAGCACAAAACAATCATGATATCAACACAGGAAAAAATGGTAAATGATGGGATTAAGGTGATTTTTGAGGCCCATGACAACTACATATTAATATAAACAATCATGCAAGCTGGTTATTGTTCTTTCTTCTGTGATCTAGAGAACCTGCACATTTATGTAAGACAAAAACATGTTTTTTCAAAAATGTCAGTTTTGTAGAATGAGGAACAGTTCATAACAGCTATATGGCAGAAATGTCAGGTAGCTTTGATTCACTCTACTAGATCCAACGATACTGAAGTAGAAAAGGCAAGCTGTGCTCATGCTCACGTATTCTCTGCAGGAGAGTTAGAGCCGATATCAGCCAAGGCACGTTGTCATGTTTGGGATAGAACCACTGCACCAAACCTAACCAACATTGGAATAAGGGTGGGTCAAATGATCAAGATGGCAATGTATCATATCATTGGCGATACATTATTGATACACTTACACCAAATATCAATTCATTTTTCCACTGCCTTTGGCCTCCACGAGGGGATTCCTATGTGGGGATAGGCAAGGCGAGGCAAGACACGTTTATTTATATAGCACCTCAGTGTGCTTTACACAAATACAAGCAAATCGATTGTCTAAAGGAAAAATACAGACAAAGTGCTGTGTAAAACAATAAAAGATAAAAATGTTAAGAAATATAATTTTTTTAAAGTACAAATGATAGCCTACCATAATTAATTGTATTGATTTATAATAAGCATTTATATATAAATGATTGCATTTGGCTACTATTTGGTGAGGCTGGAGTCAACATCTATTCAAACATTTTTTAATACCTTACCAAACATGTTTAATACCTTACTAAACATGTTTAATACCTTACCCAACATGTTTAATACCTTACCAAACATGTTTAATACCTTACTAAACATGTTTAATACCTTACCCAACATGTTTAATACCTTACCAAACATGTTTAATACCTTACCAAACATGTTTAATACTTCACCCAACATGTTTAATACCTTACCCAACATGTTTAATACCTTACCCAACATGTTTAATACTTTACCCAACATGTTTAATACCTTACCAAACATGTTTAATACCTTACCCAACATGTTTAGTACCTTACCAAACAGGTTTAATACCTTACCCAACATGTTTAATACCTTACCAAACATGTTTAATACCTGCAGGCTAAGATTGAAATGGTCAGTGTGCTGGCTGTGTGCGAGTGAGCAGATGTTGTGCTGGAAATGTACTGATTCTAGCAGTAGGATACTTATAAGAAAGGCTATCGTGACTGATGTCAATCTTTCCAAACTGTCTATACTCCTCTTAACTATCCCGTTGCTCTGCACGGGTGGACAGTAGAGCCCTACGGGTGGTGGGCAGTCCCATTAGATGAAGGTGCAGGACGGAGCATATCCAGTCAGTAGAAACCAGAGAACTTTCTGCCGAAATAATGACATTTTTCCCATGTATTTCTCAATATGGGCTTTACACAGTGCAACTTGGCTACCGTGGGTAAAACGCGTCTTACTTTCTATGTAAACGAAAACTGCGACACAATACCAAATGTTGAGTCATTGAGAGTCAATGTCTGAGTGTCTTTGCGAGTTGTTGATGACCCAAGCGCACTGATGTTTTCAAATAAAGCTGTATAAGGACAGGTCATGGCGTCCATGAGGACCTGCTCTCCCCCAGAAGTACATATCACACATCTCAATAGAAACTACATGGGCTTATACCAATACAAAAATAGAATAAAGGTTTGTATGACACTATATGAAGTATTGGTATGAAAATGCCCTGGCCTTCACTTCCCTTTAGTCCTGTTCCTTTGCTTATATCCATTGCTCACCTGAATATTAGTAGAAATTCTCCCCTTTGAGAAAGTAGGCTGGTTCCAGTAGTAGTGACTGATAGACTAAGCCTCTGTTTCTCAGTATTTTAGAACACATTGTGAATGCAGATGATAGGTGATATTGTGTATCTAAGTGTTCTAATATGTTTTGGAATTAGATCGTGTTGAAGCATTAACTATGATGAATCCCATTACTAGCTTGAAAATATCACGTGGGTGGTATGGGCACAGTCGTCCAAAAGCAGGATTTCTGGATGATTTGGTGACAGAATGATCCACTTTTTTATCCTAACAAATCAAAAACATACATAATACACACCACTTTTTCAATCTTGTTTTAGAGATTTTTGTGCACACAATGTAAACTCATTTGTAAACACATAAAGGAACGAGACACACTGTTAAAAGATCCCCTTATCTTTCTGCAACACATGTTTGTCATTCATCAACCCTTCTGAACAACTATGTTCTGCTTTTTTTACTATTGTTACTGTTTTAGTCACTGTACACTGTCAGATGTCATTGGTGTCTTTACACTTTAGACACAATATAATAATAATAATAATAATAATACAACTGTATTTATATAGCACCTTTCATGCAAAAGAATGCAGCTCAAAGTGCTTTCAGCAAATACATAATATGCACAAAGAAATTACATGCACATAAAAATAGACATCAAAGAAACATAACTCAGATATAATGCAATTTAAATTAAATTAGAAGTATTTATATATATATATATATATATATATATACTGGAACTCTAGGCAAGGCTTTATGTGCTGTCCATTATTATCCACTTCCACCATTTATCCATCCTGTTCTTCATTCTTCCCCTTCTACAGCTAAACCCATTGACATCGTCCAGGGTCTGGAGAATGTGGAGGCCATAGATGGGGGCGAGGCTCTGTTTGAGTGTTCACTGTCCCGCCCTGAGAGCAAGAATATCTGCTGGCTGATGAATGGGAAGCCTGTGCTGGAGTCGTCCGGTGTGGAGATTGTGTCATTTGAAAATGGCCGCCGCCACCTCCTCCTTCTGAAGGAACTGCGTGCTGGCGACAGCACTGTGACCCTCCAGGCTGGCTCCGCCTCCAGCACTGCCATGCTGTCTGTCAAAGGTGAGCAGCAATGCTGGTAACCCATGTTTACTGCAGTTCACTTTACCAGTGCACAGGGTTATATATCTGGGGGGTATTGATAAAGATGCATTAAATCAAGTAGGACTCTACAGTATATACTCTGTGTGACATGAAGTGAGATTTTGAAAGCCATACTCCTGGTGTCTGATTTTTCAGGTTGGCAGCTGAAAATAATGAGCGCTCTTGAAGACAGAGAGGCTGTGGTTGGGGAACAAGTGGAGTTTGCATGTGTGTTGAATGAGGCGGCGGCAGAAAGTGAGGTGTCCTGGTACGTTAACGGAGCAGAAGTCCATTCAGATGACAGCAGGGTCATCAGTTCAGATGGCTCCACTTACAGACTCACCCTGAAGGCGGTCCATCCTCAGACAACTCAAGAGATTACATTCGGGGCACGAGATGCCATCTCTATGGCTAAGCTCACTGTTATTGGTTAGTATACTGCCTCACTAGTGTCAGTTAAGTAATATGTGAGTGTTTCTAAGTGAAATCACCTTTTTGATTTGATTCTTTCCCTTCTCTTTCCTAGGGCCTCCTGATCCTCCTGAGGATCCTGAGTTGGTTAGTAAGACCAGAGACTCCGTGACCCTGTCCTGGTTCACTCCTCTTCATAACGGTGGCAGCTCCATCCTGGGCTACAGAGTGGAGATGCGTCAGGTAGACAGCGCCCTCTGGCTGCCATGCCAAACGGAGCCTGTATGCAACACAGAGTTCATGGTAGGGAACCTCATCCCTGGCATGGGCTATCGTTTCCGCGTAGCTGCCATTAACCGTGCAGGAATCGGAGAGCCAATCCAACTGCCCCAGACTGTGCAGACTGGTGAGATGAATATCTGTTCCTGCTCCCATGGGAATGTTTGATAAAACACAGAAGTAGAAAAGGTTGTAATTGACCCTCTTTGTTTCCTTGCAGAGCTACCAGTGGCTGTGACTGAAGAAGTGGCCTGCATAGAAGAGGTTAAAGAGACCTCCAAGAGTGTAGCAGGTACATCATTTACTCCGGCATTTGGGGAGGACTTTACTGTTTATTTCTTTTTGTATACATTTTGATATATATTATATGTGCTTTAAAGCAGCATTGTGGAGTTTTGGCCTAAAACTAGCAAGCTAACCATCTAAAATCCTTGCAAACAACCCCAACAGCCCAGATGGCACAGATAAAGGCTTGCTAATCTTTATAGGCCAGTTTCTTCCCGATTTAAATTGCCTATGGCCTTGAAACTGCAAAGATACCCACACAAGTTTGTTTTAAAGCAGGAAGACAAATATTAGTTGGATATTTGTAATACTATTTGAGCAGTGGATGCTTAAAATGTTTTTTAAAAAAAGGTCTGTCACAATGTGTTTTTTTCTTCTTCTTCTTAATTTTTGAAGGACTATATCTGACACCAATCTCTATTAAATATTTTCCTTGCAGAGGTCTCAGTGGCTGTGACTGAACAAGTGTCCTCTATCAGCTCCCAACTCACTAAAGAGGTTAAAGAGACCTCCAAGAGCATAGAAGGTACATCCTTTAGTCTGGCGAGTTTGGGGGACTTTTCTGTTTAGTTTCATTTTGTTATGAATTTTGAGCTATATTATGTGTGCTTTAAAGCAGCATTATAGAGTTTTGACCTAAAACTAGCAAGCTCACTTTCTAAATCCTTGCAAACACCACCAACAGCCCCGATGGCACTGATAAAAGCTTGCTAACATGCTAACTAGCGTCATTTGGCAATATAGTTTGTGTTAATGAGTTTTGGCCTAAAAAGGTAAGCCAACTATCTCAAATCAGCCCAGATGGCACAGATTGCTAACATGCTAACTATTATTTATCTGTCCTTCACATGACCCTAACATTTTAAATAATGATTTGCTGGAATATAGAAAATATCTGTCTTTTGAGATTGTGTTCTTTATGGGAATTGATATGACTTTTTTTACCATGTTTTGAATATTTAAAATATACTTAATTTGACATTTTCATTCTGGAGACAGCTTTATAGGTCAGTTTCTGCCAGATTTAAATTGCCTATGGGCCTTATTCTATCAGCGTCACAATAGCCTGCCGCGGCCATTTTGTTGACATAGAAAGACACACCTAGGGACACAAACAGTATATTCATATCAGCTATGTGGGTCTACAACCATACCAAGTTTCATGTGAATTGGTGAAGTCTAAGTAGATGATATCGTCCACCCAAAATGAGTGGGGAAAATAATGTTAGTAGAAGAAGGATGAAAACGTTGTCAAACACTGGCGCAGCGGCAATCATAATTATACCATACAGATCTAGAATTCACATTTATCTGCATATCTAACATTACTTATTGAAGCCATCGCGTACTAGTGACTCAAATCTGCTGTCAACACTGGGCTGACTAGCGGGGGGTTTCAATGTCAACAAAATGGCTACGGCTTGCTTTGCGAATAAGGCCCATAGCCTTGAAACTGCACACAAATGTCACAATGTGTTTTTTTCTTCTCCTTAGTTTTTGAGGGGCTATATCTGACACCAATCTCTATTAAATATTTCCTTGCAGAGGTCTCAGTGGCTGTGACTGAACAGGTGACCTCTATCAGCTCCCAACTCACTAAAGAGGTTAAAGAGACCTCCAAGAGCACAGCAGGTACATCCTTTAGTCTGGCATGTTTGGAGGACTTTTCTGTTTAGTTTCATTTTGTATGAATTTTGAGCTATATTATGTGTGCTTTAAGGCAGCGTTAATGAGTTTTGCCCTAAAAAGGTAAGCTAACCATCTCAAATCAGCCCAGATGGCACAGATTGCTAACATGCTAACTAGGGTCATTTGGCAATATAGTTTGTGATGTCATGCTGTGAAGGCTTTTCTTCCATTGTCGTGGGGTGTTCCAACCTAACCACGGAACTACATAGAGCGTAGCCTGGACGGCTGGTAGGAATGGCACATGTGTTTATCTGTCCTTCACATGACCCTATACCATACAAATTATTTTAAAGATGATGCCAAAAGTAGTTGCCAAAAATGTTTTAGGTTTACACACATCACTTTGTGTCCTAACAATTAAAAGAAAATTGTATGCAAGTTAACATGGTCTTTGGTTGAAAAGGATTATTTCAAATTTAAAATAATGATTAGCTGGAATATAGAAAATATATGGCTTTTCAGATTGTGTTTTTTATGGGAATTGATATGATTTTTTTACCATGTATCCCACATTTCATTTTATATTGTTTAAAATATACTAAATTTGATATTTTCTTTCTGGAGACATCTTTATAGGTCAGTTGCTTCCAGATTGAAATTGCCTATGGCCTTGAAACTGTACAGATACCCACACAAGTTTGTTTTAAAGCAGGAAGACAAATATTGATTGGACAATTGTAATACTATTTGAACAGTGGATGTTTAAAATGTTTTTAAAAAAAAGATCTGTCACAATGTGTTTTTTTCTTCTTCTTCTTAATTTTTGAGGGACTATATCTGACACCAATCTCTATTAAATATTTTCCTTGCAGAGGTCTCAGTGGCTGTGACTGAACAAGTGTCCTCTATCAGCTCCCAACTCACTAAAGAGGTTAAAGAGACCTCCAAGAGCATAGAAGGTACGTCCTTTAGTCTGGCGAGTTTGGAGGACTTTTCTGTTTAGTTTCATTTTGTTATGAATTCTGAGCTATATTATGTGTGCTTTAAAGCAGCATTATAGAGTTTTGGCCTAAAACTAGCAAGTTCACTTTCTAAAATCCTTGCAAACACCACTAACAGCCCTGATGGCACTGATAAAAGCTTGCTAACATGCTAACTAGCGTCATTTGGCAATATAGTTTGTGTTAATGAGTTTTGGCCTAAAAAGGTAAGCTAACTATCTCAAATCAGCCCAGATGGCACAGATTGCTAACATGCTAACTATTATTTATCTGTCCTTCACATGACCCTAAAATTTTAAATAATGATTTGCTGGAATATAGAAAATATCTGTCTTTTGAGATTGTGTTCTTTATGGGAATTGATATGACTTTTTTTACCATGTTTTGAATATTTAAAATATACTTAATTTGACATTTTCATTCTGGAGACAGCTTTATAGGCCAGTTTCTGCCAGATTTAAATTGCCTATGGGCCTTCTTCTATCAGCGTCACAATAGCCTGCCGCGGCCATTTTGTTGACATAGAAAGACACACCTAGGGACACAAACAGTATATTCATATCAGCTATGTGGGTCTACAACCATACCAAGTTTCATGTGAATTGGTGAAGTCTAAGTAGATGATATCGTCCACCCAAAATGAGTGGGGAAAATAATGTTAGTAGAAGAAGGATGAAAACGTTGTCAAACACTGGCGCAGCGGCGATCATAATTATACCATACAGATCTAGAATTCACATTTATCTGCATATCTAACGTTACTTATTGAAGCCATCGCGTACTAGTGACTCAAATCTGCTGTCAACACTGGGCTGACTAGCGGGGGGTTTCAATGTCAACAAAATGGCTACGGCTTGCTTTGCGAATAAGGCCCATAGCCTTGAAACTGCACACAAATGTCACAATGTGTTTTTTTCTTCTCCTTAATTTTTGAGGGGCTATATCTGACACCAATCTCTATTAAATATTTCCTTGCAGAGGTCTCAGTGGCTGTGACTGAACAGGTGACCTCTATCAGCTCCCAACTCACAGAAGAGGTTAAAGAGACCTCCAAGAGTGTAGCAGGTACATCATTTACTCCGGCATTTGGGGAGGACTTTACTGTTTATTTCTTTTTTGTATAGATTTTGATATATATTATATGTGCTTTAAAGCAGCATTGTGGAGTTTTGGCCTAAAACTAGCAAGCTTATTATCTCAAATCAGCCCATATGGCACTGATAAAAGCTTGCTAACATGCTAACTAGCGTCATTTGGCAATATAGTTTGTGATGTCATGCTGTGAAGGCTTTTCTTCCATTGTCGTGGGGTGTTCCAACCTAACCACGGAACTACATAGAGCGTAGCCTGGACGGCTGGTAGGAATGGCACATGTGTTTATCTGTCCTTCACATGACCCTATAGCATCAAAATGAATTTAAAGATGATGCCATAGTAGTTGCCAAAAATGTTTTAGGTTTACACACACCACTTTGTGTCCTAACAATTAAAGGAAAATAGTATGCAAGTTAACATGTTCTTTGGTTGAAAAGGATTATTTCAAATTTAAAATAATGATTAGCTGGAATATAGAAAATATATGGCTTTTGAGATTGTGTTTTTTATGGGAATTGATATGATTTTTTTACCATGTATCCCACATTTCATTTTATATTGTTTAAAATATACTAAATTTGATATTTTCTTTCTGGAGACATCTTTATAGGTCAGTTGCTTCCAGATTGAAATTGCCTATGGCCTTGAAACTGTACAGATACCCACACAAGTTTGTTTTAAAGCAGGAAGACAAATGTTGATTGGACAATTGTAATACTATTTGAACAGTGGATGTTTAAAATGTTTTTAAAAAAAAGATCTGTCACAATGTGTTTTTTTCTTCTTCTTCTTAATTTTTGAGGGACTATATCTGACACCAATCTCTATTAAATATTTTCCTTGCAGAGGTCTCAGTGGCTGTGACTGAACAAGTGTCGTCTATCAGCTCCCAACTCACTAAAGAGGTTAAAGAGACCTCCAAGAGCATAGAAGGTACGTCCTTTAGTCTGGCGAGTTTGGAGGACTTTTCTGTTTAGTTTCATTTTGTTATGAATTTTGAGCTATATTATGTGTGCTTTAAAGCAGCATTATAGAGTTTTGACCTAAAACTAGCAAGCTCACTTTCTAAATCCTTGCAAACACCACTAACAGCCCCGATGGCACTGATAAAAGCTTGCTAACATGCTAACTAGCGTCATTTGGCAATATAGTTTGTGTTAATGAGTTTTGGCCTAAAAAGGTAAACTAACTATCTCAAATCAGCCCAGATGGCACAGATTGCTAACATGCTAACTATTATTTATCTGTCCTTCACATGACCCTAAAATTTTAAATAATGATTTGCTGGAATATAGAAAATATCTGTCTTTTGAGATTGTGTTCTTTATGGGAATTGATATGATATATACCATGTTTTGAATATTTAAAATATACTTAATTTGACATTTTCATTCTGGAGACATCTTTATAGGCCAGTTTCTGCCAGATTTAAATTGCCTATGGGCCTTATTCTATCAGCGTCACAATAGCCTGCCGCGGCCATTTTGTTGACATAGAAAGACACACCTAGGGACACAAACAGTATATTCATATCAGCTATGTGGGTCTACAACCATACCAAGTTTCATGTGAATTGGTGAAGTCTAAGTAGATGATATCGTCCACCCAAAATGAGTGGGGAAAATAATGTTAGTAGAAGAAGGATGAAAACATTGAAAACTTAGTTTTTGAGGGGCTATATCTGACACCAATCTCTATTAAATATTTTCCTTGCAGAGGTCTCAGTGGCTGTGACTGAACAAGTGTCCTCTATCAGCTCCCAACTCACAGAAGAGGTTAAAGAGACCTCCAAGAGTGTAGCAGGTACATCATTTACTCCGGCATTTGGGGAGGACTTTACTGTTTATTTCTTTTTTGTATACATTTTGATATATATTATATGTGCTTTAAAGCAGCATTGTGGAGTTTTGGCCTAAAACTAGCAAGCTTATTATCTCACATCAGCCCATATGGCACTGATAAAAGCTTGCTAACATGCTAACTAGGGTCATTTGGCAATATAGTTTGTGATGTCATGCTGTGAAGGCTTTTCTTCCATTGTCGTGGGGTGTTCCAACCTAACCACGGAACTACATAGAGCGTAGCCTGAACGGCTGGTAGGAATGACACGTGTGTTTATCTGTCCTTCACATGACCATATACCATACAAATTATTTTAAAGATGATGCCAAAAGTAGTTGCCAAAAATGTTTTAGGTTTACACACATCACTTTGTGTCCTAACAATTAAAAGAAAATCGTATGCAAGTTAACATGGTCTTTGGTTGAAAAGGATTATTTCAAATTTAAAATAATGATTAGCTGGAATATAGAAAATATATGGCTTTTGAGATTGTGTTTTTTATGGGAATTGATATGATTTTTTGACCATGTATCCCACATTTCATTTTATATTGTTTAAAATATACTAAATTTGATATTTTCTTTCTGGAGACATCTTTATAGGTCAGTTTCTTCTAGATTGAAATTGCCTATGGCCTTGAAACTGTACAGATACCCACACAAGTTTGTTTTAAAGCAGGAAGACAAATATTAATTGGACAATTGTAATACTATTTGAACAATGGATGTTTAAAATGTTTGAAGAAAAGATCTGTCACAATGTGTTTTTTTTTCCTTCTTGTTAGTTTTTGAGGGGCTATATCTGACACCAATCTCTATTAAATATTTTCCTTGCAGAGGTCTCAGTGGCTGTGACTGAACAGCTGACCTCTATCAGCTCCCAACTCACTAAAGAGGTTAAAGAGACCTCCAAAAGCAAAGAAGGTACATCATTTAGTCTGGCGAGTTTGGAGGACTTTTCTGTTTAGTTTCATTTTGTTATGAATTTTGAGCTATATTATGTGTGCTTTAAAGCAGCATTATAGAGTTTTGGCCTAAAACTAGCAAGCTAACCATCTAAAACCCTTACAAACACCACTAACAGCCCCGATGGCACTGATAAAAGCTTGCTAACTGGCCTCATTTGGCAATATAGTTCACGTTGACATGCTTTGAAGGCATGTCTTACATTTCCGTGGGGTGTTCCAACTCGACCTAGGCGTCCTTCACATGACCATGTACTATCAAAATGAGTTTAAAGAAGATGCTAAAATATATACTCAATTTGACATTTTCATACTGGAAAAATCTTTATAGGTCAGTTTCTGCCAGATTTAAATTGCCTATGGCCTTGAAACTGTACAGATACCCACACAAGTTTGTTTTACAACAGGAAGACAAATATTAGTTGGATATTTGTAATACTATTTGAGCAGTGAATGTTTAAAATGTCACAATGTGTTTTTTTCCTCTTCTTAATTTTTGGGCTATTAAATATTTTCCTTGCAGAGGTCTCAGTGGCTGTGACTGAACAGGTGGCCTCTATCAGCTCCCAACTCACTAAAGAGGTTAAAGAGACCTCCAAGAGCATAGCAGGTACATCATTTAGTCTTGCATGTTTGGAAGACATTTCTGTTTTGTTTCATTTTGTATACAATTTTGAGCTATATTATCTGTGCTTTAAAGCAGCATTGTGGAGTTTTGGCCTAAAACTAAAATCTAACTATCTAAAATCCTTGCAAACATCACAAACAGCCCAGATGGCACCGATAGAAGCTTGCTAACATGCTAACTAGCGTCATTTGGCAATATAGTTTGTGATGTCATGCTGTGAAGGCTTTTCTTCCATTGTCGTGGGGTGTTCCAACCCAACCACCGAACTACATAGAGCGTAGCCTGCACGGATCCTTCACATGACCATATACCATCAAAATACATTTAAAGATTATGCCAAAAGTAGTTGCCTAAAAAGGTTTAGGTTTACTCACTCTGTGTCCTAACAATTAAAAGAAGACATCATGCAAGTTATCATTTTCTTTGGTTGAAAAAGATTATTTCAAGTTTATAATAATAATTTGCTGGAATACATAAAATAACTGACTTAATGTTATGACACCTATCCTGTCAAAATGTTATCAGGGACCAGCTATATTTACCAGGAAATACACAGACATGCCCAGACATGCAAGGCACACAGGGAAGGAGTGAATTTCACAGGTTCATTGTCTTGTAGAAATAACAAGAAATGTTAGCATCGGTTGGAGAATCTTTTTAGAAATTATTTTGTTCTCCTGTACTTCGCTTTTCAGTTATTTTTAACACTCACTTGTTGTTTTGCTGTGGCTGCATTGCTTGACTGTTGCATGTCTGTCTGTTTGTCTGTCTTAAACTTCAACTAATGAAAGACAACTGACGGGGGTTTTGATTTGTGATTGCATCTGACCTGGTGGCACCCTTATTGCAGATGGCACAGAGGTTTCAGAGGTTGCAGAGGCGGGCGAGGGCACCCAGCCCAGCCTGCCTCCCGAGGCGGCCTCTGAGGGCGACCTGCATGCTCTCTGGGACGCCGTGGCCAAGAGGCGGCGCATGAGCCGTGAGCCCACCCTAGATTCCATCCCTGAGGAGGACGGCAAAGGGAGGCGCAAAGAGGAGGATGTGACCAAAGACCACGACGACGACTCTCTGGTGGCCTACCTCAAAAACACTAGCTCATCTACTAGCTCTCTTCAAACTGAGACCATCTCCTCTGAGACAGCCTGTGAACATGTCCAGACATCGGCAGAGACCGCCACCATGGACATCTGCAATGAAGATGAACCTGAGCTGCTTGAGGCCGCCATCAAAATCCAGGCTGCTTTCAAGGGATTCAAGGCTCGTAAGGACATGCGGCCAATCTTCACAGAGGTCTTCAAGGAGCAGACCAACGAGCCAAACAGCACCATCCATTTAGAGTGTGTTACTGATGGCAAACCAGACCAGGTTAGATGGCTTAAGGACAATGACCCGCTTGTTGATGGCAAGCACCATCACATTGACATTTATAATGATGGCACCTGTTCGCTTGTGGTCACTGCTATCACCACGAAAGACACAGGTGTATATACCTGTGAGGTCACAAACAAGTTTGGGGTGGCCACACACAGTGCCAAGGTGACGGTTGGTTCTCTCCGAGAGTCATCAGGTCGCCGGCCGCTGACACTCACCTATGGCTATAGCGCTGATAGTGAGCCAGAGAGCTCCTCAGGAAGTGAGATGGATGAGTCTCTACGGCAGGCCAGCAAACGTCTGAGGCGGCTCCTGCGCACACGCCTCCCTCCAGACGTGGACGAGGAGTCGTTTGTAAGCGCCGACGAGGGTGAGCTGCAGGCACCCGACCCTCACTCGTACCGCGAGGATGACCGCTATATTTACATCCGCTTCGACACCCGCGCTGAAGCAGAGGTGGCATCGCAACGTTTCCAGGATATGTTCACAGCACAAGGTGTTCCAGTGGAAACAACTATTTTGGAGGCAAAAGCACCACACAAGGTGGAGCTGCGCATCATGAAGATGGGCTACACTCAAGACGGATCTCAGACACCGACCCAGGATCGCCAGCTACCTGCATTCATGACAGGAGCCCCTGGTACGACTATTCTCTCTATTTAAAGTGTAACTACATTGTTGGTGCCAGGAACCTCTCTCACTTTGGACAATTCTCACATTATGATAATGAAAGCATGAATTAAAGCTTGGTAGTCTATTGCATATGATGCACTTAATACTGTTGGTCCCATGCATGCCCTTATTGATGTGTGCTGGGGACCAAAAAGGCTGCATGTTGTACGTAGAGGCCTGTGCATTGCTCTGCCACGTGAGGGGACAGCATTAATGTTTTGTTTCTCGGTTTTGATTCTGAATGTCTGATGTCTGTGTTGTGCAAAAAGTGCTTACTTACACTACATCTTGCCAAAAAAAAAAACAAGTTTAAATGCCAACCTGCAAAAGAATGTTCTATACACAAGATCTTGGTGTCACCCTGCAGTGTTACACCCTGCATTATTCATAAACTGCATATGCCCCTTCCATTTCAAGACAACTAGTAAGCCGGAACAATGAATTCTCTAATTTAAAGCTTTCTGTAAAGCTATATAAAATAAAACAACTTGCCATTTTAACACAGTGAAATGAAAATAATGATTGTAATAGAGTTTTGATAAATGTGGTCTGGCGGCACAGTTGTCTTTACGACACGTCAGGACACCACTATTGGAATAATAGATCAACATCCAACACGTCAACAACAACACGTCAGGACTCACCACTATTGGAATAATAGATCAACAGGGAAGAAGTCCAAAAGTCAAACAGGAAGCTTCAGCCACATTGAATCTCTTAGGGAGGTTTTTTACATCTATATATTCCTGTCTATGATAAATATATATATATACAGTATATGCAGCTGGCAAGCAATATAATGCCTACCCATGAAGGAAAACAAACTCCGGTGACCATAGTAACCCATTCAATTGCATTCAGTGTTGCCAACAGTGTTGTGACTTTTAATATCCTTGAAGCGAAAAAAAAACACTGTGCAATGTAAAACCCCCGTTATTGTAACTGAAATACATCTGAGGGGATTTGCGAGGTGTCTGGGCCAGCTATCTAATGTTAGCATGCTACTGCCCACAAGGTAAACAGCGATGGGTTGGACCAATCACATTCCTGCGGCTTGCGTCGCCTTGTCGGATAGTTAAAAAAGTGGGGAGACGCACGCAAGAGGTGCTCGGAGGGGGTTCTCAACGACGCAAGGGGCTCTTGTGTGTCTTGCGTCCTTGCGTGTCTGCTGAAGAGGCCGACCATAAATGAAGCTTTAGCTATCCTCTGCATAGAAGAGAGTCGCCAGTACTGCTCCGCAAGGCACTCCTCTCGCTGCGTCTACTCTGTTCAGTGAGTAGCCGTGAGGCGGAGCATCACATCACTCCTCACACCAGCTGATGTGGGCCAGCTGCACATGTGCAAACAGTGTCCAATCACTAATCTGTATAGTTTGTTCCTCCTTTGTTTGAGTATATTTATACATAAACAGTTCATTTGAACCGTTATGGTCACTGTCTAATCACTCACTATCACACAGGGGTTTAGTTCTTTCCCGTCTCTGAACTCTTTGAATTAATATCTTGTGTTTTGAGGCTGTACATTTGTACTTTATTCAAACATATAATAACTTTAAACTTTATTAAATTTATATACACATAATTATCGTATATAAAGATTAACTCCATTCTGTCAAATTACCATATTACCATTAACTCGCATTTTAACACCAGTCCATTCAATTTGTTAATGAATATGCACATACTGTTTGAAAATATGCACATATTTTTTTGCAAATATGCATACTTTATAAAATCTGAATTTTAGCTGCAGTTTCAAAATGACTTGGAAGTGACTGCTGGTTAACATATAGTCTTAAAGAGCCATGTTTCAGACACAGAGTAGGAGAGAGGCAAACAGATACAGATACAGGGCTGGCACCATCTGACACTTGGCAGAATGCTAATACGGCGCAATGATCAGAATCAGAATCAGAATCAGGTTTTATTGGCCAAGTAAGTTTGCACAAACAAGGAATTTGACTTGGTAAAGTGACTCTCAGTGTGCTTACACAAAATATACAATACAATACAATACAAACAAACAAACAGTGCAACAGTGCAATGGACTAAGGAGTTTAAGAAAGTATGTACAAGGCGGAATGGCTATATACAGTAGCTGTGAAATGTTGCACAACAGTAGTGTAAAGAAGAAGTGGAGAGTGCGAGAAGTGCAGGGATAAATATAAATATATATGCTACAGTGGGTTAGTTGTTCAGTAGTGAGACGGCGAGGGGGAAGAAACTCTCTGCTCTGATGTTATCAATATGGTAATTAGCTAGCAACATTTAGGGACTTCTCAAGCAGGCTTGAGCTGCTTTCCATACAGTGACTCAACCCTTGATTTTTAAATCACTTATTTTAATATTTCACCATGCCAATTATCAATACTGTTAATGTTAACTAGCTGGATAGAGGGGTAAAGGGCATTTAGGAGAAAATGAAGGGAATATTTCACCAAGCATACACAATGTAGGGACATTAATCCATCCTCTAAGTGCCCGATCTAACTTGGTATCGTACTTTCTCATCAAGTGTTTAATAACCCCACTTAACTCCACAGCCGCTTTCATGGGATTTTCCCCTCATGTTAAACCCCCCCCCCTGTTGTATGACCTGTTGCAGACTGTATCCCATTCTTCCTCTCTGCGCTGTGTTGTGTTTAGGTGGAAATCGACTGACACTATAACCAGTCTTGGATCTCTCTGCTTTTATTGCTCTTTGGCATTCTAAAAACGACACGCAATTACCACGGATGTGAACCACAATAAATACACATCAAGTGTCAATGGTGTTGTTGGCCAGTTGCTTCTAATAACAAAGTGCTGTTTGTTTTCATAGTAGACTGATGCTAACTGTAACTACAAAGTGTTCAAATACAACAGTAACAGTATTGCTGTATTGCAGCGACTTATAGGTTTCATCAAACAATTTTTAAAAGCTTCTGAGTACTAGATACTGGAAAATATGTACAATATGTTACTGCTAGTAACTGCAAATAACCTACTGGAGTTTTGACATGTTTAATAGTGTACTTTTGACCTTTGCCTGTCATAGCGGCTCCAGTTTTCCTGACTGAGCTCCATAGCCAGGACGTGCCAGACGGGTACCCTGTGAGTTTCGACTGTGTGGTGATCGGTAAACCACCACCCACGGTTCGCTGGTTCAAGGATGGGAAGGTACTGGAGGAGAATGATCACTATATGATAAACGAAGACCAAGAAGGTTGCCACCAGCTCATCATCACTGCAGTGTTGCCCTCTGACATGGGTGCATACCGCTGTATGGCAGAAAACGACAGTGGCATGGCCTCTACAAAGGCTGAACTTAGGGTGGAAAGTAAGTTGGCTTAACAGGTTTCTTACACTTACATTTTTTTTTAGCTCTAAACTAAATTATTAAACTACATCCGTGCTGGTGTTTTTTGTATTTTTATAAGAAACAGCATTGTATGTGTTGAAAAATATCTCAACACGGCATCTACTGTTTAAAATCATGCATGGCCAATGCTGACATACAGTTTGGTACATCTCTACGTCAAGAAAAACAACCTTGCCCCGTTGAAGTCAGTGGTAGACTCATGGGACAAACCATTGGGTTCTTTTGGAGCCAAGGGCTTGTGATCATTTTCACCCAAGGCAACGATAGGCCTCCACACAGCCAAACGCCTCACAACTTTTCCCTTACAACTTTTTGCTCTGGGGGTGTGGTCACGAAAACAGCAAGAAAGTCTGGCTATCCTGTAAGTTGCAAGTGTAGCTGTAGTGTGGTGCATAGCCGACAAGCTAGCTAGTGGTTAGCCTGTCAGCTAGTTCAAAAGTTCATCAAGTTTACTGCAACAACTCAAGTCAAACTCATTTAGTTCTTAGCAGCTAGCTTGTTAGTTGATGTTAGCACATATTAGTCATGTTGGCCATAGGTTTATGTAGCTTCCTAAGCTAGCTAGCTTGCTAGGTTAACCAACTTGTTGCATTAATACAGTATATAACACAGAATTATGTTTACCTTCTCTCTAGTTAGTTTATGGTGTGACATAAGGTGTCACTCCCAAACAGGGCCGGCACACATTATGCCTGGGCCCATGTCAAAATTATTTCAACAGAATTTCCTCACCCCAATTAAATGGAAAATTCACTTCCACTGCAAAACATATAAATTCTCACATAATGTTGTTTTAAAGTTACAAATAGCCTATTGTAGTTTCTAGCCAGCCATCTAGCTAATGTTAGCCATTTACAATAGTTTGATAGTATACATGATAAGGACCACATGTTGACTAACATGTCCCAATTTGGTCATTTGAAGCATATCTGTTTTGTTTTAGAAACGTAGCCATTCGCTTCCTTGCCTGTATAATGTCATCTTTTTTTGAACAGTTCCATTTTATCTCCTATACAGCTGAATGACGTACATACGTACTGTACATACGTACTGATCTTGTTAGTATTCTAAGATCTTGGTCTCAGCGCATACATACATACATACGTACTGACATTGGTTAGTATTCTCTAAGATCTTGCCCACTACATAGCATTTTTCAAAACGATGCAGTGGGTAGAGTTAGGCTCAGAGCTGGGGATGAAGTTACACTTTAAGTCAAACAAAAGAGCACGCTTTACTGTTCTACAACCATGATCTTACTTTGTCGTATTGACCCCTTCTCTTTGTCTTCAGTGTCTTGTAGCTCTGACTATGACACAGCAGCTGATGCCACGGAAACGTCCTCGTACGTCAGCGCCCAGGGTTATGTTTCAGTGTGAGTTGGTCTTTCTCATTACTCATTTGGTAACACTTTATTTGAAGTTTATATATGTTCATATATGTTTATCACTGTTGTCATTAAGGGTCATTGGATCAAAGACATTGACAGGTTATGTTTTCTTGGTTAATGTCAAGTTGTCATAACAAAGACATCCCAAATATTGTCAACTTTGCATTAAAATTGACTAATTAACCAGATTAACAACAGTCAAACAACAACAAACAACAGTCATAAACATTCATAAGGTCACCTTCGTGTTCATGTGTTCATGATAGGTGTCATGTCATAGTTATGACGGTGTTATTTTTCTTACTAGGGAAACGGAGGCTTTTGAGTCGGTTGCTGAGGACGAGCAGCTTCCACAGGTTCTGGATGAGTTACATGATGTCCATGTCAGCCCTGGTGCACCCGTAGCCAAAATGCAGGTCAAGGTCAAAGGTCAGTTTTAAATGAACATCTGAAGGTTATGTGTCGTTTGTGTTGGTGTTCTGTAGCTCAGTAGTTATCTTATTGTTATGACAACGGATGGATTAAGCACTTCATTAGTTGTTTCTTTCAGTACTGTTTTTGAACATACACTCTTTCAGTAGTTATCTTATTGTTATGACAACGGATGGATTAAGCACTTCATTAGTTGTTTCTTTCAGTACTGTTTTTGAACATACACTCTTTCAGTAGTTATCTTATTGTTATGACAACGGATGGATTAAGCACTTCATTAGTTGTTTCTTTCAGTACTGTTTTTGAACATACACTCTTTCAGTAGTTATCTTATTGTTATGACAACGGATGGATTAAACACTTCATTAGTCGTTTCTTTCAGTACTGTTTTTGAACACACACTCCTTCCTCACTGAATGAAAGATAAAACCATCCTATTAGTATTCACTGATACTTTTGGTGAACTTTTTATTTGTGGTTCATTTAACAGGGTTCCCTAGGCCGAGACTTTACTGGTTTAAAGATGGATGCCCACTGCGGCCCTCTGACAGAATCCTTCTGTCCGCTAAAAGAGATGTGCACAGTCTGGAGGTCCTTAAGGTGGTGCGCGAGGACACGGGGGAGTACTCTGCTTACATCAGCAACTCAGCAGGCTCCGCCTATTCGTCCGCCCGGATGATTGTTACGGGTAAAGCGCCGGAGATTTTCCTGTCAAATACATGGATGCATATTGTGCCAGTATTTAACGGTGACACATATCATTTATTAAGTTAAATATCTGCCTATCTATCTATCTATCTATCTATCTATCTATCTATCTATCTATCTATCTATCTCTCTCTCTCTCTCTCTCTCTCTCTCTCTCTCTCTCTCTCTCTCTCTCTATCTATCTATCTATCTATCTCTCTATCTCTCTCTCTATATTCATCTGTCTATCTCTCTCTCTATCTATCTATCTATCTATCTATCTATCTATCTTTCTGCTCATCAGGACCTGGAGAATGTATACCAGAGGATAAAAGAGCCAAAGGTAGGGAAATAACTTAGCCAAACACCTGCATTTGTTGTCTGTCATTTTGTTGCTAGCTAACAAGGTTGTTATTGTATGAGAGTATTTAGATGCTATTTAAAACATAGAATGTTCAACCTAAATGAACAGATTTCAGACTTACTTTCCACACATGGTTGATGGTTGTCAACATGAATACGTAATATTGATGCAAATAATTGATTGTAATGTATAATGTAATTACTTAATAATATATTCATGTTCTATACATGTTGTATATACACATGTACACATTCATTACACTTTTGCATCAGATTGACACAGATTTGCATCAAGCTAGTATACCCGTGTTCAGTCTATACCATACATTTAATCTCTCTTTTTTTCAAGTGATTATTTACACTCCACTGAAAGTGAAAGATTGACTATATATAAAAAAAAACAGCGTTAATGTGATTTTGGCTGAACTATGTCTAAGTTCATCACAAAGAATTTTCACTCCTCCTTTCAAAGATTCCAAAGAGCCGCTCCAGCCGCCACGGTTCCTGGAGAGGTTCAACAGCAAGAGTGTGAGGCAGGGTGCCAGCATCACGCTGTCCGTCAGAGTAGAAGGTACTATATTATACACATTTGATGTTGAACAGAAGCAGTATTTTCTCTTGACTGTTGCACTAAGCGGTAGAATAGTGTTATGGCAGATATTTCAGGCAGCTTCAGTTTGTCTTTCTAGTGGAACGGAACTCACTCTCGGATGTTAGTGAGTATTTATTTTCACATTTCACTCTGCACACATTATTTATTCGTCTCTTATATTTTTGAGACTCCCACTGAACTCAGACTGTGTAAATTGACCCCAGGTTGCAAGTGAATTACGCGTCACCATGGACATACAATGACATTTTTATGAAGACCAATGTTTTTTTGTTTGTTTGCAGCCCAACAAATTGTGCATATAAATCCAATATCAAGACACTATTTGGTCTGGTGTACATGTGACCGTTTTCAAGCCTTACCTCCAGTCAATCAGTCAATCGAGAAATCAGTCAATCTACAATATATTTATATTAGTCAAGTAAAGTGCTTTTAGTGTGGGTTAAGTAAAGTGCTTTTAGTGTGGGTTAAGTAAAGTGCTTTTAGTGTGGGTTAAGTCAAGTGCTTTTAGTGTGGGTTAAGTCAAGTGCTTTTAGTGTGGGTTAAGTAAAGAATCATATCTCTCTCTCTTTGTCTCACTTCCTCCCTCACTTTTCCTAATTCATGACTTAGTCATTACATGTCAGTAACACATATTTTCAATAAGAACACATTCAAATGTTCCACTAACAAAGGAAAACAAACCATACAAAACAACAGATTCTATACAATTAAGTGGAGAGTATTATCTCTTTCTTTCTATTTTCTTTCTTTCTTTGTCTCTATGTTTGTCTTTATCCCCTTCCCCATCTCAACTGCCCTTTGGCTAGTCTACATTACTACTGTTATTTTCCTACTAGTACTAAATCGTTTCCCCTTTGTCATCCACTGTGTCCTCCAGGCTCCCCCTCGCCCATGGTGTCCTGGCTGAAAGAGGAGTCTGCAGACGATGTGCTGTGGATCAAGGCCGACACTAAGGGCTACAAGGTGGCCAGCTCCGCCTCGCAGCATAGCCTGATCCTAATAGATGTAGGAAGAGAGTACAGTGGAACCTACACCTGCATTGCCACCAACAGGGCTGGCCAATCACTCTGTACCGCCCACCTCGAGGTGGAGGAAGGTATGGATTTTGGGATGACAATTCAATTTGTAGTCAGTTGTGTATTGATGTTTGATATTGTTTACATGCAAAACATGTAATATCATTTGGAAGTTGAATTTCATTTTCAATATGCCACTGAACACTGTCATTAGGTCCAACAGCAATGTGTATAAACTTCGACTTAATTATGAATTATATTATATTAATTATAGAGATTAATAAATACGAATTAGAAACTATAATGGAATGTATGCAATTGAAACATATTTTGTAGGGTCATCAGGGAACAAGGATACAATCACACCAGAGTGAGTATGAGAAGTAAACTCATATTTTGTATGGAAATTGATACATTTCAGGAGTGGTTCCTATCTTATGATGCTATATTAAATGTTATTTGCATTTTGACAAGGTCACTTGGCATCACTATCAGTCCACCGGCAGAGGAGGCAAACAAAGGTTAGACATTCAAACCCTTTGGTGGGAGGGATGCAAGAATTCATACATGTTTTATGTATTTACAGTATATTAATATATTATATATTCATAAAATATCTAATTGTATTGTTTAACTCAGCTGGGGGGAGTAAATATGCCTATCTTGGTGAAGTGGGCACGGAGGAGTTCCTCCAGAAACTGACCAGTCAGATTACAGAGATGGTTTCTGCTAAAATGACTCAAGGTAAGTCAGAAGGCTGCTGAAATGATTAGTCAGTTGCTTGTGAGTGTCCAGTTCATAATTCATATTTATTTTCAATTCATTAATTGACATATTTATGCAGTCATAATGAGATCCTTTCTTTTATACAATATACAAACTTTGTAATCGATTCACTCTGCAAATTGTATTTCAATATCTTAACAAGTTCATATTACATTACAAATATATATTAATAATTTCATTGCCTTTCATCTATCTCAACATTGATGAGGGAAAGCTTTAATGTTTCTTTTCATTAACTCACAAACAATCTTTTTTTCAGATTGTTTGTGTGAGAAAAGATGAAATGATTTGTGCCATTGAAGAAAGTAGAAAATTACTAATTATTTAACTCTAATTAATTACACAAATTTCTCATGTAATAGTGTCATCAAAAAATAACCTGACATACCATAGCTAAAAACTGAATTCATAAACAGGTTTAATAACCTGACATACCATAGCTAAAAACTGAATTCATAAACAGGTTTAAGAACCTGACATACCATAGCTAAAAACTGAATTCATAAACAATGGCAATGGTAAAACAATTATTCACATTTTTCACACTGTCTAGCAGACAAAGAAAACTGTGCAAAGACAGTGCAAGTTGAATATATAAATATTGAACATCAGGTATTGTTCAAAGGTGTTGCTGCAGTGGTGTCTGCAAAACCCAACTGCATTAGTTCAACAAAACCGTCCGCCATCATGCCAAGGAGCAACGCAGGTGTTTTTGTGCTTTGCTGTCTAAGTGCATATAAGACTTTCATTTATCCATAAGAGAATTTTTCACTGCATATTGCACGTCTCCATCTCATCAGTCATCAATCCAAACATTACCTTTCCATGCGTCCATACGTCTGTCCCTTCAGTCACATACTCATCCAACCGTTAATTTGTTATTCAGACAGCTTACAGAACCATGAAGTGTTCCAGTGGATGAAATCCTGGCCCAAAGTATCCAGTATGTATTCACAGAATCCCCAGATGCAGACTTTATGATGTGGGCTCTTATTTTGTCTGTGGCTTATATCCAGATATGATATCTCTGTGTTTAAACAGTGCCTTCTCGGTGGGTCTGAATATTCTTTGTTCAACGGCACTTGTGCACTTATGCCTGGCTCAGACTGTTGCGTTGCGATGCGTTGATCAACGGATCCCCATTCACTTTGAATGGGGTGACGTCATCTGTTGCCGAACTGAATTGTGGTTCCGTTGCCTTCCGTTGCGTTGCTTGCGGCGAGAGTTGAAACATGTTCAACTTTTCGAGAGGCAACGAATGCGTCAGCCAAATCAAATCGCATTTCATGCAAATACGACTGCACAGGCGCTAGCCAATCAGATCGCGTGTATCCTCACGTCTAAAGAGCGCGAAGCTCCAAAAAAAAAAAAAAAGGCGGACAAACCCCATACATGGTCGTATGTGTACCTAAAAGTTGTTTGTTTGACTTTTTTTTCTATTAGAATTTTTCAAAAGTTGCAAAGAAATAGACACGTAAAAACCCCGTTATTGTAACTGAAAAATACGTCTGAGGGGATTTGCGAGGTGTCTGAGCCAGATATCTTATGTTAGCATGCTACAACCCACAAGGTAAACAGCTCGCTAGCGGCGTGATTGGTTTGTTGACCTGTCAATCTCACTTTAACGTCTCCGTTATCAACACAAGCCCATGCGCCATTCACCTCCTCCGTCATCCGTTGGATCAACGCATTGCAGCGCAACAGTCTGAGCCAGGCATAATTCTACATTTACACAGGCTCTGAAATGAGGGTCTAAACTTAGCTGACAGAAACGTAACCATGTGTAAAATAAGGAAATACAATTTTTTTGTATATGCAGCTACTATCTCCTTTTGGAAATAATGAATTCTCTTCAGAAAATGGAAAATGGCCATGGAAAGAATGCTCCAACATTTACATTTAGTCATTTAGCAGACGCTTTGATCCAAAGCCACTTACATTTAGTCATTTAGCAGACGCTTTTATCCAAAGCCACTTACAAGGATGTATTCACATTTACATTTAGTCATTTAGCAGACGCTTTTATCCAAAGCCACTTACAAGGATGTATTCACATTTACATTTAGTCATTTAGCAGACGCTTTTATCCAAAGCCACTTACAAGGATGTATTCACATTTACATTTAGTCATTTAGCAGACGCTTTTATCCAAAGCCACTTACAAGGATGTATTCACATTTACATTTAGTCATTTAGCAGACGCTTTTATCCAAAGCCACTTACAAGGATGTATTCATTCATTTAGTCATTCAGCAGACGCTTTTATCCAAAGCCACTGACAAGGATGTAGACAAATCTGTTGGCTATCACCACCTCAACACCCCCTCCTCCGTACTCATGTTAGGACACATACCACTACCAGAGACAACAACAGAAACACCTCAAGATATACATACAAGATTTGGCATATCTCAGTGATAGCTCAGGTTAATTCATTTACATTTACATTTACATTTAGTCATTTAGCAGACGCTTTGATCCAAAGCCACTTACAAGGATGTATTCACATTTTTACATTTACACTGATGGCACACTGCACATCAGGAGCAATTAGGGGTTCAGTGTCTTGCTCAAGGACGCTTCGACAGGGAATCGAACTAGCAACCTTCTGATTACTAAACTCCAACTTGTCCTTATGAGCATTTCTCTGTCACAATACACTTCATGAATGTGCTCTAAGTACTACTCTACTGATATTACTATACAATACACTTCATGAATGTGCTCTAAGTACTACTCTACTGATATTACTACACAATACACTTCATGAATGTGCTCTAAGTACTACTCTACTGATATTACTACACAATACACTTCATGAATGTGCTCTAAGTACTACTCTACTGATATTACTATCCAATACACTTCATGAATGTGCTCTAAGTACTACTCTACTGTTATTACTATACTGTACACTTCATGAATGTGCTCTAAGTACTACTCTACTGATATTACTATACAATACACTTCATGAATGTGCTCTAAGTACTACTCCCCTGCTCTATTACTATACTGTACACTTGGTGGATTGTATACATATTGTAGCTTGCACTTATTTTATTTTAGTTTACACTGTGTTCAGATAACTAAGTAAAAACTGAGTTAACTGTGTTATTCATGCATGCCAGGAGAAGACTACTAGCCACAATGATCAAAAATCTATTTTCTGTTGGACAGTTTTTAACTAGAGGCGACACTAATGTATTGCGTATTTTAAGGATTGCAGTTAAACCTTTGAATTCAGTCGACTCATCGAAGATACAAATAGTTAACATTTGTCACTGAGATCACTGACAACATCACAACATAAAAAAAACTGCCAAAGAAAGTACCATTGCTAACTGTAGCACAATCATATTATATTTTTTATTAATGAAAGTTATTGATACCCAATTCAATGTTCCCTAGCTTCACTCCGTGTCCCAGGAGCTGACAGTGATGATGAGACGAAGACCCCTTCTCCTTCACCCCATCACGGTCGATCACGCCCACCCTCACTCATCGTGGATTCCTCTTCTGAGTCAGACGAGGGTGATGCTCGTGGAGAGGTATGGGATTTTCTGGTGTAAGGTGGACTCCTGCAGAATGTTATTCAGAATGACTTAGCCTTAAGGAAGGATAAAGGGACTTATGAGGTCTGAGCACATGCTATATTCACCCTATTCAGGAATATTAACTATGGTTAGAGTATTTAGCCAATGTTTTTGTCCAAAGCCACTTACAAAACATTAAAAAAAGATATTACAAAAACAGATAAAATAAAAACAAAAAAGCAGCAATACAAATAAAAGGAAGGGGTCCAAGTATCAATCCCTGAGGTACACCAGTGGAGAGTTGGTGAGATTTTGACACTTGTCCCTGCCATGGCACACTGAATGAACGTCAACTGAGCTACGATTCAAATCAACTTTCCCCAAAATTCCCTGTTCGGACTGCAAAGAGAGGAAGATGTCAGGGTTCACTAAACCAAAACTAGATTTGCATTTCTTGAAGGGAATACCTGTGCATGCAAAGCAAAAATAAAAAAAATAAAAATATAAAGAAAAAGATTTGAACATTTAACGCAATTCAAGACATGCAGAGAGAGAAAGACGACAGAGAATTTAGATAAAAAGGAGGAGAAAGAGGTGTGTAAAGACTGATAGATATATGAAATATATAGGGATAGAGAGAGAAAAGGAGAGACAGTATGAAGGTGGTAAGGCCATGAAGATAGATAGATAGATAGAGAAACAGACTGAGAGAGAATTCATGAATGAGAAAGAGGATATACAACTTAGAAACAAAGAAATTCAAGTTAAGTCAGATATTAAGTAGTCAATGTGGTGGCTATGGTGTTGCTCAGGTAGTTTGGGTTATTGCTATGTTGGTTGCTAGAGTGTAGTTATAGTAGTGTATAGTAAAAACTATTGTTTTTAACTTTGAACACGGATTCTGTCCTACTACAGATTTCTAATGGCCATCAAGGCGGACTCTGCTGGAAAGGCATATTTGTTATATGTGTTGCACGTAAAGTGTGAAGGGACTTCCATTTTGAAACAGGGACGGAGATGAAAACGCAGAGGAGAAAAGAAACTGTCTTTTGGAGAGGGAGATACTTTGGAGGGAGCTAATGACTAGGTCAGCCGGTCGGTCGGAAGTTAGAACATGGTGTGCAGCACGTTGGGTTGGTTATTAGTTGAAGTGCTCAAGATCTTTGATGGATTGGTTGTTTGGATAATGGGTTCCATTCATCTGAGACCACAGTCAGGTTTAGATCTAGATCTAGTCTGTAAGGCCTTTACTGCCTATGCGTTGAGGCACCATGCTCAACACCAAAACCATCCTCTGGTCCTCTGCAGATGTTTGACATTTATGTGGCCACTGCTGATTACAACCCCACCTGCGCTAACAAAGAGACGATAGCACTGAAGGAGGGACAGTATGTGGAGGTCCTGGACTCCGCCCACCCCCTGAAATGGCTGGTGCGCACCAAACCCACCAAGAACACACCATCCCGCCAGGGCTGGGTTTCACCTGCTTACTTAGATAAGCGGCTGAAGGTAAGTAATGTAATGTTAAGCTATGAGTGTGTTGTTGTGTCCTCCTAGTCCCAGTATTAGTATTAATAGTATTATTATTTCCAGTAATAGTTCCAGTTTTGTAACATATTTATATATATATTGATGTTTCTTCATCTGGGAACTGTATAGCTGTCCACAGAGACAGGGGACCCGTCGGAGGGAACTGGAGAGGAGGTGTCAGAAGGGGAGTACAAGAGGAAGCTCTGGTAAGTCTGTCTGAGATATTATTCTCACTAAAACATCGAAATTGCGTGATAGTTTGAAAATGAAGGGGCCGTTTACATTGAGGCGCTTTTTTCCCCTCTAGAAAGTTGTTTCTCATAGGAGCAACCTGACCAGGGAAAAGCCACACTGTATTGACGCGCCTCACATCTATTAGAGGTGCAAGCAGAAAAGGCACAAGCAGAAAAAAACCTGAATGTTAAAAAATGTTTATGGGTAACAATGGGTTGTTACTAAGCTACCTGTCTATGCTATACCAATTAGCTAGCTATCTAACTAATTAACATATCATAGCAGCAACACATATGCAACCAATTTCCACCGCTCTGGAAAGCGCCTTGAGACAATTTTATTGTTCTGGCGCTATATTAAAAAAAAATTGAATTGAATTGAATTCTGATGTCCTGTTGTCCACTCTTTAGTCAGCTGGTCCAGGAGATGATTAACAGTGAGAAAGAGTATGTGAAAGATGTGTCCTGTTGTCTCTGGTCCAAGATATGATTAACAGTGAGAAAGAGTATGTGAAGGATGTGTCCTGTTGTCCACTCTTTTAGTCAGCTGGTCCAGGAGATGATTAACAGTGAGAAAGAGTATGTGAAGGATGTGTCCTGTTGTCCACTCTTTAGAGTATGTGAAGGATGTGTCCTGTTGTCCACTCTTTTAGTCAGCTGGTCCAGGAGATGATTAACAGTGAGAAAGAGTATGTGAAGGATGTGGAGTTCGTCTCATCCCACCATCTGAAGCAAATGGAGAGGGAGGACGTCCCGCCGGAAACTGCAAGCCAGAAGGAAGCCATATTCAGAAACATTGATGACATCAAAGCCTTTCATAGCAGGTTACTAGATATGCATTACATTTTACATCACAGAGAGGATTACAATGAATCAATATTCTGTGCCCCTGAAATGACCAAGGTTAGTTTCCTACATAAAAGAGCTGAACTTCCCTTTGTCTATTCATTGATCTCTGTTTCTATTAGTCTTCATTATCAGTGCTATCCCCTGTTGAGTACGATTTTAGTATATAATAACAGCAATGTCTGATACGAGGAAACTCTGTCTAAACTCTAACTGCTTCCTTCTTTCGTTCAGCTCTGTTCTTCCTGGCCTTAATGAGTGCGATACAGATGACGATGTAGCTATGCACCTCCTGAGAAATACTGAAGGATTTGAGAAATATCTACAATACTTTGTGGGTCAGTCCCAAGCCGAAGCGGCCATCAGTGAGAAGGCCGTTCACCAGTATTTCAAAGTATGTATTAACCCTGGTCTCATCTCGCACGACCCCCTTCACATGGAGCTCTCATGCACAAACATGTTCAACCACACAATGCCTGGAGACTTCTAGCACATTTCTAAACCTCTGTCATGAAAATAATGATTAGCCTTCTTGATCAGACTTTAGCATCTCATGCCAGACTTGGGCCCCATGGAATTAGATATAGTTGAGGTGTTTAACAGACAATTGTGTCCAATAGCGACTTATACATTTATACAAGCAACAAACATTAATTGAATTAATTAATTTATAAAAGATACCTTCATAGTTGGAGGCGTTTCCCAGAGTGTCCTTAACTCAGATATACATTCTCTATGAGATACTTTTGTAAGGTTGGCTGTAACTTTATTGGTGTCATCTCTGTCTCACTGAGATTTGAAGTCATCGACCTCAGTCCTGTCTCAGGCTGGCATTCAAATAAATTAATCTCACATCAAAAAGTTTGATCAGGCTTCGTCAATCTTATGGCAATAAGCATTGGAAGTTTGCAACCTTGAAAACCTAACCTAATAAATTACAGTGTCCGATTTATATTAAGCATGTCGCCAACCATATTTTATTAGTCTACATTCAAATGCTTAGAAAACAATGTGTATCGGCTGTTATGTTTAGTTATGTTAGCGAGTATATTTGTGTAAAATCTTGTGATATTACTCTACCCTGTCAGTCTACCTTGAAGTCTATCCTTCTGCTTGTCAACAAGTACATGTGTACACTGTCCAAAGGGGGTCTCGAAACATGATTTGTATTTACGACAGTGGTGTAAAAGTGAGCTACATTCCGCAAAAAATACCAATTCTCACATAATGAGGTTTGAATGTTAATGAAATTGCCGGTAGATTGTAGTAGCTTTAGACATTATAAGGGACATCATATTTAAGGTGCCTTTATTTTGATCTTTTTATTTGATTGATTTGATTAGTAAAAAAAAATCTTTAAATATGCATTAATTAATTAATTACTTTCAGTAGTACTGTTGAGGTTTTTGTGATATGATGTACCGTGATCCATTCTTGTTCACAGTATGTATATGTTCATTTTCAGAAATACAGTGACAGTGAGCTTGCCCACATCGATCCCTCCGAAGGTCCTATTCTGAGTATAAATGGATACATTCAAAGACCAGTGGAGAGAATTCAGAAATACAAGACCTTACTCAAGGTGAATAGAAATATTGCCATTTAAATATGACAGCTACACTTTCATCTTTGTTCTTCACCTCAGCCTTGAGCATTATCTCATATGTATAACACATTTCTGTTCAGGAGTTGATCTTGAGCATTATCTCATATGTATAACACATTTCTGTTCAGGAGTTGATCTTGAGCATTATCTCATATGTATAACGCATTTCTGTTCAGGAGTTGATCTTGAGCATTATCTCATATGTATAACGCATTTCTGTTCAGGAGTTGATCTTGAGCATTATCTCATATGTATAACACATTTCTGTTCAGGAGTTGATCCGGAACAAGGCACGAAACGGACAGAACTGTTGCCTGCTGGAGGAGGCTTATGCCATGGTGTCCTCCTTGCATCAGCGGTCTGAGAACACTCACCATGTGTCCCTCATAGAAAACTACCCTGCAACCTTGGAGGCCCTGGGCGAGCCCATTCGACAGGTAAGCTAAAGTATCAACTAGAAAGCAGTTATCACAGGTGTAGCTGACAAAATATAACACACTTCTCAGGTAGAGAGCCGGGCTAAGAGGATATCCCATGTGAAAAAAGAAAGATCATGAACAATATGAAAAGAAAGTATATGCTAGTTCCTATACATGACCCATGAAGATATGTTATACAGTTGTATTGCACACCTGATGTTGGACCTGTTTTTGACAGGGACCATTCACGGTCTGGGAAGGAGCCCCTGGCGTCAGGACATCAGCCAGAGGCCATCACCGCCACGCCTTCCTCTTCAAAAACTACGTTGTTATTTGCAAACAAAAACGAGACACCAATGCAGACACGCAGGCTTACATCTTTAAGAACATGATGAAGGTGAACTGCTACCAGTGGAGTTGCATCTGGCCATTGTTATCTGCCCTGCTTTTGGCATGTTTGAACTGCCTTAGATGATGATGTTGCTGCTGCTGCAGCCAGGGCACCACTGGGTTTGATGCCATGATGTTCATTTGGCCACTGGGGCCTTGGAGCCCCACATAATCTGCCCAATTCATTTATTTATTTATTTATTTTCCCTGACAAACCAATATACCAATAATGTTAGTGGCAATGTCATTTATGCTGCTGGCAGTTCTGGTGTTGGTGGCTAGTTATGCAAGTAACGTTAGCTGAGGTTCTTGTTGATGAAATGAAGTTTGTTAATAAATAATCCTAACGTGAATGTTACGATGAGGTTTCCCGATATAACAATACAGACCCAGAAGGACATTGCCTTAGTGCCCTAAAAAAATGCCTCACCAAAGGCCAAGTGACCTTGTCCCTAAAATGACAGACTTCCTGACCTGGTTTCAACTATACAATTGTTTCAACATCCATATCTTATCTGAGGGAATTCTGTCATCTACAGCTCAACAATATTGACGTAAATGAGAGCGTGGAAGGTGATGAAAGAGCCTTCGAGATTTGGCATGAGCGGGAGGACTCTGTGAGGAAGTACACTCTGCAAGCACGTACTGTCATCATTAAGAACTCTTGGCTGCGGGACCTCCGTGACCTGCAGCAGCGCTACAGTCTACCAGCCTGGAGTAAGTGTCATCTACACACACATACACACACACACACACACACACACACACACACACACACACACACACACACACACACACACACACACACACACACACACACACACACACACACACACACACACACACACACACACACACACACACACACAGTGTCTGGGGCTTCTCTAGCTTTGTGTTAGTCATCAGATCAGATTTGACATTTTCAAGTAACCTTGTAATGGCAAAAGACACTATACATTCCTAAATATTGTTATATATATTATACAACATAACACAATGCAATATAATACTGTACCATATACTCTTTCACCAGGTCCGCCAGATTTTGTTGAGATTTTGGCAGATTGCACAGCAGAGCTTGGACAGACCGTTAAATTGGCTTGCAAAGTCAGAGGCATCCCCAAGCCCACGGTGGTGTGGTATAAGGGTAAGGACTATATTTCCTGTGGGTAAATCTATCTTTTTTTTTGCATAGACTTAAGAATTCAAGTCCCTCTCCTCTCTTGTTAGATGGCCGTGCAGTAGAGGCAGACCCTCATCACATCATCATAGAGGATCTTGATGGCTCGTGCACTCTGATCCTGGACAACATGACCGCAGATGACTCAGGCCAGTATATGTGCTTTGCTACCAGCTCTGCAGGCAACGCCAGCACGTTGGGAAAGATCACTGTGCAGGGTAAGTCATGGTGCAATGCATTCTGGGGAATAGATTGATTCAATCATTCGAATCTTTCCCAAAATGCATAATGAGATGCAAGTTTAGCGCTTTACACAACCACTGTAGGATCCGCCATGTCGTTGTTGTGACTTGCATACCATTCTGCATTTTCTTTCTAGTTCCACCCCGCTTTGTCAACAAGATTCGAAATGCCACTCTAATCGCTGGTGAGGACGCTCAGTTCACGGGCATCATTCAAAGTGCTCCAAGTCCTAAGATCAGGTAATCTAAAGCAATGAGCTCATTTTTTCTCCTACTTCTATGTACACAATCTTTAATTCAAAATATTAACACTCTGCATATTGCGTCATGGTCAGATGGTTCAAAGAGGGGCGCCTGTTAACCGATCAAGAAAGGTACCAGACGTACAGTGAAACCCGCAGTGGTGTCCTAGTCCTCATCATTAAAAACCCTGGGGAGAAGGACCTTGGACGCTATGAATGTGAGGTATGGTATTGCTCCAGCATCTTTGCAGTATTTGATGGTATTCTATGCCAAAATGAATCACTGTTCATGGCAGAAAAAAAAGCACATGCAGGTAGGATTAAAGTGCACTTGTTAGCCCGTTCAGTTGGATGATACCTACCAATATATATACGTTTTGTAGCCAGTAATATTTCTTTGATGTTAAGTATTTCTTCTTTGTATTAGAATACACTGCAATTGTTTTTTATTTTGTTGTTGTCTCCAGCTGTCTAACCGTCTTGGCAATGCCAGATGTGGGGCTGAATTGTGCCATGCAGTTGTAGCCAAGGCCAGCGACCGCAGAGGGGAGCAAGCCATTACAATTGAAGGTAGTACAGAATTATATATTTTTTTTTAAACAGACCCACTTTATCATGCCCCAACATCATATATTGGATTGAAGTTAATCCTTCTTCTTTCAAACCCTATTTCTGTTGCAGTCACTGAACAAGAGACCAAAGCACCAAAGAAAACCATTATCATGTAAGTTGCCAAAGTTGTAACTCAGTTGTAACTGTATTAAATGTAAATGAATGACCTAATTAACTAATTACACTCAATGGTAATTGGTCATTTTTGAAGGATTTTTTGAATCAACTCTATTATTCACCATTACCGAGTGCACCAGCTAGATGAGTCTGAAATCAAGGGGTGGAAGCACCAACCTGCCGCATGCAAAGCTATCAAGATGATGACGATGATGTCATAATGTCATGATGTCATGATGTCATGATGTCATGTCCAGATGTCATGATGAAGATCTGATTGCTAGTGCTTTCCCTTACATTGTGTGCCTTCTTCGTCCTCAGAGAGGAGACCATCACCACTGTGGTCAAAAACACCCGACTGAAGCGTCACATGTCCCCCCGCCGCACCTCGGCCATGGGCGTGTTCCGCTCGGAGACCTCCACCCCTGAGTCTCCCAGGCAGAGACGCCCGACGCCCAGGAAAGCCATTCCAACACTCTACGTCACGGAGCCAGACGGGGCCGCGGGGAAGAACCCCAAATGGGTAGAAGTGGAGGAGATCATTGAATACAAGGTTAATAAGTCCCCGAAGCTACCACGGAGACGGGGTCCTTCTCCTGCTCGATCAGAGAGAGAGCATGTCATTAGATCAAAAAGGTCCTCACAGACCAACCCTAATGCCAATAACAACAACAACAACAACAACAACAACAACCGTGTGGAAATCATTGAGGCGACTCCAAATGCTGGTGGAGAGGCAGAGGATAAACCCGAGGAAGAACCTCCATTTGTTGTAGAGTCAGAGCCTGAAATTGACAGATCTGTCTTCAGAGGTGCTAAAAGCTTGCCATGTGGAGGTCACACAGTCATCCTAGAAGACCTCCAGGACTATGTCCCACAAGATGGGGAGGCCTACGGGAGAGATGAAGCCCCGTCTACCTTGGATGTGACTCCCTGTGAGGTTTCTGTCATACAGAGAGACATCAGCGAGCCCACTGTTGGTCAGCCTGTGATATTGAACCTCAGGTGGCCTGTGGCTAAGCCTAAGCCCAACATAGGTTTCTTCAGCCGCTTCAGAGAGCATCTCTCAGGCGTCCTCTTTACCTCTGGACCACCCACATCCAGAAACCAAGAGGAACAGCGCTGCCACAGGAGTAGCGCTTGTGCCTCCGGTCAGCTCACTCGCACCGTAGAGGCATGCGAGAGCCACATTAACCTGGAGATCAAACCTCTTTATTGTTCTGAAATCCAAAAGAATGTCAAGGATAACCAGATGAGCTTTAAGACTCAAGTGTCTGCACATACTCGTGGAGCTGTTGGCGAAAAAGTGCCTTTTCAGATGATCAAGACAAATCTGAATCAGAAGCCTTAGCCCCGGGAGTCAGTCAGTTGAAATGCGTTTGTAGGGTTCTCTATTGCAGGGTCAGAGATCACATATCAGGACTCACAGTAGCCCTTTTAGTCTTAACAGGGAACATCTCTGTAAACTCTACTTTGAAGGGCATATTTTGACCTGTAGTTTGCTCCAAAAGGCATATCATTCCATTTCATGCAGCAGACCTTAAGAAAATCTACTTATTTTGGGCCCCCTTTAATTCCTCCGTGTTCAAAAGGCCCCGTGTCAGCTACCAGCTACCACGCTGTCCGTCATGAGTATTGGGTTAGGGTTTGAGTATGTCTGGAGAATAAATCAGGGGAAAAGGTAGTTTATTGCAGTATACACAGGTCCTTAGTCCTCAACATCTTGCAAAATGGAAACAATTGATAGTACTAGGTAAACAGAAATGACAGCTTTGGAATGATTGGCTGTCAAGGAATTGTACTTATTTAGGACTGTTGTGATACAGTTGCACAGCTAAATGCTGTTGTACTACAGAACACAGTTTGCTTTTTTTTCTCTAAAATCAACTCTGGAGAAGATAAATGGTAAATAAAACGACATTATCTGAGCGTGGGTGCAAACATCTGAATTGAAGTGTTATTGTATTAATATACACACCGGTTCTGAACCTGGGTGTTTTGAACACTCCTGATCTTTCAGACTTCAACAAATCCAATCAGTATTCAGTGTCCCATAGACTCTGTTTCCAGACTATTATAAATGTGTCTTCATAGAATGAGCGCCTTAAATCAATCATAATATGTTGCTCATGTAAACCAAGAAGAAAGTTTGAAAATACAATGAAATTTACATTTAGGTGGGTGACTTAAATGTCTGTTTTATTTTTTTTTCAGAAACAAGGCCTTTTATGTGTCATACCATTGTATTAAGGTTTGGGCTTGCCAAGGCAAATATTTACGATAGCTAAGAACCACACTGGGGCATGTTATCATACACTGCACTTCATGCTCAAAATGAGGAAGTTTTTATGTGTGAACATTTTTACCCAAAGTGAAAGTAGAACCAGAGAAATAGTTTGTGATTAATTTAGTGCAACAGAGTATTGGGTGGAGAAACACTGTGACGACGATTGCAGTGAAATCTCAGTGATTTTAGATTATTTATTTTAAAAACATGCTTTAAAGATTTGAATGTATGCATATCATTTTATTTAGTTACAGTTGTTGATGATATTTATGTAGACACCATTGCCAATCTCCACTATGTCCTAACCATTGGTGTGTGTGCACTCTTGCTTGTTTTATTGTATTTTCTTTTACTGGATCAAATTAGGACAACCTGAGTGCCTGTGAGTAAGTAGCTGTAAATGAAGATTTGCTCGTGTTGGAGTTTTGAGTAATAAATATCTTGCATTCATTCATCAGTATTCGTCAGCATTTGTGTCTTTTTTAATCACACCCACCTGCCACATTTGTGTCTTTTTTAATCACTCCCACCTGCCCTGCGACCCCCCCCCCCCCCCCCCCCCCCCCCACATTTGTTTAGGTAACCGGTCGTACAATATTGATTGATCTTGATTCTTGTACATATTTTAATGTAATTTCTTACTATTTCCTAGCAATTACAGGGAAATTGAGAAGAGTTAACTTAATATGGGTACAGTAAAAAAGTATTCGCCCCACTTGGAAGTCTCCATCTTTTATTCTTTTACAACACTGAATCATGGTCAACTTCATTACTTGATTAAACATTTTTGACACTGATCAGCAAAGAAAAATCGTTCACGTCAAAGTGATAACTGATCTCTGTAATAAGTAATCTAAATGAATTAAAAATATACAATATAAGCAATTAGAGCTCCAAGCGGGAAGAATGTTAGTTCATTTATATAATAAATTATAAAAGAATAATTTGTATGCGTTTTTCGTTGAACTGGGTCCACTTTATGAAGTTTTAGGACATAGATGAAGATCTTGTTAGATGTTTTAGATCAAATGTATGCAGATATACGGAAAATTATGAACGGGTTCAAAACTTTCTAGCACCACGGTAGAGTGCAAATAGAATTTTTAACCTTGCTTTAATGAGCTAGCTGTTTTTTATTTCATTTAGCCAGCTGGTAGATATAGGCTTAGATAGGGTAGATAACCTAGTTACAAATAACATACTGTAGTAGTAGCTAGCCAGCCAACTTGCTAACGTTAGTTTGTACAGTAGTAGCTACTGTACATGATATGATAGGGATCACAATGATGTCCCACCTTACTCTTTTAATACCTCAGCATGTCTGTCTTGTTTCAGAAACTTAGATATTTGCTGCTTTGTCTGTATAATGTCATCTTTTTTCCCTATTTCTTTTCACTTATAAGCGACAGTTCTGACAGAATTACATTTTGACGGCTCAATATTGAAAATAAATGGGTGCATACGAATTAACGTACTTTTACAGATAAAACCAAACAAGTTTGTAATATAATAGGGAGATATGTTTAGGCTTCATGTTGCAGCATGAGGAAAAATAAACTGACGGCAAGCATCATGTAATCAAAACAAACAATGCAAACACTTTATGATAACATGTCTTTCCTACAGAGGGGGGCGCTGTCATGGCAAAAAGTGGCCGGGCGCAAAAAAGAGCCCGGGTGATGTAATATTGGCTTTCGAACGACTCTTGAGTGACGTCACCCGGGCTCTTTTTGGATTTACCCCAGAGCATCTCGCATTATACTTCGCTACCTGAGACCAGCTTTCCTGTATTTTACCTGCAATAAACCAAGCAAACAACCATATGCTTGATCTTTGACTGTTAGGAAAGTTGTTGACTCACTAGTTTGTTAAAGTGTCAAAGTAAGCACATTTCAACAGGTTTCGCCGCTAGCATCTCGTTAGCGATTAGCAATTCCTCCTTTGGCTGCTTTAAGAAGGTCCTTAATGTTTTGTGATTAATAGACATATCCGACGGCACCCACAATTACATTTTCACAAAACAGTGAATTGTTTGCACCACCTTTAACTATAGAGCACAACGGGAGGAATTGCTAATCGCTAACGAGATGCTAGCGGCTAAACCTGTTGAAATATGCTTACTACCGGCAGGTGTAGCTAAAACGGAATACTTCATAGTTTAGGCACAATATTAAGCGACTAAAAAGTAGCTGATGGCTTTCGAAGACTCTTGAGATTGAGGCTGACTGATAGCCAAAAAGTGCCCGGGTTAGGTAGTGTCCGGGTTACGTAATGCTAGCTTTGGTATAGCAACTGTCACTCAAGAGTCGTTCAAAAGCCAATATTACGTCACCCAGGCTCTTTTTTGCGCCCGGTCACTTTTTGCCATGACATCGCAAAAAAACTGCTCCCAGCAAAAAAATAAATTTTTGCGCCCCCTTCTATATCTCCAACCAATATTTTGACATTAAAAAAAAAATCTAACATATGGGTAAAATGAGCCAAAAATCGAAAGAGGAAGGGGTACCTACCTCCTTGCTGTTGTCAGAACATGTTAGCACATTGAGGGGTATGGTTAGATTGTCATTTCTGATGGCAATACAGTGCCTCCAGTAAAAGGAGTGTCTGTGTGTGTGTGTGTGTGCTATGTGATGTGTAAATGCCCTGTGTGTGTGTGTGTGTGTGTGTGTGTGTGTGATGTGTAAATGCCCTGTGTGTGTGTGTGTGTGTGTGTTATCTGACAGATAAACCCCCTGTGCATGTGTGTTTTGTCAGCTCCAGGTCCAAGTGCTGCTTTACTACCTTCAGCATCAGCCCATATCCTTCAGTGAGCTCAAGAGGAACACCCTCTACTTCTCTACTGACGTCTGAGCCCTGAGAAAGAGACTACTGCAGCAACAGCCTCCTCCCTCCAAACTCCACAATCTCTTCTACTGCCCAGGCCCCAAACAGAGGAGGCCAGGCACCATCAACAGTGGAAGGACACAGACCCTGCACTTCACTCATTCATTGCATTTGTAAAGTCTTTGTGTTGTTATCTTATGTCTAGAGAGCACCCATCTCACGTCAGAAGAGGAAGAACTGGAGTGGAGCTCTCATCCGAACCGGTTCACACAATTACTCCTCTAGTCAAGACACCCTCCATCATGTGATTCACCAGAAGACCAGCGGGGAAATCAGGATCCAAAACGTCCAAACACTTGGCCCGAAAAACACCTGCCTTTACACTCCACTCTTTGTGTGTGTGTGTGTTTGTGTGTTTGTGTGTGTGTTTTTGTGTGTGTGTTTGTGTGTACGTGCGTGTTTGACACGAGAGGCCTTTGTTCAGGCTGTGGGTTCTCCATAATTATCCACCTGAGGCCGGTTACTGAAGCTGACACCAGCTTAAGTGAGGTTAGCTCCCCAGGATTCACATATGACATATTTTATAAATGATATTTGCTCAGTAGTTCACCATTTTGATTTACTTCTCTTTAGCTTTGTCCCTGAATTAGAGGACAGTGTGTGTGCGTCTGTGTGTGTGTGAGTGTGAGTGTGTGTGTGTGTGCGTGTATGTTTGAGTGTGTGTGTTTCTCTTGTGCACTTGTATGTGTTGTACTCTGGTTGAACCCTGAGCCTCTTGAAGGCAGTGACAGTTCTGTCCCCATTCTCTTCACATGCTCATGTTTTAGAGAGGGATGAGTCCATGCCAGACTGGCACTATTTATTTGGAATATATCAGTCAGTAAACCAAGTAGTGGTTATGGTAGAAAATATTTCATGTTTTGAAATGCACAAGTTAAAATCTGGACTTTAATCTAATAGTAATGTAGTGACAGAACATGAGACAGGGGGTTATGCAAGAAAGCCAACTATCATTATGGGTGAACTATAAGTATTTCAGTGTGAAGGAATGAGTCAATATTCCTCTCAACTACTGTGCGGGCCTGATCAATAGCTTGTGGAAATGGTTGATTGAAGCTATTGTTGTGTATTCCAGTTATGGCTCACATACCTTTTCAAACTATGATAATTTAATGTTATTTTTTTCCTTAAAAGCTACATTTATTACAGTAATTAAAGGCAAAATGTAAAGAACCTGTAACAGATTCACAAACTTTCAAGCACCACTGTGTGTAGTCATCCTCATAGTGAAGAACAAATGGCAAAGTTACACCAATATGCATGCAATAATAAGTTTCATTAAAATAGCCAGATTGGGGTTCAAAAAAATATAATTGAAAGGACCGAAGAGTTCTTAGAGGATCCAAAGATCCAAAGGATCATTGAGCTGTGTTGGTGACTTAAACAGCTAGGTGAGACAGTCCCATCTCTGGAGTAGATGTGTTGGTCAGCCTAGTTGCAGTCTCTTTCAGTTTAGTTTGGCTCTCAGAAGCAGTCAGTTCAGCAGTAGCCTCATTGAGCCGAGTCTCACAAGATGTTGCACAGGCTGAAAAAGAGATGGTGATGAAAAAAACAACACTTTCCAAGTACGTCTACTTAGTGAATACTCAATGTTACAGTAAATGAATGTATTTTTACGTGTTCAGACTTTGATCTGATTTGATTGAGTTGTTTCAGTTACCTGAGACATTGATGTTCTTTTCAAAGGACTTATCATTGTCACAATGCCCAATTTTAGCACCTTTCCTTATTTTCTGATAAAGTAAGAGAGATGAATCATTTCAAATTCAAATTTGAATGAATAAAGAAATATCTAAACTGCATACTCACAGATCATGTTACATCAATTTGTTCTTCACTCAGTAGCCTCTGTGATCAGCATTAGTACACATAATGTCTAAAATTACAATAACATCTCGTATAGAAACTAAACGCCACCTTAAAGGAGAACTTGAATCTCGGCATCCTGAAGAAACAGCACCCTACGGTCTCTTCCTCCTGTGGCATCTCCAGTGGGCCAGCAGATACAGGAGCCTTGGTGACCTCAGCCAGCGTCTCACTGAGCTCTGGGAAAAAATAGGGAATGATTTATATATCCGCCTCATCCAAACTGGTTAATTTATAGCAGGTAAAATCATGAAAATAGTTAGATCTAGTTCAAGTGTTGCTTCAAATATCACCATGCACTTACTCGCGTTTGCAACAGGAGATGCTTGGCTTACAAGAAGACTCTGTGATCCTCTCTTTGATTTCTGAAGAACACATAGTTACATAGTGAATAAAATATATACCCTACAACTGGGTAGAGTACATCTTGTAGTGTATAGACAGTATGGCTGTATGACAGTACAAAACTCCAATAGCTAAATGATATGCATGATACTCCACCTTTGACTTGATTGTTGGCATCTTCAGCCAAACGGGAAACATTTTTTTCTTGGTCTTTTCCTTTCCTTGGTCTTGTCCAACTGCAGCTTGAATTGGAGGGAGGTGTGCAGAAGCTGGTATGCTGGTTTGGCTACAGGTCTTTGTTAGCTCTTTTGTTAGCATTTCAACCAGTGATGATTCAAACGATGGATCGTGTGATTCAAGGGCAGAACGGAGCACATCTTCAGACCCATACTTTCTCGTAAGTTCCTTGTAAACGCTTCTGTAAATCTGGTGACAATTCAAATCCTGAGGATAACTTTCATCATCTGTGATGTCAAAAGTTGTATCGAGCTCAGACAGAATCTTCTGAATCAAGTCTCTGGACATATCAAGCACATTATCTGGAAGTCCATCCTGGTTGGTGCCAATGTCCTGGTGTAAGCTATTGACTTTCTTCAGGAGTCGAATGACCAGCATGGAGACCAAGGAGGCATAGTCATTTTTGTCGGACTCTAACATACGTAGGTGACATGAAATGGTGACTCCTTCACACTGACTATTTTGCATCAAATCCTTATGTTCGTCAAAAGTACGAGGGGGCAGATTGTTTGAGTTAGTGGTGGATGATCTAGTTTTAGTGTCCTGTGCCTGTTGGTTTAAGAGTTTCTGATCCTCCTTAAGTAATTCCTTCAAGTCACAAGCATAATTTTCCTTTAACTCTGTGGAGAGTGCCACCATGACTTCGTTGGTCATCATTTGTGTGAATACGTTCATTGTACTTCCAAACACATCAGGTGATGATTTTGAGGTCTCTAGATTATTCTGTAAAAGTTCTTGATTCTCAGAAGATGCTGAGGGGAACAAACATGACAGGAGTAGTCGCTTCACAGCCTCCTCTACATAACTGTAAACGAACCCTGATGGAATATTATTCTTTCCCTCAGCTCTAGATGTTAATTTGCACAGAACAGAATCTGAAAGACTCTTTCCAACTGGCACGGAAATGGTCTGGAGACCATGATAACCTTTTAGTGTTTTATGTACTCGATCTGCAATATCACAGGAATATTGACCTATTTGTGTTTCAGTGATCAATTTCTCCAGTCTTCCAGTGATGGGTACACGTTTTTCCCATTCTAAGATGGTGTCTAACACACTACTGATGGTTTCATTTGCACATCCAGGAGACAATGAAGCAGCATCCATGTCAACAAAAGTATGCGTCAGAAGAGGGGAAATCCGTTCGATAAACACTTCAGGGGGAACAGAAGTACCGGGGAGTTTGGTTTGGTCATCTATTTCTGAGTGAAATGATACTGAGGAGTGTGACAATGGCAATCCAGGGCTTGGTGACCTGTCTGTTTCTGTTCCAATGTCCATCACTTGTACTTCATTCAACATAGCACTAAGGATCTTATCAATCAGCTCTACCTGCTTTAGATTTTCTGCAGTCTTGAGATCGGGAAGTTCACTCTGCATGGACACAATTACTTGGCTAGTGACATTGATGGCAGAAGCCACTGTAATTTCTTTTTTACTGTCAGAGTGAAAAGATTTGCAAAACAATTTCCCCACCATGTTCTGAATAGCATTGAACATTCTTTGAGATGTTGTCCTGTAGATCCTTTTCATTGGAACAACAGTTCCTAGGGCTCGTGTTTTCTCCAAAAGATCTTTCATCCCCTCAATAACAAATCCAACAACATCATATGATGTTGAATGAACCTCTTGGCCTGACATTTTGTCCTTCATGGATTCAATAATATCATCAACTAGATCAACTGCAAGAGACTCTGACAGGGGACCAGATGGAAAGATAGCATGAACCTGACAGAGGTCTGTTTGACTTACTGCTTTGGAGTTTGACTCCTCGTCATCTTCAGCAAATTCCTTAACTGGGGATTCGTTCTCAAGAGTTTTGAGCAAAACCTCACTCACTTGTTTTGATACCCTTTGCTGAAATTCAGTGCCAGTAAACTGGTTGAGCAAGGGGATGGATTGTGATAGTCTTGAGGCTTTAGCGTCCTCAGCCATCATGGGTGCTGTAGTAGGACCAGAGTCAGAGTCCTTAATGATGCATGAGGCTGTCAAATCCACATTCTTTTTGGAGATGGAGGAATACCCCTCTGGTAAGGCAGGCACAACTGGATCCAAACCACTGACTATTCTGACAGATTCTTGCAAAATCTCATCGACTTCTTTCTTGGCTGCTGCCAAGAGCATTTCATTTGTTATCCCCTGAGATCCTTGGCGTAGAGATGATCCTTCAGGTCTCCTGGCCTCTGAGGTGCTTACCCTATTCCAAGGCATATAGAACACATGTATAACTGGCAACACTAGTTACGCAGAACTAGTTACACATAGTTCACTTAAATTAAAACATGACGATGAATCCGGTGCTAATTCACAACAGGGATGTTATTTGGACATGATCTGCAGTCAAGAAGTGCTACATGAGGGTGGCATTTTGTACAGTAGTAATAAACAGTCAAATCTTGTGTTTTACGAAAATAAAAGCATAAACAAGTCATTCGAGTGATTACTGTACATACCAAAATGTGTTTAGGCCTGACCTTGTCATTCCACATACGTGTGAGACAGGAACACCCAGAATTTCACTGAGGACTGGGAGCAGGTAATAATGAGCAGTCTGGACTACTTTCTTCACTATGATACCACAAAGATGGCCAACTTCTTCTTTGCTCCTCTGAGTAAACAAAATCAGACAATAAAGAATTTCATCAGAGAGGAATATTAAAGAATAAAGAATATTAGAGAATTTTTATTCAAATCAACCCTCCATATATAATCGAACAGCAATATGCGGAAGATTTTATGTGGCGAAATCAAACTCACAGGCACACATAGAGCCTCACGGACAATTATCCAATGCCTGCAAAAGAGAAAAGAATTTTAGAACATTGGAACTTAATTATCCGACAGGCAAACACTGAATTTTTATTAACTTTTTCTCTTACTCTTCTGTCATGTTCTCCACAAGGTGGCGTATCATGGGGGAGAGGTTCATATGATCCAGATCTGCAAAAGCACATGTATTATTTTTAAGATGTATGGTAGGGCATGTAGAACTTGACCATTTTAGCAGTGGGTCTTTGGGCACAGAGGAACTTGTATTGACTGTTTGATATTAAATGTTCTTTTATGTACTTAAACTAATTTTGACTACTTTTATTGACACACTTTTCATGTCTGAATTTGGCAAAGACTAACCTGCATCAAACCTTTTGGTCCTCGTTGTAGAACTACACTCAGCTCTTGATTCCTTAAAAGATTTTTTCTTTGACTGAGAGAAAACACAAAGTTAGTTGTAATCATCAGTTAATTCTCAGCCGTGGAATAAAATGCATGTCATATCCTCTCTTATTCAGTCAATGTACTGCTTTTTGTCTGTTTTTCCAACATAAACATAAATAGCCAAACATTTCACTCCCTCTCTTTCTATCCTTCTTTCTCTCCTTACTGACACGCAGCACCCTAGCAACCACCATGACTCCCCTAGCAATGCCCTAGCAACCAGCCTAGCAACTACTTCAATTACCATAGCAACTAACCTAGCAACACCCTAGGAACCACTGCCATCATGACAACTTAGCAACCACCATAGCAAAAACCCTCGACTACCATACCAACATCTTAGCAACCACCTTGACTACCAATGCAGCACCCTGGTAACTACTCTAGTAACCACAACTATTCTAGAGTCACCCTTGCAATGACCATAGCAACCACCTTAAGTACTATACAAAGACCCTAGAAACCACCCTGATTACCACAGTGACACCCAAGCAACCTTACCTGAACAGCTATACAGCTAAGCAACCAATGACACCCTAGCAACCACCTAAACTGCCATAGCAACACCGTAGCAACTGCCATAACCACCCTACAAACACCCTAGCAACCCCCATAGCAACAGCTCCACAGGATTCACAACACCCTTACACGATGCTGAGGGGACTGAGCAGTAGTATTTTCAAGAGGAGGCAACACTAATTGGGGAACACCGAGGCAACATTGACCTTTACACCCTGTCATTGTGTTCCTATGACAACTGGTTGTCATGACAACTAACAATTTAAGCTGTTTTGACAACTTCCCTGTATGCTGAACTGCTATACAGCATACATGACAATTAGCAACTTCTGCTGTCATGGCAACTAGGCGTATTAGACATTTATGATCTTATGACAGTTATAAGTAAGACATTTGAATTCCATATTAACTTTTTTGTATTCATTCATACATACATTTTCTTGACCAACTATAGACCTGGGGGGTGTTTTCTGAAAGCGTGGTTGAACAACTACCATAGTTAATAATTATCATTTTGAACACTCTCTCCACAACAACCAAGGTATTTTGTCAACGGCACTTTCGGGAGACACAGTCCTGTTGAGTAAGCTGTTATTTTATTAATTAATTAATTAATTAGCACCACAAACTAAAGCTCCATTTCAATGGGGCACAAAATAGTTAAATTAAATTACACACACAAAACTAGCAATCTCTTTTTTATATATATATATATAATCTATAACAGGGGACCTACGCAGAGAGGGACGTTTTGTCTCATTTTAACCATTTTTAAGCCATAAATAGTCAACGTATCTCTAAAAGACTTAGGTCTAATGCTTTTGAAATCAAACTATTACTGAGGCCTACCTCGTTTCCTTCCGTCATTGTGAGATCGGGAAGACGAGAGTCCGCAAATATGAAAGCAAACCTTTAAAATACGAAGCCGATAGCACTGATGAACTGTAATATTGTGTTGCTCAGTCAATTTTAAGTTCTGTGTGAGAATACTTGAAACATAACCGTGGCATCACTGTGGCTAATGATCTAACAATAAAGTCTCATGTGCGTCACAATGCCCTGATCCGCCCATGAGGCATTTCATGATTTCAAATTTAATAATAATATAATAGACCTAAATTACTTGAGATTCGGTAAATAAGTGGGTTGAGGGGTAACGTATGGTCCGCCGATCAGTATCAGATAATACTTTCCAACAAGACGAACCTTGCTATAAGAATGAGTACTATCAATGTCAAACATAAGTGACGGTCACTTCTCTAAATTAACGCTGATTGCGATCTGGGCAGGTTTCCTGCCTATCTATTTGGTTCAGCAGATGCGCGTTTACCCGAAACGCGGGTTTGACCCTAAGTAGTTGCCGTAGAAAAATGAGTGAAACTTTTTGAACGGGAAACATGTACACTTGATAGCTTGGTAGCGGAGACCGTCACCCTTTTATGTGCTCGTTGTACACACATGTGTCAATAAATTGAATGAATATCTCGGAAAAATGGATGAAGGTTTAGAAATGTCTGCCATGATTCCTGCCTTGCAGGAATTAACAAGGTAAGACGAGGGAGTTAGCAGCTGGTCCTCATGTTTCATGCTAGTGTAGTTCAGTCTCTCTTTGGTAACATTAGCAGCATTTTATAAGCTAGCTAGTCAGCTAACCAATATAAATTGGCAGCTGGGTAACACTAACAAGATACTCTCGAGTAACATTTTAATATTTGTTGTTTGCAGTGCCAGCTCCACGGAGTACGATCAAATCGTGCAGAAACCACGTAAAATACTTTGCCAGTTTATTGAGAGGATACTAAGGGACGTTGATGTTGGTGGGTTATTGAAGTTCCCAAACATTACGATATTTAATTACACAAATTGCTCTCTTAGGATTCGCGGCTGTGATGTACATGCCTTGTAATAACTACAGTATCAATTTTATGTTTTACTGTGCTACAGTTGCTCTGGAATTGTGCAAGACCACCAGCTCACAGCCAGCTTGCGTGATGCTCCTAGACTTTGTCCAGCACTTAATAAAGTCGTCACCAATAATGTTCATGAGGCCATCCAAAGAATATGGTGACATTGAAAAGGGGTGCATAGGTAACTGTCTCACATCACTAATCATAGTTGTTATAGATATATTGGTTTTTTATCTTGTCTGATTTGTATAGCTTTTTGCTATTTTTGGCTTACCTCACAGATTTCAGCAAGTGGATCATTGGCTGCCTTCTGCAAATCATTGCTGCCCCAGGATGCCAGCCTCTGCATGAAAAGATCAACTCCGTCATCTGCTCTTTGCTGCACATGCTCAGAGCTAAGGGCCCAGTGATTTTTGGTGTGTTAGCCACGGGCCTCATCGGCCTGTTCCAGGAACTGTCATCTGTTTCCAGAAAACTCGCGACCTACAATCAAGTGAGCAAGGACTCAATAAAGTGGCCTGTTGTGATGAATCATTTCATGGTCATATCCTTGCCTGCCAGCGCCTACCTCACCCCCACCTCTCTCCTGCTGTCATCATCAGCTGCTCTGGAGGTGTTAGAAGTTGCAGCCATGAGAATTCTGACCGACATCTTACAGGGGATTTACTTCCCTAAGGAAGTGGGAGTGCTCTGGGAAGCTGCTTGTACCGCCTTTGGCTGCGGGAGCCCTAAGGTGAAGGCCGTCGCTTTGACGCTGCTGACCGATGTGGTGACCTTGGGAGAGTTCCCGGAAGGACACTCTCAGGATTTCTTCTCTGCCTTTCTCCGTGTCCTGGACGGTCTTGTGGCGTTTGACCAGCCCGGCCTGAAGCTTTTTCAGAAGGAATTTGAGAGACTGTCCCAGAGAATCTTTCCCTTAGAGAGAGGTGCGCACCTCAGGTTTGAGCGGGTCCACCTGAATATGTTAATGGGAAGGCTTCACAGACTCGCTGTGAGTGGGGAGCTAGAACACCTTATGGCAGCGGAGGTAACGACCGTTCTTGGTCACATCTTCAACTTCATGCTGACCTGTGTGCCTGAGGGGTATGAATCAGCAGAGCCAATCCGCAGGGAGAGAGTCACGGGCATCTGTGAGACACTGACCAGAACCATCGGCACCCAGACACAGCAGAAGGTGAGCTTTTGGATAATGCCAATATGTCATCATGTAGGTGAGCGGTACTAGACATTTAAAAGTTGTATGAAGTAGGAATGGGTGTATCAAGCAGAAATACTACACCCTCTTCCTGCATGCCCACACACACACACACACACACACACACACACACACACACACACACACTCTCACACACCTCATTCCCACTCACAGTGAAAACCATTTATTGGGCGTTTATTTGGTGTCGTGTGGGAATGGACAGTAAATGTTTCAGTGGGATTGGTAATCGATCCCCTGACGACCTAGTACCATAAATGATAATCTTCTGAAATGCTTTCAGTTGGAATCGCAACCGTTGAATTAACGTGTTCAAGAAGGGCAAGGGCAAGGGGGAGGGGGAGGGGGGACTTCTCACCCTTGATTCACTACATTGATATAACAGTAAGCTCTTGCTCCATTGATGTCCCATTACTTCTCAGGATTGTTTAAGATCTATGTGAAGCCATTTAACATTACCGCAAGTGGTTGTGATCAGCCAGTTAGCTAAGGAAACTTTTAAATAACCATAAACGGTTTCAAAAGGCAAAGTTCCATTTGCATGAAATAATGGCTGGTTGTCTTAGCTGATGTTACAGCCTCCTCAATTTAGCTTATTCAATTATAATAGGATAAGGTAGAAACCTTCAATGTGCCTGTGCAGCTTCATATTAGCACAAGTTCATATTCTCACACATTAAAATGAGTAAATATTAAAATATTATCACACGCTAGCAGCTGCCAACTGTTAAGATTGTTCCATAAGCTAAAGATAGCTAGGATGGTAAAAAAGCTACAATGAGTGGAAACCTTCTGGGTGCCTGTGCAGCTTAATATTAAAACAAGTTCTTATTCACTTTGTATTAGTTCCTATTACCAAATACAAATGGTTAAGATGGTTTCCTAAGCTAGATATAGCTAGAATAGTTCATAGCTAGGGTAACTGGCATGAGACCTCGCGTGTTTTACACCTCTCGTGGAATAAAGATGATATTGCAGTCTTAAAGGGCTACTTTTAGGTTCGAATAATAACCTAAATGCTAGTGCTGTTATTCTTCTTTCAGATTGTGGAGGTCTGTCTATGGGCTGCTCTGAAGACAGAAAGAAGAACCATTTTACAGATAACCGATGGAGCCTTGTTGTCTGACTGTGCTGAACCCAGTGCTGACATCAGTGAACTAGCCGCTAAAAGACAGCGATGTTTTCTGCCACCTCCCTCAGGCTGTGTGGCCAAATCCCAACCAGTGTAATTCATGATTGTATATTAGCATCCACTCTCAAATCACAACCAGTGTAATTCATGATTGTATATTAGCATCCACTCTCAAATCCCAACCAGTGTAATTCATGATTGTATATTAGCATCCACTCTCAAATCACAACCAGTGTAATTAATGATTGTATATTAGCATCCACTCTCAAATCACAACCAGTGTAATTAATGATTGTATATTAGCATCCACTCTCAAATCCCAACCAGTGTAATTCATGATTGTATATTAGCATCCACTCTCAAATCCCAACCAGTGTAATTCATGATTGTATATTAGCATCCACTCTCAAATCACAACCAGTGTAATTCATGATTGTATATTAGCATCCACTCTCAAATCCCAACCAGTGTAATTCATGATTGTATATTAGCATCCACTCTCAAATCACAACCAGTGTAATTCATGATTGTATATTAGCATCCACTCTCATTCATTTACCAATTTTGGTGGTCATTTTTGGACTGAAATTATAATGTAGATATTAGTTTTATCTGATGGTCATGTTACGTTTGTATTAATCCACTAGCGATAGCCGTGACATTAAGATTATTAATCTGAATGATCTTCATCTCTCTTATTTGTATGTCAGCATCAAGTTGTGGCTGATTCATTATTGATGACTGGTGTAGTTGATTGTGAGGACTATTGCATGGTAAAGTATTTCTCCGAATGACATCATTTCCCTCCTGTTAGTCTGGTTGAGATGAAGACAAGAAGCCCAGTGTGGGCGGCTTTGGAGCAGAGGCTGGAGGGACTGATAACTGAGCTGAAGAACTGCACCCATTCGAAACACACCCTATTCCTTCTTGAGGGGATAGCTGTTATTCTCCGTCTGGCTGGATTCTGCTCCAAGATCCCCCTCTCAGACACGGACAGGTACGCTAGGAATGACCTCTTATGGCCGTGTCTAGAGTGGCACTTTCTGTGATATGCACAAACGTTTTTATCATGTTACTTTCAACTGTATGTATAGTACTGGCATTATATCACAATATTTATCATTTCTAGTTCAAATCCTTAATGGCTTACTATTAAATTGTTACAGTGGCAACAGCACTAAAAAAATAAGCATTTCAAAAGTATTATTTAAATGAGAAACATTTCAAAGAGTTAGAAGATCAAGAAACATTACGGAATGAAAACTACTTTTTTAATTCATAAACATGTAAAGGTATTGGAAGAGTTTCTCCTAATTAAGTTACAATAAAACAACATCTTGATTTAAGCCTCTAATAACTACCACAAGTCCTTCAATTGTCTTTTCCTGTGTTTGACTAAAATAACATCAAGGGAAAACTAAAATGAAATCACAGTAGCAATAAGCCCTCAAGTCTCCGCCAGGAACAGCAGCCTGTTGAAATGTTCCAGCTTGAGGCATCTCTTGAGGGGTGCTCTGGGGCATATCACAGCATTTGCCCCCCATGCTGAAGGCACCTTCAGGTGGGGCAATAGTTTGCCGTGTGTGGCCAATCCAATGCACTGGGTGACCAATGTACCGTAATTTCCGGACTATAAGCCACTACTTTTTTCCCACGCTTTGAACCTCGCGGCTTAAACAATGACGCGGCTAATTTATGGATTATGATACCTGTGACTGTATACAGTGTCTTTGTGTTTACGGTGGCTTTGTGGAGCTAGGATGCTAGCATGGATGCAGCCGCATGGATGCTTAGCTCCACGCGATTTCTCAGTATCTCTCAATAATTTAACTAATGTCACAATAACCACAGTCTACCGGCGTAGACAGAACACAACTCAAAACAAAAAAAGTTTACAACAATACAAATCCAGTCTTTTCAAGTTCTTTAGCTCACTGGTTTCAAACTGGCGTCTTTCTTCTATCTCGCTGTCTTCAATCTAACGTTCTAGCTTCTGATTGACTCTTGCAACTGTGCTCTCTTAAAGCAACAGTGCACTTATCGTAACTGGCAAAACTAATAATATGCATCACTATTGTATTACTTTTGATATTCATTTTAGCCTGTGTAAAGTTAATTTGTTTCAATGTACCGGTAGGCACCTGTGGCTTATAGACATGTGTGGCTTATTTATGTTAAAAATAATTATTTTTAAAAAATTCAGTGGGTGAGGCTTATATTCAGGTGCGCTCAATAGTCCGGAAATTACGGTATTCATATATGTATGGCTATGGCTGGCTTTGAATGAAGTCTCAACTAATCAAGAAGGACAACACAGCAAGATGAAAATAGTATGCTGTTTAAAAGAATATGGTTATTGTCCAAACGACGAGATGAAACTCAAATCCGTTTATGCCTGCTCTCCCATCACTTATTGCGTAGAACAATCAGAAGTAGGCCCATTTCTTGTTGTTCTAATGAGTATATATGAACCATGGGCGAGTCGTGGCAGTGGCTATCACTGGCAATATGGATGCCGGCGCTAATCGTACTATTTGGTTTTGGAATAAAGTCTCCTTCCACAGAGCCGACTTGATAGAGACCGAGAGAAGATACAGGTTAAACACTGACCGTACAACTGCAGTTTCTTTAGTTATTGGGGTAAACAGACACAGGTGTGTCTCTCTAGGGATCATTCCCATCGTGTCAGACCCTTATAATGACCGCTATGAGCCTGACAAAACAAGCAGTGTTCTGTGACGTGCCTGCTTGCTCCATAGGATCCCATTGTGGAACCATTTTGAGGTTGCCGGTTTTAGTGTTCTAACTGAAGTTTACCAAAACTTTTTAGTAAACGTTTGTACCCAAAAAGATCTAAAAATGATCTTGAAAAAGGTTGAAAAATCCTGGACTTCCCATTAGGCTAATAGCTGTGTTTTTTTTAATGTGTTTTTAGATTAAATCAGAAACGTATGATCCAGTACACCAGATTTGAAGTGTCAGTTCTTGTCTTAAATCCTTGTAGGGGAGCTGGAGTGTGTGACCCTGAGGGAGAACCAGTAACTGAAGAGCACAGTAACACTCTCAGCAACGACGGCAACAAGCTGCTGTGGTTGCAGGACACGACTCTGGTCCAGGTGCTGGAGACCTGCTACAAGCTGCTGGTCAAAGGAGCCGTGGGAGAGGACCTGAAGTCATGGATGGAATGTATTATCAGGGTCTTGGATGCCATACTCTTCATTACCAGTAAGGAGTTCCTCTCATTGTATGGAACACTGAGGGTTTCTGATCGTTTATTCCATTTACTAACTTCTGGTCACACTCTGACATCATGAATTTTCACTTTCTTGTTTGTGGTGTGTCAAGTCAACAGGAGGCCGGACCCCAGTCTCGGTGGTTGTTTCTGTGCCTTGCTGTCCATCCCTTGGGTGCAGGAGCACTATACTCTCTCAGTCTACCAGACAGCTGACTTCCCAGCACACACCACTGCACTCTCCCACAAATTGGCTCCGTGTTTCTGTAAGCTGCTTCACTGCTGTTTTTTTACTGTAGTCGTCCACTTTTTGTCCATCCTATGTATCATATGATGCCAAAACATTTCATTTGATCAAGTCTAGTTGTTTTCACTTATTATTAACTGTGTGTGTAAATCAAACTGCATTTTTTGTCAGTTTTTTCAGATTGTGTTTCTTTTGTTTTTCTTATTCTACTGCAGCGCCTCAAATGCAGGCTCACTGTGTGTTCCTGATGGCACTGCTTCCTAAGAAGGTGTTTCCAGACTGGCGTTCGGCTGTGTATCGGTGGGCCCTGCACAGTATGAATGAGCAGGTGCGGGCGGAGACCGTGAGGGGTTTCCCCATCCTGTTGCACAACCTTGGGGTCAAGTCCTACTGCCTCATCCATGAGGTCTTGCTGTAAGTGAACCTTTCAACTTATTTGGTGACAGGAAACACAAGGTCTGTTTAAATCAGGGGTCTCAAACTCAATTTAGGCTCCTTAGCAGTAGGCGCTCAAAACGGGTTGTTCTGAGCAGGGCTGTTTTAGGCAGCAGGGTATAAAAGGGTTCTGTTTTAAATGATCCTGTTTTAGGCAGGGTATAAAAGGGTTCTGTTTTAAATGATCCTTGACCAAAGGTTGTTACAGACATGTCATTAAGACCCCAAGAAACCATATGAACTTGTGGTAAAATGGGCATACGACCTTTAAAACTAGTTAAGCACATACCTTAAAAATATTGCTTAAAGTTTCCACGTGTTTATTTGGTGTTTATATGGATATGTTTATGAAAATGCAGCATGCACAATTTGAGATGGTTCACTCTATCTAGATGTCCTGTATTTACATGCAAGTGCTGACCCATTTTGCTTCCCATAGGCCAGGGATTTGAAATGTTTTGATATGCAAAACATTCACCACAAATAATATATGTTGTGTGTTTACAGAAGCAGGTTAGAGGACAGTTCACCCTTTGTGAAAGTCCGGTTGGCTGGTATCTCAGGACATCTGGTCTGCTGTTTGGCTGAGAACTCTAGAGTCCAGCTTCTGGAGAAATCCATCATTTCATCCGAATATCTATGCTCCAACTTTACATTGGGAGACACTCATTCTGATAGAAGTACCACTATCGGTGCTTCCATCCTCAAACCCTTCCTTACACTGCTCAAGCCTCAGGAGGATAGTGCAGTCAAACGAGGTGAGAGTTTCTTTGCTACTAAAACATATAATAATAATAATAATAATAAACTTTATTTATATAGCACCTTTCATGCAAAAGAATGCAGCTCAAAGTGCTTATATATAGTGCAGTTGTTGTTGTTTACTCAATATGTTTAAAGGGATTTCTGCTTCTCTTCCCTCTTCCCTGACAGCTTTCATCCAGAATATTCCCCACCTGTGTGCGCACTTGGACCTGAGCAGCGGTGACCCCGACACCAAAGCCCTGGTAACTGCTTTAGTTGACCTCATAGAGGACCCGGACTGTGAGGTACGGATGCTCTTCAGTAAGACTCTCAAGAACATGCTGGAGTCGTGGAGCGGGGATGACTTCCTGAAAGATGTACGTTTATTATTATTATTATTAATATTATTATTTATATTATTATTATTATTGTTTACTGCACTCATCAACCAGATTGTTGTTCTGTGTTGTCTTGTTGTTCTATTTGTGATACTATAGCCTGCATGGAGAATACCAAAACAAATTCCTAGTATCTGTATACATTTCGAAATAAAGTTGAATTGAATTGAATTGAATTGAATTGAGATTGGAAAGATTGATGATGTAATGGTACCATGGTGTCATCGATGTCCATTCTCTCTTCCAGCTTCTTGCTAGCCGGTTGAAAGAGGCCTACAACAAGGCCAAGATGGGAAGAGACGATGACCTGAAAGCCACGCTTATCTTTGCCACCGGAGAAATTGGGAGGTACTGTCTTCAGAAATCAGTCATGATCTTTACCTGAATATCCCTCACAGAATCTTTTTCTTTTTTTTACCAAATGAATCTGACTGTATGAAGCATTAGTATTAACCCCAGCCCTAAATGAATCAGACTGTATGAAGCATTAGTATTAACCCCAGCCCTAAATGAATCGGACTGTATGAAGCATTAGTATTAACCCCAGCCCTAAATGAATCGGACTGTATGAAGCATTAGTATTAACCCCAGCCCTAAATGAATCAGACTGTATGAAGCATTAGTATTAACCCCAGCCCTAAATGAATCGGACTGTATGAAGCATTAGTATTAACCCCAGCCCTAAATGAATCGGACTGTATGAAGCATTAGTATTAACCCCAGCCCTAAATGAATCGGACTGTATGAAGCATTAGTATTAACCCCAGCCCTAAATGAATCGGACTGTATGAAGCATTAGTATTAACCCCAGCCCTAAATGAATCGGACTGTATGAAGCATTAGTATTAACCCCAGCCCTAAATGAATCGGACTGTATGAAGCATTAGTATTAACCCCAGCCCTAAATGAATCGGACTGTATGAAGCATTAGTATTAACCCCAGCCCTAAATGAATCGGACTGTATGAAGCATTACTATTAACCCTAATTGGAATGAATCTGACTATGAAGCATTAGTATTAACCCCAGCCCTAAATGAATCGGACTGTATGAAGCATTAGTATTAACCCCAGCCCTAAATGAATCGGACTGTATGAAGCATTAGTATTAACCCCAGCCCTAAATGAATCTGACTGTATGAAGCATTACTATTAACCCTAATTGGAATGAATCTGACTGTATGAAGCATTAGTATTAACCCCAGCCCTAAATGAATCGGACTGTATGAAGCATTAGTATTAACCCCAGCCCTAAATGAATCTGACTGTATGAAGCATTAGTATTAACCCTAAATGAATCTGACGGTATGAAGCATTAGTATTAACCCTAACCCTAAATGAATCGGACTGTATGAAGCATTAGTATTAACCCCAGCCCTAAATGAATCGGACTGTATGAAGCATTAGTATTAACCCCAGCCCTAAATGAATCTGACTGTATGAAGCATTAGTATTAACCCCAGCCCTAAATGAATCGGACGGTATGAAGCATTAGTATTAACCCCAGCCCTAAATGAATCGGACGGTATGAAGCATTAGTATTAACCCCAGCCCTAAATGAATCTGACTGTATGAAGCATTAGTATTAACCCCAGCCCTAAATGAATCGGACGGTATGAAGCATTAGTATTAACCCCAGCCCTAAATGAATCGGACGGTATGAAGCGTTAGTATTAACCCCAGCCCTAAATGAATCGGACGGTATGAAGCGTTAGTATTAACCATGGCCTGATCTCTTCCCCACTGGGCAGAGCTGCTAAGGGGAGCCTGGTGTCCTTTGCTCTGCTGCACCTCTTGCACTTCCTGCTGTCCAAGACCACACAGGTGTCCATGGTGGCCTACACTGAGATCCAGGCCCTGGCCACATCGAGGGGCTTAAAACTGCAGTCGTTTTTCAACCAGTATCGGAAACCCGTCTGCCAAGTGAGTGTGACGCCGGCAGCTCCACTGACATGTTATCACTTGACATGTTATCACTTGACATTGCAAACCTACAGCTGTGCGGAAATATTTAACCCTCTTGAAAGTTGGTACCATTTTCTGGATTACAAAAAGATACTTTATGTATAGGTCTATTGCAGGTGCAATCTGCGATTCTTACCCCATGAATTTTTTTTTCACAATCAGCGAATTGCTCTTCACAGTCCTCTAGCTGTGCGTTCAGTGTTTGCACTCAAAAAAAACTCTAGTGTTCGTACACAGTCCTCTCTCTGTAAATGGGAAACAAACAATAGGGCTAGCACAGTCATAAACAATCCCAGCCAATCACCACAGGGTACAATTGCATTGGCTGTTGAGAACAAATATCAACAACCTTTCGTGAAATCGAATCAGAAACTGTATCTTAGGCTTGAAGAACTGAACTGAACTGAAACTAAAGAAATCACTGGTGAAACTAATTTATGGAAATAAAAATTGAATGCAAACATATTGTCAAAATAAAAATAAAAACCTTGTTATAACAATTATAACCTTGTTGAAGGTGCCATAGAATGCATTTATTCAGTATTTTAAATCTTTCTCTGGTATCTACATTGAGGGTGTGTGACTTAACATTACTGGTCGGGGCAAAACATGTCCACGTCTATTTACAACCCTGTGATTTGGCCTTAGAATTAAACAAGCTGTTGTCCCTTATTTGAGAGGCTCATTAATCATGTACAGTGAGGCACCGTGATCGCTCACACAGACAGTAACATGATGAAAGAAATCGCTCCAAACTGTGAGTTGAACCATGGAGCGTTTGGGCATCTAACCGTGTATGTTTGAGCGTTCATCCGAGGAGGAAACAGATGTTGAGGAACAGCCAGTTGCTCGGAGATGGGAAATGAACGCTTCTGAGGGGTAAGTTTTGTCATATAGTGTTTCCAGTAACTATCTATCCCACATAAGTTAGCTTTAATACCCTCGCTTCAGCCTTCAGCCACAACAATTACTATTAGCATAGTCATAACTTTGGTTTTAGCATTGGAACAAGAATATTGTAATTATTTTGCAGCTCTGTCAACAATGATTTGATGATGCTAGTTTGGACTCTGGACAGCAAGGACAGCTCCTAAATGTGTTGTTTGTAATGAATTGAGAGTGCTGCTATTAAATTCTGTGACTTCAGTTGGCTATTGATTAGATATTTGTTCAGGTTACCAAAAGTCCAGACAATGTGGAAGCGTCTTGTCAATGTCAGTATCACAGACTTAGCAATGTTGATTACTACTCCCCTGCTGTATATCTGACTAGGACTGCTTGGCCTACCATTAATTAATAACATTACATGAATGGCTGTCAATAACTTTTTTTTCTTCTCCAGGTGTTCTTTGAAAGCTGCACGCATGCCCCTCGAGAGAGAGAAGCCTGTGTTGCAGGGAAATACCACAGGTAACTAAACTGGATACAAATTCACAGACACTGTGTTGCCCCTGCGCACCCCGCCTGCAGTCCCTGTACTGGCCACACGGAGGCAGCAGGTTGTGGGCCTGCAGCGAGACACTAATTACCAGTGATTACCCACACCTGGCGCCAGGTGGGGTATAAGAGCACTGCAACGTCTTGTGATCGGCCTTTTTCAGCTTCCGCTTCTCTCTCATTTACTTTTTGCAAACACTCCTACTCACCAACATACTCTTCACGCATCCACGCATCCTAGACTTTTGTTGGACCTACCTTTTTGAGCAAATAAACACATTTTGGTTATCAATTGACCTCCTTGTCTGCCTCCTTTCTATGTCACGACCTCACAAGTCGGTTGTAACACACTGTCTGGTCTAGGTTAGAAATAAAGAAACTCTGAAGAATAAATAACATAGTAATTTGACATGACAGCTTTACTTTGCTTCAGCATCATACAAATATGACCCACTAATAAACTCTGAATCAGATAAATACTCAAATGATTTGTCCTTTCCTCCTCTCCTTTTCTTGCAGATGATGTGAACACTTGGCCCCCCTTTTTGACGTATTGTTTGAAAATACATTTTGGTCAGACAGGACAAGTCTCTGAGGAGGCATGCTTCCAAAACTATGAGCTAATACGATGGACCACTGCAACAACATTGAGCCTGTTAGTGAACATCATTCAAACAGTCAGAAAACAGTCACAGCTTTTGTCAAAACATTGCTTCATTGTTTGCTTCAGAGAAATGTAACTTTGACCCAATAAATCCAAGTAAGTGTGTAGTGTTGTTTTGAGTACCCACTGCCTAAAATGGTAATGTGTGCTGATAATCTCCATGTCAGAGTCACATTAGAATGAAAACAGCACCTTCTGCACATCAACCCATTCACACTTGCCATCTTCTGAATGCTAATGAACCCATTTCTACCAATTGACAATATAGCCTCTTCTACAGAGGGCAATGAACTAGGTGAAGACAACAGATATGTCAATGTTAGAAGGAAGGGGGATGCAGGATTTCACTAATTTGGCCCAAGCCATCTTCTCTACACATCAGGGAAGAAGAAACGTGATTATGACTGAATCGAGCTCTAAATCATTTTAGGTCATCCATCAGTCAGCCTACTGACTCGCCGTGCTAAACAATCTTCCAGTTACACAAACAACACACTGAGTCAGGCCCTATCACTCAGCACATACACACTTACAACAAGTAACATTACCTTTGCATGATGAGGTGAGCTCTCAACTTTTTGGAGAATAGTTGTGTTTCCTGGGATGACTCACTAGGAGAATGGGTTTGGCAGCCTACATCATCTGGTCACGGGAGCTGATATGATGCACTCTGAAATACAAACGTCATACTGACCGAGAGCGGATATGATGCACTCTGAAATACAAAGGTCATACTGACCGAGAGCGGATATGATGCACTCTGAAATACAAAGGTCATACTGACCGAGAGCTGATATGATGCACTCTGAAATACAAACGTCATACTGACCGAGAGCTGATATGATGCACTCTGAAATACAAACGTCATACTGACCGAGAGCGGATATGATGCACTCTGAAATACAAAGGTCATACTGACCGAGAGCTGATATGATGCACTCTGAAATACAAACGTCATACTGACCGAGAGCGGATATGATGCACTCTGAAATACAAACGTCATACTGACCGAGAGCTGATATGATGCACTCTGAAATACAAACGTCATACTGACCGAGAGCGGCTATGATGCACTCTGAAATACAAACGTCATACTGACCGAGAGCGGATATGATGCACTCTGAAATACAAAGGTCATACTGACCGAGAGCGGATATGATGCACTCTGAAATACAAAGGTCATACTGACCGAGAGCGGATATGATGCACTCTGAAATACAAAGGTCATACTGACCGAGAGCGGATATGATGCACTCTGAAATACAAAGGTCATACTGACCGAGAGCGAATCCTTTGTTCAGAGAGTTTTCAAGGGTGCAGCTGGAGGGTCCTCTGCGCTCTTGAAGCACGCCCAATCCTATGTGGATGTACCAGAGCATCATTTTCAACTCAGTCTGGTTTAGGGTTTCCATGGATCTCACATTAACAAGCTTCATGTGAAAATCCATGTTCCATGTTTTTCTGACAGGCAAAATAAACAAGGGTGTGACCCAGTTTTCTTATATCTTAAATAAATCACACGCGTTACATGAGCTCCCCTTAATTCTGAAGTGAAGCACTGTGGGCCTGTTAGGAGCACTTAGGAGAAGATGCTAGGATCTCAAATGTGCCTAACGCTGCATCACACCACCTAGGCGCAGAATAGAAAAGATGTCGGCTGGTGAAGGAGGTCACAAAGTATCAGGCAATCACTCAGAAAAGTCTGGAGCTGAAGTACAAATCCATGAATGTCAATAGCTGTTGGAGTGAGAAAAGGTTTTATTGTCAGATGACATAGATATGGAACTTTTTTTTGGCCAAAACTCTGAGCGCTTTTCTATGGCGTCAGCCTAACCTCAAGAAACATCGGCCGTACAGTAAGATGTGGTAGCATGCAGTGGGCATACTGGGGAGAAGGTTCATCTCTCAGTAGGGCACTGACCCCAAGCACAAGTGCTAACACTAGCGTGGCTCATATGTGACTAGTGCATTTACTGCTGGAGCATAGGACCGCATTATATCACACTTAAAGAAAATGCTGAATGGAAAAAAGTCATTTTTATAATACCTGAACATTTCAAGAGGGTTGAATACTTTTGCAGGGTATTGTATAGTCACAATGTCATTATTTGAACTGCATATTAGTATTAAGAAACACAAATACTTACAGAATGATTGGACTGTAAAGAAATTCATCAAATCAAAAAAGACAAGTTAACCGTGTAAAGTTTACAGTGTAAAAACAACTGCTCAGACATTCTCTTTGAGTATTGTGTGTGTGTGTGTGTGTGTGTGTGTGTGTGTGTGTGTGTGTGTGTGTGTGTGTGTGTGTGTGTGACCATTTGTTCCAGTTTTTGGTGGAATCCATTCACTCCCGCCACATGACGGCGCTGCGCTCGACCCCAGACCAGAGCAGCGAGGCTCTCCGTGAAGAAGCGGCTCACCAGAGGGAGGTGGCCTTGGACGTCTTCTTCCACGTGGCCCAAGTCTTTGATTTCCCTGACCTCAACCGCTTCCTCAACGTAGGTCTTACCTTTTTCGGCTTTTCCAGAAGGATTTCTTGGTTTAATATGGTATAAAACATCTTGGTCTGTGTGTGCCCAGCTTACTGCACGGTTTAAGAGCTACTTTCAGGAAGTTCAACCCTTCAAGCAGTCTAACAAGGGTTTCTGAGGTGGATATGTGGCGGTCAAAATCATGAATTGTGTTCTCACCTGTTTCACAGTGTCAACACATGGCAGTGGACACAGGATTTCTGAACGTGTTCATGAAGTTTGACATGACTTCAATCCTTTGACTGACTTCCCTCATCTTGTTTGACATGACTTCAATCCTTTGACTGACTTCCCTCATCTTGTTTGACATGACTTCAATCCTTTGACTGTCTTCCCTCATGTTGTTTGTGTATGTGTTCATGCTGTTTGACATGACTTCAATCCTTTGACTGTCTTCGCTCATGTTGTTTGCGTAGCGCACCCTGCAGGTTCTCCTCCCCTACCTAGCAGCCAAGGCCACCCCCACTGCATCCGCCCTCATACGGACCGTTGCCAAGCAGCTCAACAGCAGCCGCAGGGAGGTCCTCATCAGCAACTTCAAGTACATCTTTTCTCACCTGGTGTGCTCCTGCACCAAGGATGAGCTGGAGAAGGCCTTCCACTACCTGCAGGTGATGAACGTAGACATTCCATGAGAAATGGAGAAATAATAGGAGGGTAATGTGAAGTTGGATGGAAAGTGCGTTTTGAATGGAGTTGTCCTTTTTTGTTTTTCTTCCATAGAAAGAGACGGAACTGGAACTAGGCAGTCTTCTGCGGCAGGACTTTCAGGGCCTCCACAATGAGCTGCTCCTCCGGCTGGGAGATCACTACCAGCAGGTGTTCAACGGGCTGGCCATCTTATCCTCCTTCGCCTCCAGTCATGACCCCTCGCAGAGCCTACGGGACATCAACACTCCAGAGTGCATGGTAAGTCCTCGTCCTTCTCCTGCTATGTTCCTATCTGTGTGTAAAGTCATATCTGTGTGTGTAGTCATGTTCAGATCTGTGTGTAAAGGCATATTCATATCTGTGTGTAAAGGCATATTCATATCTGTGTGTAAAGTCATATCTGTGTGTGTAGTCATGTTCAGATCTGTGTGTATGTTCATATCTGTGTGTATGTTTATATCTGTGTGTAAAGTCATGTTCATATCTGTGTGTAAATTCATATCTGTGTGTGTAGTCATGTTCATATCTGTGTGTAAAGTCATGTTCATATCTGTGTGTAAAGTCATATTCATATCTGTGTGTATAAGCATGTTCATATCTGTGTGTAAAGTCATATTCATATCTGTGTGTATAAGCATGTTCATATCTGTGTGTAAAGTCATGTTCATATCTGTGTGTGTGTTTATATCTGTGTGTATAGTCGTGTTCATATCTGTGTGTATAGGCATGTTCCTATCTGTGTGTAAAGTCATATTCATATCTGTGTGTAAAGTCATGTTCATATCTGTGTGTATATTCATATCTGTGTGTATATTCATATCTGTGTATATATTCATATCTGTGTGTAAAGTCATGTTCATATCTGTGTGTATATTCATATCTGTGTATATATTCATATCTGTGTGTAAAGTCATGTTCATATCTGTGTGTATATTCATATCTGTGTATATATTCATATCTGTGTGTAAAGTCATATTCATATCTGTGTGTAAAGTCATATTCAGATCTGTGTGTAAAGTCATGTTCATATCTGTGTGTATAGTCGTGTTCATATCTGTGTGTATAGTCATATTCAGATCTGTGTGTAAAGTTATGTTCATATCTGTGTGTAAAGTCATATTCAGATCTGTGTGTAAAGTCATGTTCATATCTGTGTGTAAAGTCATATTCAGATCTGTGTGTAAAGTCATGTTCATATCTGTGTGTAAAGTCATATTCAGATCTGTGTGTGTAGTCATATCTGTGTGTATAGTCATGTTTATATCTGTGTGTATAGTCATGTTTATATCTGTGTGTGTGTTTATATCTGTGTGTAAAGTCATATCTGTGTGTATAGTCATGTTTATATCTGTGTGTAAAGTCATATTCAGAAGTATGTTAATGGCAACACTTGCACTCTTGTATTTCTGGTACACAGGCTGACTATCTGCAGCCTAAGTTTCTGGGGATCCTCGCTTTCTTCAACATGCAGCTGCTCAGTTCCAGTGCAGGAGAGAAAGACCGGAAGAAAATGGTCCGTGTCTGGAGCTGGAAACTCACGTTTACCAATGATATGATATTGGAATTGCTTACATATCTTTCTCATTTAGTGAATTGTAATAGTGTCTCCTAATGTTTGAACCTTTCATCAGGCCTTAAACAGTCTGATAGCCTTCATGAACCTGATGGGCCCCAAACACATCAGCTCTGTGAGGGTTAAGATGATGACAACACTGCGGACCGGCCTGAAGTACAAGGAGGATTACCCAGAGCTCTGTTGCCAGTAAGGTCCCCCCCCCCCCCCCCCCAGCCTCCGGGATTCTTCTAGTAGTTTTGTAACCACTCTTTACACTATTATTACACTCCTACACAGCAGCATTGAAACATTCAACAGTAAAAGCAGTAAAACATTGTTTCCTCAGAAAGAGTCTGTCAGTGTATTCAGGGTTTTTCCTGCATAGAGAAAATTTGGGCGCGCGCCTAAGCCGTTTTCCCGAGCGCCTACAACAAATCGCGAGCGCCTAACGGTACGTGTCCACGGCACAAATGACATGCGTTAAATCGCTATGCGTAAAGTCGCATGGGGGGCGTGGTCAGGAAAATCATGTTTGGCTGTAGCAAAGTTGGGCTTTGGTAGGGATAGCTAGGTGGGCTTTGCTTTTTAGCGCTCGCGGTTATGTTGGAAGCACCCACAGTTTTGTGCTGTCAATAAAGTCATCATTAAATACATGATTAGATACTCAAACTCCGCGTAGTGACTGAGATCGCTAATATTGGATTGGGTCATTCGTCCCAAAATGTGCTCATGTGCAAAGTAAACAATCAATTAAACGTTATAAGTAACTTATTAGCAGCTAGCCACTATGTGTTCCAATGGGTTTTCGGTTAAAGTGTTAGCGGCAAGCTAGTCCGCGAGTCCAGAGCTTGAGTTCAAGACCTACAATATTCTGTTTGACCTCACAGCATTCGTGTAGCATATAAACAACAAACCGAGTCGATTAGACATATACAAAGTCCTGTAAAAGAGGACGTGTCCGGGTAAAAGAGGACGTCTGGTCACCCTAGTTATAGGTAACTTATTAGCAGCTAGCTAGCCACTATGTGTTCCAATGGGTTTTTGGTTAAAGTGTTAGCGGCAAGCTAACAGTAATAGTCGAGAGCTTGAGTTCAAGACCTACAATATTCTGTTTGACCTCACAGCATTCGTGTAGCATATAAACAACAAACCGAGTCGATTAGACATACAAAAAGTCCTGTAGATAACCTTTATTCACATAAAATATTTCCCAGTAACAGAGTCCCGAGACGCCGCCATCTTGTTTCGATATTTTTGATTACTCCCGCCCCTATGAACTACGTTGGCTTCCAAATAACACACACGCCGAACTGATTGGCTCTCAGCATGCAGCAAATCGCACTCATTTGCATAAAGTTAAAGCAAGCCCAACTTTTTGCAGGCAGCAGACACGATTTTTTCCTCAGTATGCAGCAAATCGCATCCATTCTATCCCAATGAGAGCAGCACGATATCGCATGCCGTGGACACGTACCGTAAGGCAAAAAAAAAAGTCCGCGATAAAAAAAATTAATAAAAAAAAGCTGTCATTCATGGCGCAATTCAGCTTAATAGTGTTTTGAGCCCTCACCGTCGACTTCAAGGGCGCATCCCACCTCCCACCCCCTGAGCCAATCATTGAACAGAGGCTGCGCCAAGCTTGCCAGTTTAGAGAAGACGTTGGTTTGGATTTGAGATTTGAGCAAGCAACTTAATGTAGCTAGCTTTTAGCTGTTTTAAACCAAGGGACTTTACTTCAAAAATGTTGTTTTCAACCTGCTTACAAATCTGGTTAAAACAACTAGTGAAGGTGTTTTAGAATAATATTAATGCCATATACAATAACTGACTTTATGTTAACACCACTAACTAATGTTAGCTGTCTTAATTATTTAGCGCAATGCTAGCATGCATCTACCGTAATTCGATATTTAACCAAGGTAGCCTATTGTAGCTACTGCAAAATATTGATCGCGACCTGTTTACAAATCTGGTTAAAAAGATGAAGGTGAGCTGTTATTTATAGATATATAGAATCTATTTTATAGATTTCTCATGCATCTAATGGCTTACAGCTACCTGTAAAGCATCTAAACGTACAGAGTAAGGGAGGTTGACTGCTAAATACAGTACATTAAGGCAGCCACCAGTCTTTGGATAGCTCTCATAAGTGAGTTATTGTATATGGCATTAATATTCTAACCATCACACATAGGATATATAGGTACACAAACACACTGCTTAAATAAAACACTAAGCCTACTATCAAAGTATTTTTTTAAGATATTGTAGGCAACTGCTAGCTAGCTAGATAATGTCAGCAACTGCTAGCTAGATAATGTCAGCAACTGCTAGCTAGCTGCTTGCTCAAATTCAAACCAACGTCTTCTCTAAACTGGCAAGCTAGGAGCAGCCTCTGTTCAATGATTGGCAATTCATCACGCGTGCAATGCATGTAAGCGAATATGGTCTCAATAGTATGTTTCAAGTATAGGCTACAGCCGAAACCTCGTTATGTTTTGATCAATAGTAATCGAGTTGAAAAGCGTGTCTTCTTGTCTGAACAATACGCAACTGTGAGGTGCGCGAATGGACAGAGCGGCCAGCTGCCAATCAGTCAACTTGCGTATGCATCCTGACTTCATCAGTCGGCGCTGATTTTGAGCATAACATTCTATTTTCAGTATTCATGGCTTTCAATGTATTACAATATCTGCTATGTTGAGGACATACACAGGTGTAGGCTATTATTTGATTTGTCTACCCGTTTGAACGAGTACCAGTAGACCGCGGGGCCTCGGAAGAGGCAGACAACCGCATTGGTTTATCAATGAAAGCTCAGCTCGTTCGGAGGAGAGCGGATAGATTTGTGTTGCATCTCGAATATAATAATATTAATATTATCATTGATAAATAAACCGGTGCGGTTGTAAACTGTCGTTCCGCTGCGAGGGCCAGCCCGACGTGCACGAATACACTTGTACAAATGCAAATGAAATATCCACTCAAAATGCTGACAAAAGTTTGATTTCCAACGAAGCCTCCATTGGTGGGCCAATAGAAGTTAAACACACTATTAAACATATTTGTGGACAGTTTTAATAATAAAACAAAAAGAATGGTATGTAGGTTTGTATAATAAAAATGAATAGTAATAATAGATAAACTTGAATTTCATAATTTGTGTGTTACATTTCTGACCACTGGTTAGATTTTATTGATATACATTTCAGTAGTTTGCATATGTAGAGGTAAACCTTGATAATCTTTGAACCATACATGATAGCACCATGGGGCTTGGACTACTGTCAATCTATTAGCCTATCTATTTTAATCTAAAGTGTAAGCAAAATGATTTCCTGAAGCATATCCTCCATTATTTATGAAATGGTAACATGTAAGCTAATAAGGTGACATGGTAACACAGACTGTGCGCGCGTAGCGCGGAATTTTTTTTTTGAGCACCGAAAACCCATTTTGACCCAGGAAAAACCCTGGTATTGCTAATAGATCTGACTCCCCATAAATGTGTCATTGTGCATGGGTCCCTACGGTAGTGATCACCTTAAATGCTTGGTTTTTCACTGAAAATAAATGACATAGAAATCCAAATCTAAAGAAATCCAGAAAGCTTTACTTTACTTCTGTAATCTGATGTCATCTAACCTGTTCTCATCTCAGTTTTACACATGTAATAGAATAATAGAACTATATAGACCTGATAACAAAGAGAAAGTGTTGTGTGCGTTTGAACAGGACCTGGGATTATAATAGAACTGTATAGAGCTGATGACAAAGAGAAAGTGTTGTGTGTGTGTGTGTTTGAACAGGACCTGGGATTATAATAGAACTGTATAGAGCTGATGACAAAGAGAAAGTGTTGTGTGCGTTTGAACAGGACCTGGGATTATAATAGAACTGTATAGAGCTGATGACAAAGAGAAAGTGTTGTGTGCGTTTGAACAGGACCTGGGATTATAATAGAACTGTATAGAGCTGATGACAAAGAGAAAGTGTTGTGTGCGTTTGAACAGGACCTGGGATTATAATAGAACTGTATAGACCTGATAACAAAGAGAAAGTGTTGTGTGTGTTTGAACAGGACCTGGGATTGCTTTGTGCGGTGCCTGGACCCACCTTACCTGGGGCCTCTTCTCAGCCATGTCATCGTGGCCCTCCTGCCTCTCATTTCCATCCAGCCCACGGAAACAGCTGCCATCATCCGATATCTCATCCTGGAGAACAGGTGACCGTTACAACACACACTTTAAACACAGGAACACTTACCACTGCCTATCCTATACTTGATAGTCCCTGGATGTAACTTAACAATTGTTTAATGTGATTGGACATGGTAATCACAGGGAAGTGAACACAAATGGACATGTGTTAATACTCAGGTGTGTCCTGTGGGTAATACTCAGGTGTGTCCTGTGGTTAATACTCAGGTGTGTCCTGTGGTTAATACTCAGGTGTGTCCTGTGGGTAATACTCAGGTGTGTCCTGTGGGTAATACTCAGGTGTGTCCTGTGGGTAATACTCAGGTGTGTCCTGTACCTTCTGCAGTCCTGTAGTTAATACTCAGGTGTGTCCTGTACCTTCTGCAGTCCTGTAGTTAATACTCAGGTGTGTCCTATACCTTCTGCAGTCCTGTGGTTAATACTCAGGTGTGTCCTGTAGTTAATACTCAGGTGTGTCCTGTAGTTAATACTCAGGTGTGTCCTGTACCTTCTGCAGTCCTGTAGTTAATACTCAGGTGTGTCCTGTACCTTCTGCAGTCCTGTAGTTAATACTCAGGTGTGTCCTATACCTTCTGCAGTCCTGTGGTTAATACTCAGGTGTGTCCTGTACCTTCTGCAGTCCTGTGGTTAATACTCAGGTGTGTCCTGTACCTTCTGCAGTCCTGTAGTTAATACTCAGGTGTGTCCTGTAGTTAATACTCAGGTGTGTCCTGTACCTTCTGCAGTCCTGTGGTTAATACTCAGGTGTGTCCTGTACCTTCTGCAGTCCTGTGGTTAATACTCAGGTGTGTCCTGTACCTTCTGCAGTCCTGTAGTTAATACTCAGGTGTGTCCTGTGGTTAATACTCAGGTGTGTCCTGTAGTTAATACTCAGGTGTGTCCTGTAGTTAATACTCAGGTGTGTCCTGTACCTTCTGCAGTTCTGTGGGTAATACTCAGGTGTGTCCTATACCTTCTGCAGTTCTGTGGGTAATACTCAGGTGTGTCCTATACCTTCTGCAGTCCTGTGGTTAATACTCAGGTGTGTCCTGTAGTTAATACTCAGGTGTGTCCTGTACCTTCTGCAGTCCTGTAGTTAATACTCAGGTGTGTCCTATACCTTCTGCAGTTCTGTGGTTAATACTCAGGTGTGTCCTGTACCTTCTGCAGTCCTGTGGGTAATACTCAGGTGTGTCCTGTACACGGGAAGGCATTTTCCCCTGCCTGGTAGTTAGTAATGTGCACCGTAACTCTGCCAGGTAAAGCATGAAGGGTCTCTCTCCCTCTCTCTCTCTCTCTCTCACACACATACGAATCCCATTAATGTATCACGTAAAAACATCAGATAGTTAACACATTTTCATTCACAGCCGGTCATGTTCAGTCTTCCATTATGATAAAGTAACGGGTGTTGTGTATTCCCACCAAACTGTACTTAACGGGATGCTATGGAGCGCGAACGTTTTAACTATCAACTGGCTTACCTAGTCTATAACTCCATCCATAGATTATTTGAATGACGGCACTACAAATTAAAAACAAGTTTTGATATCACGGTAAACTCAATCTTGCCTCTCTTTTTTCATTAGGGAAGAAGTCAAGGACTTTCTCCATGAAGTCTACTTCTTGCCAGATCACCCAGAACTGAAAGATGTTCAAGATGTCCTCCAGGATTACAGAGAGGTTGGTGAGCTTTTGTCTGCCTTAAGCATATACTGTAGATATTATAAATCTCTGAACTGAACTAGAGTTCTTTCCAGTGCAGTTCTCTTGGAAATTTGTGTCTTGAATTTGCTCCGATTGGATTGTTTTTATAATGGAGAACACGCATCACTGCCTGGCCACATTTGATTTCACAGAATTTATGTTGGCATTAAATTGAACAATACACTTACACCAGCCAGTTAGAACTCTCTAAAACGGCTATACAATGTAATCCCATTGGGCATGCATCCGTGGCAAAGTAAACTGTTATTTTCCGCCACTGACTACGTGGAAAGGATCCCTACAGAGTCTGTTTACCTCAATGACTTATTTCTGCAGTCATTTTATACAGAAACTGAAACTTAAACTACAGGAACTGTAGAAAACAGTCATCTCAATCATATCAGTCATAGTTTTCCAAAGTTAAGAACCACGTCCAGACACCATGTTTGGAACACCACACCCCTTCAAACATCACACTTCGAGTTCCAAGCTGGAGACTCAACATTGGAAGGTTGTTTTCTTGCTTGAAATTCAGGAAATATGCGATTTTTCCAAATCCATTTGAATGCCACATCATTCCCTGATTACACCTGGTCACATCTACCCCCAGTCACTGACACAGCGCAACAATTACACAATCACTACAACTTTGGCCACACACCAAATTTCGCAAAATGTTCATCCATGGGGTGCTTTATAATATTTATATATTTGGTTTATTAATTGATTTATAATATTTATATATTTGGTTTATTAATTGATTTATAATATTTATATATTTGGTTTATTAATTGATTTTAATTTGTCAAATAGGTTCAAAGTTACTCGTCAATCAAATTTGAAGGTGTGGCCCATATTGACGCTATGGCCAATGTCTTTGGATGTCAAGGTCCGATCTTAACGAATCTTGATAATCAATCACCGAAATATTCTCCGGCCACATGCCAAATTTGGTGATATTTCTTCCATAGAGGGCGCTACAACATACGAATTTCATTATCCCAAGAACTGCTTATCCTGAAAATGGGAGATTTGGTGTGGTTTTACTCGGCCCCAAAGTGCCAATGTTTCCATTCACCCGTTGAAGCTGTCAAAACCTTCAACCTTTTTGTCACTTGGTGCTTCCCACAATCTTCTTGGACCCAGATGATCACCACTTGCAGCTATCAAACAATGAAAACAAGACCCTGTAGATGTCTATACCAATGTTATTGCTACTGATACTGATAATGGTGTTCCCTCCACAGCAATCGTCCAAGAGCACGGACCTGCAGGCGTCACTCCTCTTGTCCATGCGAGCTATACAGCATGAGAATGTGTCTGTGCGCACCCATGCCCTCACCAGCCTTAAACAGATGCTCTTCAACAACCAAGTAAGTTACCGTGCTTTGAACATCTTATTAACTAAAGTCACAAGAATGTTAGATGTTTTTAATTCTTTTTCTGCTGTGTCGTAGGATTGTCTGCTGAAATATGTGTTGGACAGTGAGATGGTGGAGCCAGTCATCTCCCAGTTGGTGACCGTGTTGTTAAAAGGCTGCCAGGATATGAACCCAGAGGCTCGCCTGCTCTGCGGAGAGTGTCTTGGGGAGCTAGGAGCTATTGATCCTGGTCGGCTGGACCTGTCAACAACAGACATCCAGGGCAAGGGCTCCACTTTTGTGGTGAGGGTGCTTTCTCGGGTTCACAGAGTTCTCTCTCCCATTCCAAGAGCTCAGATACAGTTACCAGAATGCACATTCATTTATCCTTCCTTCATTCATTCATTCATTCATTCATTCATTCATTCATTCATTTATTTGTTTCCCAGTGATTTGAGTATGATATTAGTTATTGCAACGATTTAATGTCAATTTCATTCATTCATTAGAGTGGAGTGGACGATCAAAACTTTGCCTACGAGCTTCTCATTGAACTGACCAGAACTTTCCTAGCCTATGCAGATGATGTCCAGGCTCAGGATGCTGCAGCCTATGCCATGCAGGTATTTTCTGATATGCCACCGGTCCTCATATTAGCAGAGTGCTTTGTTGCCATCAGTATGATATCTCAAAAGTATAGAATCATGTGTTTTCATGGGCCAAAGTGAAAGAAAAAAAGTCGACTACAACAGCTGATGCCCTAAATCCAGCTCCATTCCAGCATATTCTGGCTCCGTTCTTGACTGGATGTGACTCTTCGTTTTAGGAGCTTCTAGCTATATTTGAGTGTCGGGAAGGCCGAAGTGACACCTCAGGTCGAAGATTATGGAGACGATTTCCAGAGCAGGTTCAGGAGATCCTCGAACCGCATCTTAATAGCAGGTCCGCAAATCTCCAACTGATCTATGAGACATTAACAGCCTAGTGTTCTTCACCCATTGATTTAGTGGCATTATGAAAACTGATAAAGACAAATGTGATGTGTTTGATCATTCCAATGTGGTGTGTGTGTGTGTGTGTGTGTGTGTGTGTGTGTGTGATCATTCCAATGTGGTGTGTGTGTGCTTTAAAGATACAAAAGTTCTCAGAAGGATGTTAACTGGTCCAAGCTGAAGATGCCCATATACCTCAGCAGCCGTGGGAACAATTTTTCGGATTGGTCTGCAACATGGGCCAGCTATCTTATCAGTAAAGTGAGTACTACTTTCAGGTCACTGTTTCTGTTTTGGTTTTGCACATATACTTGGAGAGTGAGTGAGTGCCCTTTTAAATAAAGTTTCAGGAAATGGCCCGTTAAGGCACGTCATGTCATGACATGTTTTGTGTTTCAGGTGAGGCATGAGTTGGCCAGCAAAGTCTTTAACTGCTGCAGATTCATCATAAAGCATGATTATAAGGTGACCATCTACCTCCTCCCCCACATCCTGGTGTATGTGCTACTGGGGTGTACTAAGGAGGACAAGCAGGAGGTATGGGTGTGCACGCGCAAACATCTCTGTCTTCATGGAACACTACCATTAATACGTTTGGAATCTCTGTCTTCATGGAACACTACCATTAATACGTTTGGAATCTCTGTCTTGATGGAACACTACCATTAATACGTTTGGAATCTCTGTCTTCATGTAACACTACCATTAATACATTTGGAATCTGCTGCAATGCCTCTGAAGAAACAAGAAACCGATTCAATGTTAACAGAAAACATGTGTGATGCAGGGTGTCAGTTATCAGAGAAGAGAAGACCCAAACGCACAACACAAGACAGATATTGCAGCCAAAAAAACGAAAGTTTATTCACAACTATCCACGATTACTGGCAAGTGAGGGGCGGAGACAAAAACAAGGTTAACAAACAGCACACACACAAAGGCACATGTCAAACAAAACAGAATCACATGGCAGAAGAAAAACAAGACATGAGAGAGCAGTACACAAACTGTCCAGTAGGGCTGCCAAAGGTTAGACATGAGAGAGCAGTACACTAACTGTCCAGTAGGGCTGCCAAAGGTTAGACATGAGAGCAGTACACTAACTGTCCAGTAGGGCTGCCAAAGGTTAGACATGAGAGAGCAGTACACAAACTGTCCAGTAGGGCTGCCAAAGGTTAGACATGAGAGAGCAGTACACAAACTGTCCAGTAGGGCTGCCAAAGGTTAGACATGAGAGAGCAGTACACAAACTGTCCAGTAGGGCTGCCAAAGGTTAGACATGAGAGAGCAGTACACAAACTGTCCAGTAGGGCTGCCAAAGGTTAGACATGAGAGAGCAGTACACAAACTGTCCAGTAGGGCTGCCAAAGGTTAGACATGAGAGAGCAGTACACAAACTGTCCAGTAGGGCTGCCAAAGGTTAGACATGAGAGAGCAGTACACTAACTGTCCAGTAGGGCTGCCAAAGGTTAGACATGAGAGAGCAGTACACAAACTGTCCAGTAGGGCTGCCAAAGGTTAGTAGTCCAGGCCGGAGTCCTGACACAGGGTTTCCACTTGGAGTTTTTCTTTCCATAAAAAAAATATTTTATCTACGAAATTTGAAATGTACTGTCTACAAATAACATTTGTATCTACGTTACAAACACAAATATAATTACATTTACACCCAGGTAGACGAAAGAATAAGGGTTCCAAGCAGGAAAGCTTTTGCCTAATGTCCATTTCCCATGAAATGTGGTGTACATTAGCCCCTTTTGTGCACTGAAATTGCATATTCATAGCATTTCTTCATATGGTGTTTTCTAGGTAACAGAGGAGATCATGGCAGTCCTTAAAGAGGACGACCAGCGTTCAAGTCGGCTGCAGGAGACCACATCCAGCCTGAGCCAGCTTAGTATTCAGACTGTCTTCTCCATGCTGGACCACCTGACCCTGTGGGGCAGACATGTGCTGCAGAGCTTGAGGAGAAACAAGCCTCCTGTCCAACCCAACCGTGAGCAATCCACACCAGCTTTCTCTCTCACTGGCATGTTCTCACACATGTCTGACCTGTTCAAGTTCATATTTAGCACATATTTAAAGGGAACGTGAAGACAGTGAATCACTCTTTCCTGTGCAAGCATTGAGCGTTTCATCAGATTTGGACATTGACACATGTCTGCGTGAGATCGTTGGAGAATTAGACTCACTGACTACTTCTGGCCGACTTCCTGACTATTACCTGCACCTTATGTTAACCACGTGACCGTCATTTATGTCATTTTATAAAGCCAACCCATTGTGAGGGAGCGGGGCGGCCACCCCACGGTTTGGTATGTGGGCAGACTAGAGTCGATCTGTGAAGTCGGGGAAAACGGTGCAGGAGATGGTGGCTTTCTTATAAAAATATGTAATTATTTATTTTATTCTCTTCAATGACCCCAAACATTTATACAAAACAAACAATCATCCAAAAGACTAAATTAACTCAAAGTACTCACAAAAAGTAGGCGAACTAGGCAAACTGTATGCACTCATCTAGATCCAGTTTTCACTTTCTCCTCGCAGGAGGTAAGTGCTCCTTCTCACGCCCTCTCCTCAAGGAATGAGGCACCCTTTAAAATTGAAATAATGCTGCCCATTGGGCTACATTGGTCCAATCAGCCAAGTTAACTAATGCACCCAAACCATATATTTACACCTTTTACACACACAACACATATTATTAATGTACATACATAACACACTTCACGTCAAACACCCCTCATGCCATCGCTTGATTGAGACGGTATTAACTACTGCCTAACTAAGCGTGTGTGTGGGTGTCCAAAGTGTCTCTCCCGCTCTTGCGGGGCAATGTGCGACAACTTCGCCTTCTCACACCCATGTAGTTTCAGCAGTGGCGCTGGTAATTAAGTAACGCTGTACGAAAAAATTACAATTCATGACTTTCCAAACCTTTAATTTACCTTACTGACTTTCGTGACTTTTCCAGGCCTGGAAAATGGGATTTTAAAATGTAATGACTTTGCCAGGATATCCATGACCGTGGGGACCCTGAATTCTCTTGAGCGTGTTCATTCTTAAAATACAGAAACATCAACCTTTACAATGCATGAATACCAGGCAAGAAACATCCAAGTTTAGCTAGGTAATGTTAGAAAGCTAAAAATCGTATTGGCTTAATTGAATGTTACAAGCCTAGTCTATGGGGCAAACATCTAACGCTATCCAGCATATAAGCTGTTTGATGTGATTGATACATACCGTTTGTTTAAAGCCCCGTTATGTGAGAAGTACAGTTGTGGAGTGTAGTTCACTTTTAAACTACAGTCATGAATACAAATTGCGATTTGAGACCCCCTAATGGACAGTGGTACACATGTATTTGTTAACGAGCTGAAGGACAACGGCAGAAGCCAAATAAGCATGTAGACTGACAAGGTAGAGTAATACTACAAGATTTTACACAAAGATGGCTGCATAGTTTTATGTATTGTGACATCGGAGATGAACGCTATCTTAACCAGGAGAATAACAAAACTAATTTGATTTTTGCTGAAATACTGCTCACATTTTCAGCCTATATACAGTCGTGGCCAAAAGTTTTGAGAATGACACAAATATACATTTTTACAAAGTTTGCTGCTTCAGTGTCTTTAGATATTTTTGTCAGATGTTACTATGGAAGACTGAAGTATAAGCTTTTATTGACAATTACATGAAGCGGACGTAGAGAGTCAATATTTGCAGTGTTGACCCTTCTTTTTCAAGACCTCTGCAATCTGCCCTGGCATGCTGTCAATTAACTCCTGGTCCACATCCTGATTGATGGCTGCCCATTCTTGCATTATCAATGCTTGGAGTTTGTCAGAATTTGTAGGTTTTTGTTTGTCTACCCTCCTCTTGAGGATTGACCACAAGTTCTCAATGGGATTAAGGTCTGGGGAGTTTCCTGGCCATGGACCCAAGGATTTAACAAGGACTTAACAAAGGATTTGTTAAGGATCCAATTAAAAGCATTTGAATGTGTAATGTTACTGAAGGGTATAAAGGTTTAATACAAATTGTGAGGTATATTTGTAGTGGTTTCACAATTCTACTTGTGTTTGTGTGTTTGTATGTTTGTATGTTTGTGTGTTTGTGTGTATTTATTAGGCCCCGAAAGCATTGACTATCAGAAAGTGTCGCACTTCCTCAATGACATTCCACAGGACCTTTTGGCTAAAGCGTCCTTCCGATCCAAAGCATATACACGTGCAGTTATGCACTTTGAGTCCTTCATTGTGCAAAACAAACAAAACATCCAGGACCATCTTACATTTCTGCAGGTTTGTGGGGAGTCTGTAATCTTCCCTGTAGCGTAGAGGAGTGAGCTTTAGCTCACTATAGCCTAATGAATAATACATCTGAATAATTTTTTTCTCTTTCTGAGGTCTTCTACGTTTATTTTTTAAATTCTTTTTCCACAGACCCTCTATGCAGCCATGCATGAGCCAGATGGGGTGCGAGGTGTCAACGCTCTGCGGAGGGACGAGCCCTCTTTACGAGAGCAGATCCTTGAACATGAGAGTATTGGCTTGCTCCGTGAGTCCACTGCTTGCTATGACCGAGCCATTCAACTGGAATCAGACCAGGTAAGTACCATTGCTGATACCAGAGAAGGAACGACTCTAGGAAAGGTTCTATCACTGATATAGAGAACGACTCTATGGAGAGATTCTATCACTGATATAGAGAAGAGAACGACTCTATGGAGAGATTCTATCACTGATATAGAGAAGAGAACGACTCTATGGAGAGATTCTATCACTGATATAGAGAACGACTCTATGGAGAGATTCTATCACTGATATAGAGAAGAGAAGGAACGACTCTATGGAGAGATTCTATCACTGATATAGAGAAGAGAAGGAACGACTCTATGGAGAGATTCTATCACTGATATAGAGAAGAGAAGGAACGACTCTATGGAGAGATTCTATCACTGATATAGAGAAGAGAAGGAACGACTCTATGGAGAGATTCTATCACTGATATAGAGAAGAGAAGGACTCTATGGAGAGATTCTATCACTGATATAGAGAACGACTCTATGGAGAGATTCTATCACTGATATAGAGAAGAGAACGACTCTATGGAGAGATTCTATCACTGATATAGAGAAGAGAACGACTCTATGGAGAGATTCTATCACTGATATAGAGAACTACTCTATGGAGAGATTCTATCACTGATATAGAGAAGAGAACGACTCTATGGAGAGATTCTATCACTGATATAGAGAACTACTCTATGGAGAGATTCTATCACTGATATAGAGAAGAGAACGACTCTATGGAGAGATTCTATCACTGATATAGAGAAGAGAACGACTCTATGGAGAGATTCTATCACTGATATAGAGAACTACTCTATGGAGAGATTCTATCACTGATATAGAGAAGAGAACGACTCTATGGAGAGATTCTATCACTGATATAGAGAACTACTCTATGGAGAGATTCTATCACTGATATAGAGAAGAGAACGACTCTATGGAGAGATTCTATCACTGATATAGAGAAGAGAACGACTATGGAGAGATTCTATCACTGATATAGAGAACTACTCTATGGAGAGATTCTATCACTGATATAGAGAAGAGAAGGACTCTATGGAGAGATTCTATCACTGATATAGAGAACGACTCTATGGAGAGATTCTATCACTGATATAGAGAAGAGAACGACTCTATGGAGAGATTCTATCACTGATATAGAGAACTACTCTATGGAGAGATTCTATCACTGATATAGAGAAGAGAACCACTCTATGGAGAGATTCTATCACTGATATAGAGAACTACTCTAAGATGTGTCATGATGGGTGCTTACATAGTCGTGTGGTTTGAGACAGAACTCTGACTTCATTCATTCCATGCCAAATCAGCTAGACCCCTCAGTTTTTCTCCAAAGTTTTACCATGTATACCCACACTTCAGATGTGGGCACAGGCCAAGCTTCAGAGCCCAATACTTAAGGTACTCTTGCACAAATGTTCCCTCTTGAACTCCTAAAGTGTGCTGTAGCACGTTTCGGACACGGACATCTTCAATACCGTTGAGGATTAAATGTTCTACTGTGAATACATGTGAACTAAATATAAGGAAACATTTCAGCATCCTGGGTAATTGGCAACTCTGGCTTTTCACCCTGTGTATTTACACAAGATTTGAGGGATTTTATTTCTTGCAGGTTTCTCCTTGTAAAATGTTTTTTTTTTTCCCTTGCCACAATCACTGTGTATTGGGGGTCTAATGGCACTGTATACATTAATTAAATTGTAAGACAACCAGTGTTAATCACAGGCACAATGTGATCAAGAGGGGGAATGGATCTGAATTATATCAAATTCAAATAGATAGACGCTGACCCAATGGCTGTAAGATTTCAATGTAATTCTAGCAGCTACAGGCAACCAATCAAAATGAAATAATGTCCTCTATCCACCGTCGCATTCTTGAACCCTCTACAACGGTCTCGCCACACATACAGGCAGGTCTGCTAGAGTAGCATTAAGGGATTCAGGGATTTTCATCACATGCCATTGTTCACCTATGAGAATCATTCTGCAAATCCTGTTGTGTTGTTTGTCATTCATATGGAGGGCACCCCCCCCCCCCCCAGTGAAGAGTAAATATCATGGCTTCCTTCATAGAAATATTTGTTTCTTTTGATGTTTAATGTTTTGTGTAAAAGAGATTTTAACATGGAGATTTGTTTCCAGATTAGCCATTATCATGGAGTCATGAATTCCTTGCTGGGTCTGGGCCAGCTCTCATCTGTTATCACACAAGTTAACGGAGTACTGGCAAGCAGGTGATACATGGATCAATCTCTGATATCTAGTCGCTATGTACATTGATCAAACATTTCTGTCCTGTAATAATCCCTGTATGCTCTATCATCCCAAGGCCTCAGTGGAAATCTGATTTGAACACATATCGAGTCGAGGCTGCATGGAAGCTCTCCAAGTGGGATCTTGTGGAAGATTATTTGGCCTCAGGTAAGATAGTTTGGAAGTGATTGTGTGAGAGTGGTAATTATAGTGTGGCTGTGAGGAGCATTTCTGCTCTAAATGTAAATGTTCCTGTGTTTGTTGAGTTGTTCGTGCAATAAAAACTGACTGCAGTCAGCCTTGTTTGTTTGTTTGTTGTTGTTTGTTTTACCTCCTAGATCAAAAGTCCAGCACCTGGGCAGTGAGACTTGGACAGATGCTTGTGGCTGCTAAGAAACGCAATTCAGAGCTGTTTCATGAGAAATTAAAAATAGCAAGGAAAGACCAGGTTGTCCCATTGTCGGCTGCCAGCTTTGAGTGTGGGACTTATCAGAGAGGATATGAATACATTGTGAGGTATGGATGATCTCAGTGGCATGACATAGTGTGTAACTCCAATTCTTCCCGATTATTATTTCTGCTTCACCATAACTGGTAACATTTTAAAATCATCATTGGGGAAGCTGCTGTATCTGTTGTATTTGTTGTGATTTATTATAGTTTTTCTCCAGTGAAATGTGATGGCCAGAAACCATAGATTCCCAACTGGCATAATGACAATGAAATTACTCAAATGTAGGGGCATCTATAATAACCAAATGTATCGTTTTACTCATAACCTCGGGAACTGTATTGGTTAGAACAAAAAATCATTTCCCCTCCGATTCCTTGAAAGCTACCGAGTCTAACGCACCCATTCCCACCCATGTCTGCCTGTGAAATTTGGTATACTTGTACTTGTACTTGGGCTCATTTCATCACATTTTCTAAAATGGCACTTTTGGCTCGGCCATCAAAATGGCCGCCAACAGCCAATCAAATTTCAGCAGTCGATATTTCCCAGTGTAAATGGCTGTTCTTCATCAAATTTCAGACTCATTCATAATGGCACATTTAAATTTTGGCTCATATCTCTCGGAAGTCTAACATGCCCATTCCTGTCTATTTCAACCTCCAAATTCACCCACCATTTTCAGAAAAGTGAAAGTAAAACAAACTCCTCCAAGGCTGTCCAAGGCTCCAACTCATCCAATTCTCATGAAATCTGGCACACGTCATCCAGAGACCATGCTGACCAAAAGTTATTTTCATATTTTTTTATTACTCAAACCGTTTTAAAGTTAACCAACAAATTTGAAGGTGTGGCCCATAATGACTCTATGGCCAATATCTTCAAATTGAATGAAACTTGATGCTGTCCATCATCATATTCTCCGGCCACATGCCAAATTTGGTGAGATTTCATCCATAGAGGGCGCTACAACATACTCATTTCATTATCTCAAGAACTGCTTTTCCTGAAAATGGGAAATTTGGTGTGCTTTTACTCGGGCCCCATTTGCACGTTGCTTTGGATAAAAGCATCTGTTAAATACCTGACCTTTACTTTTCTAATGTGCCAATGTCTTCTTTCACCTGGGAAGCTGTCAAATCAAATCAAATCCTCGCGCAAGCTGCTTGGACCCCGATAGTCGCTGCCTGTGCGTTATCAAACTTGTAATGAATAACGAATGGAGTGGGTTGGAGTGAATCTCTCATCCCTCTGGTCAGGCTGATAGTCGCTGCCTGTGCGTTATCAAACTTGTAATGAATAACGAATGGAGTGGGTTGGAGTGAATCTCTCATCCCTCTGGTCAGACTGCACATGCTGTGTGAGCTGGAGCACTCCTTCAGGACTCTGGTGCCGCAGTGGCAGCCGGCGCCTGGAGAAGCAGCAGGAGGAGGAGGAGGAGCAGGAGGAGGAGCAGGAGGAAGAGGAGGAGGAGGAGCAGGAGGAGGAGGAAGCGGACGCAGAGAGGAGCACACATCCATGCCGAACTGGGACGCCCGGCTGCTGATGACCCAAAACTCTTTCAGAGCGAAAGAGCCTATCCTGGCACTCCGACGGGCCCTTCTTCATCTCAGTCAGGAGTAAGTCATTCAGTTCTCAAAAGCACTATTCACACTAAAGATGTGTCCTCCTCTGTGTTAGACACTAAAGATGTGTCCTCCTCTGCGTTAGACATTCATTCAGTCTCAAAAGCACTAGTCACACTAAATATGTATCCTCCTCTGTGTTAGTCACACTAAAGATGTGTCCTCCTCTGGGTTAGTCACACTAAAGATGTGTCCTCCTCTGGGTTAGACACTAAAGATGTGTCCTCCTCTGGGTTAGACACTAAAGATGTGTCCTCCTCTGTGAAGTCATTCAGTCTCAAAAGCACTAGTCACACTAAAGATGTGTCCTCCTCTGGGTTAGACACTAAAGATGTGTCCTCCTCTGTGTTAGACATTATACACCTAAGTTACACCACTACTCAAAAGTGTGGAATCACTCAGAAAATGACGGCATTTTCTGGGAAAGCTCAAATCTTCATCAAATGAGCACGTTAATCTGCACGTGCTCTATAAAACCTAATTTAATAGAAATTCAGAGCTAGTATGGAGTAGCAAACACTGAGATGGATAAAGTTAGCTGCCTGGCAAAAGTATTGTGATATGGCAAAAAAACAGACAAAACATTTTTGACATGTATGTTATGAAGAAGATATATTTGACCTTTGCCAACGACAATTGAAATATTTTATTCAAATGTTGTGATGTCATGACATACCCCTTTCTGGTGCTTAATTGCACCCCTAGAAATAGCCCCCACCTCTAGTCGATGCCCCCTGTTCTCATCACCCCCACAGACGTGTTCCCCTGTTCTCATCACCCCCACAGACGTGTCATCAGCCCCACAGACGTGTTCCCCTGTTCTCATCAGCCCCACAGACGTGTTCCCCTGTTCTCATCAGCCCCACAGACGTGTTCCCCTGTTCTCATCAGCCCACAGACGTGTTCCCCTGTTCTCATCAGCCCCACAGACGTGTTCCCCTGTTCCCATCACCCCCACAGACGTGTTCCCCTGTTCCCATCACCCCCACAGACGTGTTCCCCTGTTCTCATCACCCCCACAGACGTGTCATCACCCCCACAGACGTGCCCCCCTGTTCTCATCACCCCCACAGACGTCTTCCCCGTCACCCCTGGGGTGACGCTAGCAGTTGCACCAATGCTCAGGAAGGGACAGCTGTAAACCTCAACACACTTTGATCTTTTGAAGATTAAACGTTACTGGCGGCATTAATATTGTCATCGTGACTGATTTAACTTTTTTTTTTTCTGTAAGGCAGTCATTCTTGTAATCCTAATGCTGGATCCTTGAGTGGCTTCCTGCAGGCTGTGTGCTGGAATTAACCCCAAAACCTTGTCTGTCTCCCTTAACGCATCTCGCTCCTTCTATTAAACATCTTTGGGCGGTCCATTGAACAGTTGTTTTCCCAACGTTGCCAGGTCCAGCAGTGAGGAGCAGGTGGGTGAGTGCTGGCTGAAGAGCACAAGAGTGGCACGCAGAGCTGGCAACCACCAGACCGCCTTCAATGCCCTGCTCAACGCAGAGAACTCCCACCTGTCCGAGCTGTTTGTCGAGAAGGCCAAGTGGTTATGGTCCAAGGTATGTTTCTACAAAAACTATACCAATATAACTATATACTATATATACAAACATTTAGCCTTGATGTTGAGATTCATGGAGGACGTTTGTGTGTTTCCCAGGGTGACGTGCATGAGGCTCTCATCGTCCTGCAGAAGGGAGTGCAGCAGTGCTTCCCCGATGACAACCCTGTCACTGACAACAAGCTGGTCCAGATCAAGGGCAAGGCTATGCTGCTGATGGCCCGACTCATGGAGGAGACGGCCAACTTCGAGAGCAATGCCATCATGAAAACATATCGGGTACAGAGATGTTAAGAACTTTGAGAGCAATGCCAATCATGAAAACATATCGGGTACAGAGATGTTAAGAGCTTTGAGAGCAATGCCAATCATGAAAACATATCGGGTACAGAGATGTTAAGAACTTCGAGAGCAATGCCATCATGAAAACATATCGGGTACAGAGATGTTAAGAACTTTGAGAGCAATGCCAATCATGAAAACATATCGGGTACAGAGATGTTAAGAACTTTGAGAGCAATGCCAATCATGAAAACATATCGGGTACAGAGATGTTAAGAGCTTTGAGAGCAATGCCAATCATGAAAACATATCGGGTACAGAGATGTTAAGAGGAAGGTCATGTATGATGTGTATTGGTAGGATGTGGTATGACAAAAAGGCTGCTAAAACAAAAGGCAGTGTGATGAATTGTGCTGCTTGTGTTATTTATTTTTGATTTGATATGATTCTGATTCATTGTAATTCAGGATGTGACCACCTTGTTGCCTGAATGGGAGGATGGTAACTTTTACTTGGCCAAATATTATGACAAAGTGATGCAAACGGTGACGGACAACAAGCTGGAGAAACAGGGGAACCTGATTCACTACATCATCAAGTACTTTGGAAAGTAGGAGCATTTTTTTTAACTGTTCAGTAATCTTTTGTGCTAGTGTGTGCGATTTGTTAATTTTTATAAATATAGGGCTTATTAACCCGCTGGGTCTGAACACTTTGCAGAGCCTTGCAGTTTGGGAATCAGTACATCTACCAGGCCATGCCACGAATGCTGTCTCTTTGGCTAGACTTTGGTGCCAAAGTTTATGAGGTTGAAAAAGGTAAGTTGTTGTGTGGTCATGCATGTCCTATCTGTATTACAATTGGTTTAGGTTGTTAAAAACTATTTTTGACTTTTATGCTTTTTGTATCTTGTAATTTTTTGATTGGAAACCAATTTTTTGTCGTCTCTCCATGCTAGGCGGTCGCTCTGAACATGTCCAGATGCGTGCTGAGCTGACTAAGATCAACGCCACCATGGGGGAACACAAGAACAACCTCTCTCCCTATCAGTTCCTCACAGCCTTCTCCCAGCTCATCTCCCGCATATGCCACTCCAGCAACGATGTGTTTGCCGTGCTGCAGGAAATTGTAGCCAAAGTTTTCCTGGCCTACCCACAACAAGCCATGTGGATGATGACGGCTGTGTCCAAGGTCAGAAAGCATTGAAATCATCCAATCATCTGTGGGCTCATGAAGTCAGAGACATTGGCCTTTAGTGTTCTATTGTGCATTTTTTCAATGTATGACCTGCTTTTTTTTGTTTTGTCTACAGTCATCCTATCCCACTCGAATGAACAGGTGTAAAGAAATCTTAAGAAAGGCCGCCCATCTCAGCAGATCGCTGGAGAAATTTATAGCAGATGCCACCAAGTTGACTGACCGACTTCTGGAGCTCAGCAACAAGCCGGTACAGCTTAATGCAATCACCCATCCTCTCAGACATGAGGATGATCCATTTAATTATTTTATTGTGTTAAGGAATGTGTTGATTTTCCTAAACTCTTGCCTGTACTGCAACTAAAGGATAGAGAGTAAAGCCTCTCATTTTGTTTAAATGTTTACTGTATGCTCAGCAGACTGTTTAACACATCATTAAGATAATAGATCATTTAATACAAGCAGGAGCGTCTATTGGTTATCTTTTAGAACTTGCAATTTAGAATTGCTCGTTTTTTAACAATTCATGTTGTTAAAAAATAGATGCAAGCAAATTTGACTAATTTCAGTTTTGAATCTGTTGGGCTTACTGATTATTACCAGGTTTTACCAAATTTACAGAAAAACACTGCTGCTATATGTAAACACAATATGAACACTAACTGATAAACACTGCTGCTATATGTAAACACAATATGAACACTAACTGATAAACACTGCTGCTATATGTAAACACAATATGAACACTAACTGATAAACACTGCTGCTATATGTAAACACAATAAGAAAAAACACTTTGTTCCTATCTTGGGCTACCGTAGAATGTTGGTAACAATAATGTTAGAATATCGTCGCTATCATCCATACTTCACAACTGTGTAAGGTGATGGTAATTTATAACACCACAGACTAATGGAGACTCACTCAAGCAAAGGTGGATCAATCAGGAACACGGTTTTATTCAAGTTTCACATGAAGATTCACTTGCTTCTGTAATTAGACAAGGACGTTTAAGTATTCCGCTAAACTGACAGGAAAGGGTGTCAATCATTAGTCTCAACCCTACATGAATATGTATGTGTCTAGCCTGATCCAAATGTGAAGAGCAGCTACAATATATCTGGTCACACACTTTTGCAGGAGACTTAGGGCCTCATTTACTAACAGGATTGCGCCCATTTCAGGCGTAAAATAGCGGGTAAAGACATAAAACCGTATTTCCAAAGGAGGCGCACCTGAGTAAAAGCGCAGATTACCGCTGCTGGGAGGGTATAAGGGAAAGTGGGTGTTCGCAAAGAGATGGGAGGAGATGCGTAAAGTGCGCCTAATTGTGTATAAGTAACGAAAAAAGAGGTGTTTCAGCATGACATATCAGAAATGTTTTTTTTTTTTTTTATGTATATTTCTGATTTATAATTTAATATAGGCATATACAAACTGTCCCACCAGCTAGCTGTTACCCAGAATCACCGCTCATTGTATGGTTTAAACCGTATTTTCACTTCATTTTCAAGCACACCTTCTGCGTAGGAGTAACGGGTATCTATTCAGGAAAAGTACTTGTACTCGAAGTACACTAACTAAACTACCGGTAATTAAATTGTAGAGACGGAGCAGCATATTCATTTCACCTCCCATGTTTATTTTGACGTTATAGCCTCTTGAGCGCAAGCTACCCCCAGTGCCATGGCAACCAAACGTCTGAAAACTTCAGTTTCCCCTGTCCAGGCTACAACTCCAGTTTTCAAATGTATCCGCCTAGGGCAGCGTTTTTGAAAAGCATGGTTTTCAGTGCTGGAATACGCCGTTTTAAAGTAAGGGGTGTTGTGTATTCCTACAAGACTATTTAACGGGATGCTATGGAGCAGTTAACCTGGCTATTAAGTATCCTAGCTATCTATAGCTTAGGGAACCATCTTAACAGTTTGCAGTTGCCTGTGTGTGATTAACTAATATGTGTGAATATGAACTTGTGAACATAAACTCGTTAATATGAAACTACACAGGCACCCTGGGGGTAACCATAGCAACCCAGAAACTCAATGTTCGCTGAAAAGATTAATTTCCCCAAAATCAGCTCATATCACCAATAAAAGACAGTCTTGAATTCAAAGTGATCACAACTTTTAGTGTGGACGGAAGGGCTTAATGGAGAAATATTTATGAGTTTCTATATTTACCCGGGTTAGTTTGCTGTAACCTCGTGAACCAAAAGCTCTAATTCTAATTCATCATCCATTGTGGCAGGAACACGCAGGCTCTTTCTTCCCTATTTTAGCGGAGCGCTAAATAACACTAATGGGCGTTGTTTAGGCGCTGATTACGACGAGGTTCTAAATACCACGGAAAAATACCGTGCGGTATATGCGGTTTGGCAAAATCGCAGATTAAGCTGCGGTCGCAATGTTAGTAAATGAGGCCCTTAGAGTCTGAAAAACAAACCCCCCCCCCTAGAACAGAGAATTTGGCCTGGTTTGAATCGACTTTAAATGATGAGACACCCAAGATACATAAGAATAGTAAAGAATAATTAATAAGAGAAACACATTAATGTCATGTGCATAGGAATATGTGTAATGTAAATGAAAATAATGATTCTGATTCACAACTCTTTCAATTCCCCTTTTTCAAGTCATGAAGCCAAACCATAAAATGAAAACATGGAATCAGAATGAACCTACTGATTTACTCCGAGTAAATCATTTTCTCTCCACACAAGGGCCCCTATTTTGAGGAGGATAACAGCTGGCGTAAAGGGGCCACAGGTGCACTGTTGCCCCAGCGATAAAGCGAGCGGTAAAGGTGTGAGCAGAGGCACTCCAGACAGAGCCAGGCCAAAGTGAATTAGTCACGTGTTTGGTGAAAGCTCACTGTGTCACACTTCATTACAGTGGAAGAAAATGGCAATATTGCCATGGGGTCTTGGCAGTTTTGCAAGGACTTAACCCTAGTGCTTCTTCTATCTATAAAACACACACATAAAACAACGATTCTGATTCCCAACTGTTACAAAGGTAACACCTGGTTTTATCTTCATATCATACCATTCATTTGATGCTTTCATTTATGTGCTGAGACTCCATCATAGTTGCAGGTTTTTCATTGAAACTCCTGCAACTCCCCGCACAAACTCCCCCTTTTTATCACATAGCGCAAATTATGGAGAGAACATTTTCCATAACTACGTAGCCCTGTTAGACTTTCCTGGTAGATACCAGAGGTCAGAAGTCGATCGCAACAAATGGTCAGAGATGAATTGCTTACTAGTGGTACAACCCAAGTCAGGAAGGTATAATCAGGTGTTACTACTCTCTAAAAAGTGACTCTCCTTTCTGTTAACTCGTCACAAAACTTTGCCAGAATGTAGGGCATCTTCAACCCACCACACTTGATCCCAACTCATAACTCCTCTTAATGTAATACCCCGATCATTCCTGAAATACTGACTCGCTCCAACTCTAAAACTCCAATAGTAACTCTTGGCTTCTCCAACTCTAAAACACCAATAGTTAACTCATAACTTCTCTAAAACTCCAATAGTTAACTCATAGCTTCTCTAACTCTAAAACTCCAATAGTAACTCTTGGCTTCTCTAACTAAAACTCTAAAACTCCAATAGTTAACTCATAGCTTCTCTAACTAAAACTCCAATAGTTAACTCTTGGCTTCTCTAAAACTCCAATAGTAACTCATGGCTTCTTTGTGCAGGTGGATGGGAACTGACTACCTCTATAGTTAACTCATAGCTTCTCTAAAACTCCAATAGTTAACTCTTGGCTTCTCTAACTAAAACTCTAAAACTCCAATAGTTAACTCTTGGCTTCTCTAACTAAAACTCCAATAGTTAACTCATAGCTTCTCTAACTAAAACTCCAATAGTTAACTCATAGCTTCTCTAAAACTCCAATAGTTAACTCTTGGCTTCTCTAACTAAAACTCTAAAACTCCAATAGTTAACTCTTGGCTTCTCTAACTAAAACTCTAAAACTCCAATAGTTAACTCTTGGCTTCTCCAACTAAAACTCTAAAACTCCAATAGTTAACTCATATCTTCTCTAACTCTAAAACTCTAAAACTCCAATAGTTAACTCATATCTTCTCTAACTCTAAAACTCCAATAGTAACTCAGGCTTCTCTCTGCAGGTGGATGGGAACTGTGCCAACCTCAGCATGAGTGTGCATTTCAAGAGTCTCAAGCTGTTGGTGAAGGATCCCACCTTCAGCCAGATCCTCATCCCTCTTCAGGCGGTCCTCATCCCCACGCTGCCCTCCACAGGCGGCGCCAACCCCACCCACGACGCCTTCCCTGGGCACTGGGCCTACCTGGCAGGGTTCGATGATGCGGTCAGTCTCTCCACCGTCACCTTCTATTAATGCATAGGGGTGTTAAGGGGAGAACGGGATGGCATTGGGATGGTAGTCAACATTTTTCACCAGCCAAATTGATCCTAATGCTTTTGAATGAGTTGCCAATTACTGGATTAGCTCCAAATGATCTATGTGATCTGAAACTAAAAACTATCAAAAGTAAGTATATATAAAATGGCTTTTCCTTTTTTTAAGGTGGAGATACTGGCCTCACTGCAGAAGCCTAAAAAGATCTGTCTAAACGGTTCAGATGGAAAATCTTACACCATGATGTGCAAACCAAAGGATGATCTGAGAAAAGATTGTAGGCTGATGGAGTTCAACTGTCTTATAAACAAGGTACACTGGGCTGGGAGAGATCACGTGCATGGTATTGCACAGCTCTTTTCAGGTTGTTACATGATTATAGTAATGAACATAAGCAGCAATGATTTGAAATTGAAGATTTCGCTGTATGCATGCTCTGTAACGCACCTTTCGCACCATGCAATAGCTTGTTTACCTAGTGGAAGGTTTGATCTTATAGACACTTTGGGCTTTAGTTATGAAGGATGTTTATCTTAGACGCGTCTAACTTTGCTAATTGCACGATGATCTGGTATTCAAAATGAATCACCAAATTACGAAGGGTGATAACCCAAGAGCCATTTAAATGTCACTCCCCTGTGATTAAATTACAATGGAAAAAATGTAGATGTGTGTAGAGACTTGTATAACGGGTGTCTAATGCAGTTATCAGGCCAGTGGGCAAACTGGATGGATGTATTGTGAATCCTCAAGGTTGATCAAGAGCTGATCGCAGAACATAGTCGCCTATGACAGGGATTCAGAATATTCCACAGATAAGAGCAATCTGCTTGAAGAGTTCAGTGATATCAATGTTGTATACGTTGGTCAATATTTGGTGTGGGTGGTGTACCTTTCCCTGTTAGTGTTTGCGGAAAGATGCTGAGTCCAGGAGGCGGGATCTACACATGCGAACGTACGCTGTCATCCCATTAAGTGAGGAATGTGGTCTCATCGAGTGGGTCAACAACACAGCAGGTCTGCGACACATCCTCATGGAACTCTACAAAGAAAGAGGTAAATGCTTTCTTTAGTGACTGCTGACCCAGGAACAGAAACGGATTAAAAAAAGACACTTCATCTTCAAGAATGTAATCTAGCTGAAATACATTTTTACTTTGCAATGGAGTTTGTCTGCATGCCAAAATGTTTCCAAACTGTTAACCTTCAGGCTTTGAAGATTTCCTGTGAGATGTGTTGGGAATGAACTGGCCTTACACAGTTAGCACTGCATGTTCTAAAACTAAAGTTGATTGAAACTTCATTTGCATGTGGTTTACGCTTATGGAACAGCCTCCCTGACCACCTAAGGGCAACGCAGACGCTGGACTCCTTTAAAGCTGGACTAAAAACATTTTTATTCAGGAAGGCATTTCTGGCCTTGTGTTAAATAGTATGTTAAAATGTTAAAAAGTTTTCTATTATGCTTATGTTAATTCATTTTTATTTTATTGTATTATTATAGTTCGTTTTTAATATGTTGGCACTCTGAGATTCTTTTGAATGAAGGGTGCATTACAAATAAAATAAATTATTATTATTATTATAAATGACTCCTCTCAGGTCTGTACATGACTGGAAAGCAGATTAGGAAGTATATGCTGCCCAAGACGGCGTCCCACCAGGAAAAGCACAAGTTGTTCAAAGAGGTGTTGTGTGCTTCCCATCCTCCTGTCTTCCATGAGTGGTTCCTGAGGACATTTCCTGATCCCACCTCCTGGTAAAGCTGTCCTTTTAATACTCGTCAACTGTGTGTGTTTTGTTCTTGTAACACCTAATGATTTGGTCATAGTTCTGTTTGCCTCCCACTGGAGCTTTATCTAGTAGCAGTAGTTGGAGTCGCTGGAATAGCAATTCAAAGTAGTTGGACTTATTGTATTTATTGTTGTACTTCTTGTGAGTTGACACATTTTGCTGACATTCATTACTGATAACATGAGAAATATTCCATATTTTATCATTGAAAATTCCATTAAAGACATCACCCTATAAAGGTCAGAATCAGAATCAGAAAGGTTTTTTACTGCCAAGTAGGTTTTCACCTACCAGGAATTTTTTGTGGTACGTTGCTGCAAACAATAAACATACACAATAAACAATACACATATTAAGTTATTTTTCAAACAGCAGGAGTGTGCAAGTGATGTTTAGAATGCAGTTAGGGCACAGATGGTATGGTAATAAGCAAGTTTGGCTCCCATAAAACTGAACAGCAACACTAAACAATCAGTGTGTAAAAGATGATCATTTGTACTGCATCAGTACAGGATATACTCCCAAAGAGCCTAATGTATCTGTGTCCTAGCTATGTGTTCTACTGATGATTACAGGTACAATAGCAGATCCGCTTACAGCCGCTCTATCGCTGTTATGTCTATGGTGGGCTACATCCTGGGGCTAGGAGATCGTCATGGAGAAAACATCCTGTTTGACTCTCTGACTGGTGAATGTGTCCATGTCGATTTCAACTGCCTCTTCAACAAGGTTTGTATGTCTGTACATCTACATATACATATACATACTTGGGAGTCCAAGGCCTGTTAGACTCTCTTAGGCCTTGATTGATGCAAAAGTGGCATATATTTTAAAAGACCTCAGCAATAATAACGTGAGAGTAAAAGGAATGTAGTAAAATATTTTTTTAATTTAAATCAAATATAAACATACCCTTACTTGATTTCATACTCGCCATTCTCTTATTGTATGAAAAGCCCTATTTTGCTAATGGGCTGGTCGTTAGGAGCTGCTACCTCACTAAGAGACTGAAATGTGCAAGATTTGAGTTCTATTCTCTCTATTCTTACAAAGTGCTCATTACTTTTTTAGTTTCCAAATGTATATATTTGAAAAATAGATTTTATGGGTGTGTTATTTTTATGTCTCCGTGAAAAAAACTTGCGGAGCTTTAAAGGCATATTAACAACAAGACCAAAATATTACTCACAAGGAAGACGGTCCTCTAAGGGTTCAATGTCTTAGGCACTAGAGCTGTAGCATTAAGTTTCATAAGAAACCGCAGGGTGTGAGTAAAGAGTTGTCTGTAACCATGGATACCACTCTGTAGTCCCAGTGCTTCTTGAGGCAAGCGACACAATGTTGTCCGTGCTTTAGCATATTGGTAGCAGCATCTTTAGTTTTACGACACGAGACAACAGTTAGTTACAAAAGGCTTACTGGCATCTATATTTTAACCCACCCAAATGGTTTGCCTAGTTTTTCTACTAGTGTTTCGCTCACACCTTTTTTTCACAGATTTCCATAGGGAAATGCTAACACAAAAAACTACAAACCTCCGGTCGACTTCCACACTCTATTAAAAAAAATCCCATTTGTGGCCAAGACTTTTGAGCTCTGAACATTGTAGACACAGGTGTTGGCTACATATTAGTGATGTAAAGCATTCGTCTATTTTGCGTAGTCTTGCATAGTAGTTGCTTCTCTAAACTCCAACACTGCAGAGTTCAGACACGGTTTCTTTTGTCAGTGGCATATGGAAGAGATTGGTGTTAGTCCCCACCCCCCACTGTCAAAGGCACGGGCCCTCTGGAATGTCATTGTGGCCCCTCTGTCAGGAAAGTCAGGAAAAGAGAATAGAGATGTTTTTACAATGTACTAAAAATGCTCAAACATGCAGTAGATCTAAATTTGAATTAATAGAAATATTGCATAATTGGAAGAATACAAAAAAATGGAATTAGTATAAAATTAACGATAAAGGTCTCAATCCATAAAGGGGAATTTATTATAATGGGACAGAGAAGAAAGTTAGCTCATGTTTTATAAATGAGTTGCATTGGTCTGGTACCGCTGGCTGCTATATGAAGCTATATGTTAGTCATTGTCTTTAAATACCGGCCCAGGTAACATTGCGTGCACCTCTCACTGGGAAAAAAACCCCAGCATGCATGAAGTTTGTGTTTTTAAAATGAGCTAGCTGCAATGTGATAGATTCTGTTACTGACTTGAGTAAACTTGATGAAAGAATCGATTAAAGAATCTTTGATGAATCTAAAGTATACTATGCTGTGCAGTCGGAGAATGTGATGCAGCTAAAATGATTCTACCCTAAACATGTGTGCACTGTAATCCTTTGGAGAGGAGGGGGGAAAGCACGTATCTTCCTTGTGTGCATCACGTGAGTTTCAGAGGTGGGATAGGCGATCCAGCTACCTAGCGTTTCTATTTATAGGCTAATCAACAGCATAACACTGGCCACTATCAAAACAAGTCAAGACAACATCCGGAAACCAAGATAAAAAAGATAGAAGTGCATGTCTGCTGGCCAGAAAGGCTAAACAAACCCCTCATATGGCTCAAGAAGACCCACAAGAGGGGCACTAGTCCAATGTTGCTTGTAGTTTGGACACAGTTATCAAAGTTGTATTTGAGGAAAAAAGGAGCAGCATTTGATGCAGACAACTGTTAAGCATGGGAGTGGATGGCCAGTGATACCGGGAAGATCATGGGTAGAAGGAAGAATGGATTCTGTTAAATATCAGCCAGTGATACAGGGAAGATCATGGGTAGAAGGAAGAATGGATTCTGTTAAATATCAGCCAGTGATACAGGGAAGATCATGGGTAGAAGGAAGAATGGATTCTGTTAAATATCAGCCAGTGATACAGGGAAGATCATGGGTAGAAGGAAGAATGGATTCTGTTAAATATCAGCCAGTGATACAGGGAAGATCATGGGTAGAAGGAAGAATGGATTCTGTTAAATATCAGCCAGTGATACAGGGAAGATCATGGGTAGAAGGAAGAATGGATTCTGTTGAATATCAGAAAATTCTGGAAACTGGCGTAAAAGGCGTTGGTTTCTAATACAGGGCAATGATCCAAAGCCTTACTTAAAATACACTGTGAACTACTAAAATACATGCATGCAGTTGCTTTTGGAATACCCTGCAGTCCCCAACTTGAAGCATCATTTAAAGCCTGTGGGTAGATCTCACACACCTCTCACATGCAAGACAGCCTTAGTCATTGGTCTAGTTTGACAGGAAGGGAAACAGGCTTAGTGGAAATTCAAATTAGTGACAGTTGGGCATTTGAATGTAGACAGATAATACCAGTGTAAGGAATCTAACATCTCATCCATTTCCACATTTCATAACGGCATGAGAAAAAACTGTTTTTGTTTTCATTAAAACAATTACGCTACTTACCCTTTGGTCTATGAATGGGGGCTCATGCGCACATGTGTGATCCTTAGGGAGAAAGCTTTGACGTTCCAGAGGTCGTCCCATTCCGGCTCACTCAGAACATGGTGCACGCCATGGGGCCCATGGGTGTGGAGGGGCTCTTCAGACAAGCTTGTGAAGTCACCCTTCGCCTGATGAGGGATCAACACGAACCACTCATGAGGTAACATCCAGAGACACACATAGATCAACACGAACCACTCATGAGGTAACATCCAGATACACACATAGATCAACATGAACCACTCATGAGGTACATCCAGAGACACACAAACCACTCATGAGGTACATCCAGAGACACACAAACCACTCATGAGGTACATCCAGAGACACACAAACCACTCATGAGGTTCATCCAGAGACACACGAACCACTCATGAGGTTCATCCAGAGACACACATAGATCAGCATGAACCACTCATGAGGTACACATCCAGAGACACACAAACCACTCATGAGGTAACATCCAGAGACACACATAGATCAACATGAACCACTCATGAGGTACATCCAGAGACACACATAGATCAACATGAACCACTCATGAGGTACGTCCAGAGACACACATAGATCAACATGAGGTTCATCCAGAGACACACATAGATCAACACGAACCACTCATGAGGTACATCCAGAGACACACATAGATCAACATGAACCACTCATGAGGTACACATCCAGAGACACACATAGATCAACACGAACCACTCATGAGGTAACATCCAGATACACACATAGATCAACATGAACCACTCATGAGGTACATCCAGAGACACACAAACCACTCATGAGGTACATCCAGAGACACACAAAGCACTCATGAGGTACGTCCAGAGACACACATAGATCAACATGAACCACTCATGAGGTACATCCAGAGACACACATAGATCAACATGAACCACTCATGAGGTACATCCAGAGACACACAAACCACTCATGAGGTTCATCCAGAGACACACATAGATCAACATGAACCACTCATGAGGTACATCTAGATCAAATCAAATCAAATCAAACTTTATTTGTACGGCGCATTTCATACAAGGAAGTAACACAATGCGCCTCACAGTAGGAAAGAAAAGGGGGGGGGGGGGGGGGGTTTACAAACACTTGTAAAAAAAAAAAAACACACAGATTTTCTAGAGATAAATAAATAAAATAAAATAAACGTACTAACCGCACTGGCACCGTAAAGGACTACTCAGCACGGTCATCGTCAAACTAAGAGACAGCTGCTGGGGGGGGGGAGGGGGGGGTTACAAACACTTGTAAAGAGATACAGATAAGTAAATAAATAAATGTTACATAAATGTTAAATAAATACATTTTACAAGTATTTAGAATACTAGAGACACACATAGATCAACATGAGGTAACATCCAGAGACACACAAACCACTCATGAGGTACGTCCAGAGACACACATAGATCAACATGAGGTACATCCAGAGACACACATAGATCAACATGAGGTTCATCCAGAGACACACAAACCACTCATGAGGTACGTCCAGAGACACACATAGATCAACATGAACCACTCATGAGGTTCATCCAGAGACATCCAGAGACACACATAGATCAACATGAACCACTCATGAGGTACGTCCAGAGACACACATAGATCAACATGAACCACTCATGAGGTACGTCCAGAGACACACATAGATCAACATGAACCACTCATGAGGTTCATCCAGAGACATCCAGAGACACACATAGATCAACATGAACCACTCATGAGGTACGTCCAGAGACACACATAGCATTCATGAGGTACATCCAGAGACACACATAGCATTCATGAGGTACATCCAGAGACACACATAGCATTCATGAGGTTCATCCAGAGACACACATAGATCAACATGAACCACTCATGAGGTTCATCCAGAGACACACATAGCATTCATGAGGTTCATCCAGAGACACACATAGCATTCATGAGGTTCATCCAGAGACACACATAGCATTCATGAGGTAACATCCAGAGACACACATAGATCAACATGAACCACTCATGAGGTACATCCAGAGACACACATAGATCAACAGCAGCAGTTCTTTTATTGAAGAACTGAAAACTTAAAGGCTTGACCAACATAAGAAGGTTTTACCAACTGATGTGTGATTGGCCGTATTGCCTCTATTGCCACACAGACAGACAACTACTGCCTGTTTTAAAATATTGTTTGTTTTCTTCTGATTTGTCACAGCGTCCTAAAGACATTCCTTCATGATCCGCTGGTGGAGTGGAGTAAGCCGAAGGGACCCTCCAAGACCCAGGTCAATGAGTCTGGAGAGATACTCAATGAGAAGGTATTATTTTCATACACCAGATTCCTGGGACTGGATCCATCTTCCTCAACGTTGAAGTTGACTTAATAATTTATTAACCCAAAGGTTTGGGCTTCAGCATACTTTTATTTCAACTCCATTGCATGTTCACATGAGTGTGTCTGGTACATTTACATTTGTACATTTAGTCATTTAGCAGACGCTTTTATCCAAAGCGACTTACAAGGATGTATACACATTTTACATTTACACTGATGGCACACTGCACATCAGGAGCAATTAGGGGTTCAGTGTCTTGCTCAAGGACGCTTCGACAGGGAATCGAACTAGCAACCTTCTGCTTACTAACCGACTTCTCTACCTCCTGTACCACTGTCGCCCTCCGCAGGCCAAGACCCATGTGCTGGACATCGAGCAGAGGCTCCAGGGCGTGATCAAGAACAGGAACAAAGTGATGGGTCTACCCTTGTCCATTGAAGGACATGTCCACTACCTCATCCAAGAAGCCACAGATGATAATCGCCTGTGTCAGATGTATCTCGGCTGGGGACCTTACCTCTGACCAACTCAACCTCAAAACCAGAGTGAATTCATTGAAGATAGAAGACATTCCTTTACGCACTTCTGTATTATAAATGTTTCATGTTTAAAGACTTTACAAAATATGTGTGATTGTTATTTGTTATCCATTAAAAGAGATCTGACAGTGAATAAAACTGGGTATCCTTACCTTAGGAGTTTGTGAGTTTTCTACAAGATGGTTATCTCTTTGATAATGTGTCAATAAGCTGATCCAGCAGGATGGTTATCTCTTTGATAATGTGTCAATAAGCTAAACCGGCAGGATGGTTATCTCTTTGATAATGTGTCAATGATGATCTGATCCAGCAGGATGGTTATCTCTTTGATAATGTGTCAATAAGCTGATCCAGCAGGATGGTTATCTCTTTGATAATGTGTCAATGATGATCTGATCCAGCAGGATGGTTATCTCTTTGATAATGTGTCAATGATGATCTGATCCAGCAGGATGGTTATCTCTTCTCTTTGATAATGTGTCAATGATGGGCTGATCTGATCCAGCAGGATGGTTATCTCTTCTCTTTGATAATGTGTCAATGATGGGCTGATCTGATCCAGCAGGATGGTTATCTCTTCTCTTTGATAATGTGTCAATGATGGGCTGATCTGATCCAGCAGGAAGGTTATCTCTTCTCTTTGATAATGTGTCAATGATGGGCTGATCTGATCCAGCAGGATGGTTATCTCTTCTCTTTGATAATGTGTCAATGATGGGCTGATCTGATCCAGCAGGATGGTTATCTCTTCTCTTTGATAATGTGTCATTGATGGGCTGATCTGATCCAGCAGGATAGTTATCTCTTCTCTTTGATAATGTGTCATTGATGGGCTGATCTGATCCAGCAGGATGGTTATCTCTTCTCTTTGATAATGTGTCAATGGGCTGATCTGATCCAGCAGTGGGAACCTTTGACCTCTGACCTCCGACTCCTTCCTCCGCTAAGGGAGCTGAACCTCAAACCTCTCTCTCATCTAGTCCCACCCTGAAGACCAAAGTCAAAGTCATGTTTTATTGTCACACAGCACGACACACAACACCACACACATGCGTTTGGCGGCGACACAGGACACACACACACGCATGCTGATGAGGTCGCCGGTGACGGACAGGGAGCGATCTTTTCTGTTCTTTTGCATGTTTTTGTGTTGGGGTTCTATGTGGAGGAAACCCTTGTGAACACGGGGAGAACATGCAAACTCCACACAGAAAGGCTCGGGAGATAGCCCACCTGAGCACTGGAGGCCTGGGGAGAACTTACCACCCAAGACCAGGCCCTCAGTTGCCCCCAAGCCCTCCTCTGGTCCCACACACACCTGCTCCAGCAAGCTAGCTGACCTAAAGACCAATAAGTTATTCCAAACGCCCTCGCCATCCAACCCCACACAATTCAAATCAGTGGGAGAGACCAAGCCCTCATCCTCCAGCCCATAAGTGTGTGACCTGAATGCATACGCAGAGGAAGGTGGAAAAAAGAAGACGAGAAGGCAGAGAAAATGGGAAGGCAGAACAGAAAGAGATGACAAAACCAAAACGGGCCACTCCCATGTTTGAAACCGCAGGCCAACCTCATGTGTTCAATGAGAGCCAGAGCCAGTCCGCTAGGAGGATTCTTCAGTGATGTGAGGAACTACAGTACTTCACAACAGCAGCAGATTACATGGGGATGCACTGTGGCAAACATGAACAGAATCCAAACTCCCACATTTTTCTTGGCTGAGGTATTTCATGAGCAGGTTCCTTTGTCTCTTGCCCAAGTAGGTGACCTTAGATGATGTTGAAGAGGAGTTCTACCGGTTTCATTCCACAAGCCTGGGTGATGGGATCCTTTCCAAGAGGGCTAATGAGGTTTGGAGAGAATTTTACATTTAGTCATTTAGCAGACGCTTTTATCCAAAGCGACTTACAAGGATGTATACACATTTTACATTTACACTGATGGCACACTGCACATCAGGAGCAATTAGGGGTTCAGTGTCTTGCTCAAGTACGCTTCGACAGGGAATCGAAATAGCAACCTTCTGATTACTAAACGACTTCTCTACCTACTGTACCACTGTCGCCCACTGATGGCAACAGGAAGAGGAACGCTGTTATGCTGGGCATCCTTGTCATGTTTCACATTAATGCAGACTGAAAGAGTCTTCAAAATCAAAAAGTAAGTCAAAGTAGCTTTAATGTCAATTTCTTTACATGTCAAGACATAGAACGGAATCGATAGGACGTTTCCCACTCTCCCACGGTGAAACATATCAAATATATTCAGCTTTGTGACCAAAAACAAAACCCAGTATGGTGCCAGCCTTAGCACTGATATGCTAAGCTCTCTTTTCTTTTCGCTCTCTCTTCGAACACTAGTCATCACGGATAATTATTGTGAGTAGTTTAGATGGGAAACAAAAGTGTAATTAAATTTTGGCCAGTTTTTTAAAAGTTCTCCTCCGGGAGCTTCTGAATCAGGCTGTTGCCTCGGTCATCGCTAAGCTCTCTTTTGACCAGACAGGCCATGATGGCTGGAGAGTTTGAGTAACACCTTGCTCAGAAAAGCCAAGTACGATGCCAAGCTGCAGAATACAAGTGCAACCAACACCTGAACTCTGTGTTGGTGTCAGGTAAGTAAAACTGACAAACCTAAACCCATGTGTCAGGTGTATGTTGGAAGTGGGGTGGTGAGTGTCCAAATGGTGCACCAGAATGAAATCCTCTTTCATTAATTGTACTGCTATTAGTGTGCTTATTTAGGGTTTTTAGTTTGATGTATTTATTCAGTGAACCTACTGCCAGGCTTTATATTAAGCTACTGTAAATGGGTCACTTTAGTTTATTTTCATGACTTTTTTTCCTCAAGGTCATGTAAGTCAGAATTGAATTAATTTAACTTTTTCCTGAGTTTATATTGAGCTACTGTCAATTGGTTTTATTTTCAGGTACACACTTATTTTTTAGAAAAAAATAATTTGCTTCCATACCCCTAACTGTGAGGTTTCCCTTCATACTAAAGTGTACTTGAATGTTCCAACATACCATGTTGTGGTCATCATGAACATTTCTCCAAAGATATGGGTAGGGGGCAACCCTCTTTATCAGGCCCTGGGGTGGCTTTAGGAACACAGGTGACATTTATGGTCACCGTAATTCCATATCACGATAAATGAAGTCGCATTTTGACAACCTGAAATGTAGCTCCAATGGAAAAGGGAATCCACTCCTGTTCAAAGCATCAGAGACTGCTTGATCTCTCTCACCCACATGGCATGTGCTCACTCATTGCTATCATGTGTTTCATTGTTAACAGGGTGCAAGGACTGCCAAAGGTCCACTCTATACCTTTTTTCTGGTCACTATGTTGAAAGCTTCCATTTAGATTCCAATACCGCCACCTAGTGGTTAGGTGCAATTCATCATGGCACATTTATCTGAAAGAGTTTCATATATTCTGGTTTAAAAAGAATATTTAATATTATATTCATTATATTATTTAATATTATATAAATGAGGTTCATAACCTGAGCTAAATGAAGTATCAGATAATTGTATGTTGATCAGTTCCACGTAGAACTTAGGATACTTTTAAAAGTCATATCCATATATACTACTACTGTTCAAAAGTTTAGAATCACTGAGAAATGCCCTTGTTTTTTTATCAGATCTGTAGTATTCACATTGTTATTGGTGTAAATGATTATTATAGATGTATGCAAAAGTTTGGACATCTCTATTAAATATACAGATTTTGTTGATTTCGTGAAAAGTAGTTAATAGAACCCCTGCATCCAACAGACTGAGTAACACTCCCTTGGCAAATGTTCCAACCTGCAAAAGTCTCTTTGTTTTTAATTATGGAATTTACACCCACTCTTCCGTGCCAATCACATCAGGATCTGAGTTTTCTTGTAGGCTAAAGTTTCTTGACTGACTGCATAACATTTGCTTCCTGAATGTACTAATATTTAGTGGAGTCCATTATTCCCTTTGTTAGCCAGTAGCTGCTGGAACAGTTGTCCCCCTTTCCCCCCCCCCCCCCCCCCCCCCCCCCCCCCACACCTCAGTTGGTTTGGGCCAAACAGACATTTTACTTCATCTATTCACACCAATTATTTCAAACATTGAGTCGCATACTTAAGACATGACTTTTGTGACTAGGTTGCTGGTAAAAGTTTCCTTCCGTTGGCCCATAGATAGACCCTGTTTGTGCAAGCAGTCCTGCAAAGTGGAAGAGTGCACCACCACACCCATGTCAGCTAAGTCTTCCTGCGGGTCTTTTGAGTCTGAGCGATGGGGTTGACCTTTCTGCTGGTTCTGCTGTTGCTCTGGTGTACAGCCAGCGGTAAAGGTGTGATGATCAAAGGCATGATCCAGTGACCAATGGACCAGAGATGTGAGGAAAACTATTCTTGGAGATTTATTCCAGCGTTCCAACATAGAAGCAAGAACCTGGACCCTTCCCATTTCTCTCCCAGGAGCTACTCAGTTGGGCCTCAACCTTGAAAGCAGGTGCAGAAAACAAACCAAATATGACATGAATATTTCTGGGCCATTTCATTGGATCCTCCAATTCAAAAATGATACATTACCCATGGGGTAGGGTCAAGGATGATATAGTCAGATAGGAGGGATTCATCTGGTGTATAAAAAAGGGAATGCAAAACTCTGTAAAACCAGTATAGTCTTGGGACCTGCTCAGGTTTATGCTGTTGGTGTTATACTGGCAAGATAGTTTTTGCTCCACACTGCCTGACTTCTGTTGTTTTTTGAAGATTTTTCCTAAAAGCTAAGAACAAAGATTTGTGTCCAGATCTGAAAAGAAGAGTTTTGACGTGATCAAAAACCTACAAAATCAGCCACGACACGAGGACCTGCATGGACCAGGAGGTATCCGATTAGAAACCTATGAGAGAAGGCCTGCCGATCTGGACAGCCTACGCCTGCTAAGCAACCCCCTCAGTGGAGGACAGAGCTTGATGCGTATCCAGAAAACAGGACCCTCAAACTCAAGTAAAGGATGAGCTCTTTAGTGAGTAGAATTCTGATTATTTTAGGCAGTGTTGTCAGCCCTGTGGGTGTCTTAAGAAACATGAGAGAGAGCAGACTGCAGTGGGGGAGGAGTCCCTAGGGTTGTTGGACAACACGGAGTAGTTCTAGCAAAACCACTGAGTCGTTTTTTACTACGGTTTTTGTAACGTTACGGGAGGACGAAGTGAGTCTCTAGAGACGAAAAGCCTGATTATGTGCCATTGACAACAAAAAAAACACAGTGCAAGAGATGATCTGAGATTATTATCATTGCACTGTTTTTTTTTTATACAATACAAAGTTTTTCAGTTTTTTTTATCTTTGAATCCCCTGGTTCCCTAGTATATATATATATATATATATATATATTTTAGGGTTTTCCTTTGAATTAATTCAACCTCAGTGAATACAAATAAATTAAGTGATTTCAGTTGAGTAAAGGTTTTTCTTTTGAATTAATTAGATTTAATTCATTTCTCAAGTGAAGTGGCTTGAAATAAGGGAACTGCTTGTTGTTATTTAGCTGGGAAATCTCCAATGGGTAAAAGTCAGAATAAAAGCCCAGTTATCTCTGAAGGGGTTAAAGCTCTAGGGTGTTTAACAATAAGGACGACAGAAAGGACATTTCAAATAGATGTCACTGTCAGTGTGACCAATTTAGCTGAATGAGGGGCAATAATGGAGAGAAAAGTCTGACCTTTCAAACCAAATATACAGTCAAGGAATACAGGGAAGTCTGCACACCACCTTTGTAAACTGTTGAACAGAGTTTTGTTTGTCTATGGGTGACCTGTGCTAGAGGAGTTAACCCCTTTCACCTTCTCCATGTTTTATTGTTACGTTACAGACTTATACTACAATAGATTGAGTTCATTTTTTGCCTCAAACATTTACTCACAATAGCCAATAATGACAAAGTGAAAACAGGTTTTTAGAAAATATACAATTTTATTTTACTGACAAGAATAGGTTATTTAGGGGTTACATATCTGATTCTGCACACACCCTTAGCCTAATACTTGGTTGCTGCACCTTTGGCAGCGATTACAGCTTCAAGGCGTCTGGGGAAAGAAGCTACAAGCTTGGTTTCACACTAGTTTCTGGACATTTCTGCCCATTCCTCTTGGCGTATCCTTGCAAGCTCCGTCAGGTTGGATGGGGAGTGTCGGCCATTTTCAGCTCTTCCCACAGATGTCCAATTGGTTTCAGGTCTGGTCTCTGGCTGGGCCACTCAATTTTCTCTGAAGCAACTCCTTTGTTCTCTTGGCTGTGCTTCGGGTCGTTGTCATGTTGGAAGGTAACCCTTCGCACCTGAGCGCTCTGGAACAGGTTTTCTTCAAGGATCTTAGCTGCATTAACCTTTCCCTCTATCAGGACTAGTCACCACATTCCCGCTGCTGAAAAACATCCCCACATCATGATGCTGCAACCGTCATGCTTCACTGTAGGGGTGGTATTAGCTAGGTGATGAGCGGTGCCTGGTTTCCTCCAGACGTGGCGCTTGGCATTCAGGCCAAAAAGTTACATTTTGGGTTCATCAGATCAGAGAATCTTGTCCAAGCGAGCTGTGATGTGCCTTTTACTGGGGAGGAGCTTCCATCTGGCCACTATACCATAAAGGCCTGATTGGTGGAGTGCTGCCTGGATGGTTGATCTTCTGAAAGGTTCTCCCATCTCCACAAGTATACGCTGGAGATCTGTCAGAGTGACCCTCGGGTTCTTGCTCACCTCCCTGGCCATCTTCCCCGATTGCTCAGTTTGGCCAGGCGGCCAGGTCTAGGAAGCTTCTTGGTGGTTCCAAACTTTTTCCATTTACGAATGATGGTGGCCACTGTGCTCTTTGGGACATGTAAAGCTGCAAATTTTTCCGTACCCTTCTCCAGATCTATGCCTTGACACAATCCTGTTTCTGAGGTCGGCAGATTATTCCTTTGACCCCATGGCTTGGAGTTTGCTCTGACATGCACTGTCAACCGTGGGACCTTATATAGGCAGGTGTTGGCAATCCCCAATCATGTCCAATCAATTGAATGTATCACAGGTGGACTCCAATTCAGTTGTAGAAACATCTCAAGCAGTATCAGTGGAAACAAAATGCACCTCAGCTCACGTTTGGGTGTCATATCAAAGGGTCTAAAAACCTGTTTTCACTTTGTCATTACAAAAAATGAACTCAATCTATTGTAGTATAAGTCTGTAACGTAATCAAACGTGGAGAAGGTGAAAGGGGTGTGCAGACTTACTGGGGATCCAGCTCCACAAGAGGATCCAGCCCAGGTGACTGTAAGCCCTCTGATCCAGCTCCACAAGAGGATCCAGCCCAGGTGACTGTAAGCCCTCTGATCCAGCTCCACAAGAGGATCCAGCCCAGGTGACTGTAAGCCCTCTGATCCAGCTCCACAAGAGGATCCAGCCCAGGTGACTGTAAGCCCTCTGATCCAGCTCCACAAGAGGATCCAGCCCAGGTGCTGTAAGCCCTCTGATCCAGCTCCACAAGAGGATCCAGCCCAGGTGACTGTAAGCCCTCTGATCCAGCTCCACAAGAGGATCCAGCCCAGGTGACTGTAAGCCCTCTGATCCAGCTCCACAAGAGGATCCAGCCCAGGTGCTGTAAGCCCTCTGATCCAGCTCCACAAGAGGATCCAGCCCAGGTGCTGTAAGCCCTCTGATCCAGCTCCACAAGAGGATCCAGCCCAGGTGACTGTAAGCCCTCTGATCCAGCTCCACAAGAGGATCCAGCCCAGGTGACTGTAAGCCCTCTGATCCAGCTCCACAAGAGGATCCAGCCCAGGTGCTGTAAGCCCTCTGATCCAGCTCCACAAGAGGATCCAGCCCAGGTGACTGTAAGCCCTCTGATCCAGCTCCACAAGAGGATCCAGCCCAGGTGACTGTAAGCCCTCTGATCCAGCTCCACAAGAGGATCCAGCCCAGGTGACTGTAAGCCCTCTGATCCAGCTCCACAAGAGGATCCAGCCCAGGTGCTGTAAGCCCTCTGATCCAGCTCCACGAGAGGATCCAGCCCAGGTGACTGTAAGCCCTCTGATCCAGCTCCACAAGAGGATCCAGCCCAGGTGCTGTAAGCCCTCTGATCCAGCTCCACAAGAGGATCCAGCCCAGGTGACTGTAAGCCCTCTGATCCAGCTCCACAAGAGGATCCAGCCCAGGTGACTGTAAGCCCTCTGATCCAGCTCCACAAGAGGATCCAGCCCAGGTGACTGTAAGCCCTCTGATCCAGCTCCACAAGAGGATCCAGCCCAGGTGCTGTAAGCCCTCTGATCCAGCTCCACGAGAGGATCCAGCCCAGGTGACTGTAAGCCCTCTGATCCAGCTCCACAAGAGGATCCAGCCCAGGTGCTGTAAGCCCTCTGATCCAGCTGTTCAGGCCCCTTTCTTCCTCCAGCCTCATCAACAGAGTCGACTGCTTGTGCCTCACTTTCACTGCAGGTGAGGTAGAGAGCCATCCCATCCCACAGACAAACACATCAGTAATCCCCTCCTCCTAAATGGGCCCTCGATACATCACACACCCCTCATGCTGCTGCACTGACTGCCTCCTCCTCCTCCTCCTCCTCCTCCTCCTCTATGACCTCACCCTGGAAGGAGGTGCTGCACAGGGAGAAGAAGGTCCTAAGGGGCCTTCTCAAGATGGAAGCTGACAGACGCACTGACCAGGGAGAAAATGAATGGAAGACACCCTTGACCATGTGATGAGCTGCGCCAGAAATATACAAACACAGTTGATGGGACCAAGATGGCCATCCATCAAGACTCAAGATGAGAAGAGTCACAATGTCATGGCAAGGCTAGTGAAGGCAGTGAGACACAATGCTGGCACAGAGGACCCCACCCAGCCAGCCACCCTCGTGCAACAGCATGTTCTTTCAGGACTGAGAGATGAGATATGAGCATACGCCACCAAACACTGCATCCACTGGAGGAGGTCAGAAACATCCTGCCACAGGTGTTTGACCAGGAGAACCCCCGGTCCAACCAAGCCAGTGGGTCTGTAGATTCATCTTTGTGTTTTACACCTTAAAGCTCCATTTCGGGAGAACTGGTATTTTTTGCTACTGGGCTCCCTAAAGTTGCAGAGTGTAGCTCACTTTTGCACCACTGTCGTAAATACAAATCACGCTTTGAGACCCCCGAATGGACAGTGTATGTGTGTATTTGTTGTCAAGCTGAAGGATATGGAACCGGCAAAGACAACGGCAGAAGCCAAAGAAGCATGGAGACTGACAAGGTAGAGTAATATCACAAGATTTTACACAAATATGACTGCATAGTTTTATTTATTGGGACATCGGAGAATAACAAAAAAAGAATGACAAATGCCAAACATGACCATTCACAAATTTGATGTGCCCTGCCTCAGAAATATTACTAATATTAGGGCATTTGACTTCTGCAAGGCCAAAGCTAGGACTATAGTTAGGGTCCAAAACGTTGGCATCAGGAGTGGCACCAAGGTAAGGGGCATCAGGATGTACGACAAAGCCACAAGGTCAAATATTTACACTGAAAAGTACTGCTCCTACTGAAACCCTCTTTTCAGTGCACCACTCTCCTGCCCCCCTTTTAATTGCGTCAAAAACCTGTTGCAACATTCCTCACTTCCTCTTGCTGGCCATGTTGTCGTGTTTAACAGGAGCGGGCGACAGACAGTGCATGTTTACCAGGAGCGGGCTACAGACACACAGTGCATGTTGTAGAGTTTAACAGGAGCGGGCTACACACACACAGTGCATGTTGTCGTGTTTAACAGGAGCGGGCTACACACACACAGTGCATGTTGTAGTGTTTAACAGGAGCGGGCTACACACACACAGTGCATGTTGTAGTGTTTACCAGGAGCGGGCGACAGACACACAGTGCATGTTGTAGTGTTTAACAGGAGCGGGCTACAGACAGTGCATGTTGTAGTATTTACCAGGAGCGGGCTACAGACAGACAGTGCATGTTGTACCGTGTAGGAGTCCCCTCCTTCCAGGTACAGCATTCTGCGTGTGTTGCGGCTATCGCCAGCCAGTTATGCACTGCTATTGTATCCTGCCACCCTACTGTGTTTGTATACCTAAGACTCCCCATGAACCAAGCTAGCCAGTATAACTAAACATAACACATCACAATTAAACACATATAAATCCCCAAAATCAATTAAACTGGGCTACAGACAGCGCATGTTGTACCGTGAAGGAGGGCCTTTACGGATCCCGGGTACAGCATATGGTGTGTGTTGCGGCTGTCACCAGCCAGTTGGGCACTGTTGTGTATCCTGCCATCCTAACTAAAATCCACATGGACCATGCGAGCCAACTGATAACAACGCCCCGGGGAGTCCAGGTGGCCATCGAGGCCCAACAGGGACCACTCTGGCAAGTCAATGCTCCCTGCAGAAGTGCAGTGACACAAGCACCAGAGATTTCCAATTGATCAATGTATAGAATGGACTACACAAATTGCTTGCTGTAAACGATAAATGTGAGTTGGGTATTGTGAATGATGAATGGTAGACAGTAGTTTATCAACTTTATTTTTCATTTCACATCTATTTTTACCCCTCTATTTTTCAATTCACAAGCATTTTCATCAACTCAATTTGTATCAATTAATTTGTGTTACTTTCGCCCTTCATAGTGGTGGCAGGGGTTCATTAGTGGTGATCGAGTGGTTGAATCTCATGCACCTGCACGTAGGCTACTAAAGACTGTTTTTTAAGGGTTTTAAGGAAAGGGAAATTGTAGGTGGAAGCCAGGTTGTGTCCTGAGTTAGCATACTTGTGATCCTGTTTGTGAGATTTTTCTAGATAGTAAGTAAGTACATCCCAAACTGTTATTTGAATGCTTCCTCCGTCCTCGATCCTTCAACTAGTCCCCTGGAAATTCTTCCAAGACAGACGTCAAGAAGGACGTCTCATTTTGTTAAATGCTCTCAGAGGTAGAAGGAGAGAGTTTAGTTCACTGTGTAGGGAATCAGATGTTAAAAAAAAAAACAGAGTGATTTCCAACCCTACATTCCAAAACATTTTATGTCTGTAACTTAGCAACATAATAATGCTAACATGGCAACGGAACTATGAGTAGAATGAGTGATATGCTGTTAAAAGGGCAACAAATGTGAACTGCTTTTAATAATAAACAATATTTTATTTTATTTATTGGAATGATGCATACTTCTTTTTCATTTCAATGTACCATCAAATATTGTTTATAATGCAAGGGCCATTTACCTGATAAGCACAGTGTTGGCTCAAAAGGGGACATCCAGTGCAAAAATAGATCTTGAGCTTAAAACATGTAATTTGCTTCCAATTCTCTACACAGAACTGTGTGCATTGAGTGGACGTTGGGTTGTTTCCATGCACATTTCAATGGTTTTTAAGGAAGATCCAAGACACTTGTGTGACAGACACAAGTGGCCCAATTTACCTGACTTCACCCTAGGATTATTTGCATATTCATAGCTCCGCGAATACTATAACTCAGGCAAAGGCGTAGGCTGTATTACATCCAAACTATTTCAAAGCCATGCAGGGATTTTTTTTTCATTAAAAAAAACCTTCTAAATGTGTAATTTTGAGGAATAGATATGAGTTTTTAGGGGTTTAATAAGCCAGGAGAGGAACTTTAACTGAAGTGATCTTCACAGGATCAAACTGACAAACCCATATAGCTATCTATTTGGGAATTTTCCGATTTTGGGCTATTCTGCAATACAACTGTGACAATTAAACTAAGGAGTCGACAAATACCCTAGGCCCATTTTGTCGGATTTAAATATGGCATTTCTTATAGACCTAATCAGAATGTTTGTAAACAAAGGTTGCCAAGGTACTTCCGGGTGGCTAACTGTCATCCTGTCAACAGTTGTTAGTATAGTAGCATAGCATAGTAGTTTATAGTTGTTCTGCCTCTAGGCATTTAATTTGAATTGTCGAATTTGTAAAAATTTCAGTTTCATCCAGACTTTGATTTTGACGTTGTAATTTTGAGCCGTGCAGGAAGTAGGCAGGTAAAATTGTTCAGAATAATGTAGAAACGGCAGGCTGACGGTCATTACACCGGAGAGATTCCTTATTACAGGTTGATTCCCCAGCAGAGGCATCGCTGTATCTTGTTATAACTAAGTTAATTTCATTGTTTAAAAACGTAGTTATAATGCTAAAAAGGCAATGTTAAAACGTGGATGCTATTAGGAAATGTTAACAGTTAGCTTAACATGTGCTTTCTTTACTTCATGGAACTAGGTGACTTGGCTAATTGCAACATTTAGCTTTTTGTGTTCTAGTTTACTCTTTCACCCTTTGATCACTTGAATTTATTGTCGTGGATTCAGTACAATTTGAAGAATAAATCTGCAAACAAGAATACAAGACATTCTTCATCTTTATGAATATAAGAGAGTTTAGCTCGCTGTCTAGTTGAAGTTATCACACCTCAACGAGGACAGTACAATAGTAGTTAATTTACGAATCGATTAACGTCATGCCGAAGACGTGTTGTGTTTGGGGTTGTAATACCAGATGTACCAAGGAATGTAAAGAATTAGGTTTAGGCTTTTTTTTCCGTTTTCCCACGGTAAAATATAAATCGACCCAACAGAAAATCTGGATACAGAGACTAAGACAGGTGGATAACGCTAGCACAGATCCAGCCTTAGTACGTTTACCGGGCGGTCTCGTTGCATCTAACGGTACCAAACTGTGGACAGGCTGGCAACCAACCACTCATGACCGGATTTGCGGAAGACATTTTCTCACAGGTCATTTATAAAACGTTTTTGTTGGGTTGCTGTTGGGTAGCATAATGGTAGCATAACGTTGGGTAGCATATCGTGCAAGCTTGCTAGCGTGAGAATGCTAGTCCAGTTGTTGTAAATAAACAAACCACACACAGTGGCGTGATCTGGCTTGGCTATGATACGGTTACTTAATCTTTTTTTATAATGCAGGTCGGCCAAACCCTGCTGATCACACTGATTTTGCCCAATCACAACACCTGGGACCTGAGTTAGCTAACTCCAGTCCAACCACATCTGCTAAGAGAGCACAAACCCTCAAAACTGCTCATCTACAATACAATGACAAAGTTTTCAATACTGTCAATAAGATAGATAGATATGTACTTTATTAATATCTGTATGGAAACATTCTTGTGTCCAGACAGATAGCTGGAAAGCTACAAACAGTCCTGAAAATTGTTCATCGTTAAGTTGGATATTGTAGCGATCTCAGTCACTACGAGTTTGATACAATAAACCATTACAATATGACCGTTACTCGCTAACAAATATCAACAGCAACGACATCGGGAACGTCTCTTTTTTCAGTTCACAAGATCATACTCATAAAACGTGTTGTTATCATATTCACAATTATGAATAAACGTGTTTGTAGCCTGGTTAAATTACATGGAAAATCCTGTTGGTTTGTTAAGGTTTACTATGGGCAGGGGCGACGTTAGCCACCCGGAAGTAAGTTATTTGTTGTTGTGACGTCACGTTGAATTGTCGTATACAGATGCTCTACGATAGACTCGTGATTTTTTGAGGTTAAGCTATTAGTTTATTTACGGTAAGGTGGACCTGCAGTGTCCGCAAAGGGATCAGGTGATCCCTCTAACTAAAGAGCGTAGGCAGAGTGGTGAAAATGAAAAATGACAAATAGCAAATGTTTGAGCCGAACCCACTCTGGAATTATTATCAAATATATACACATATCCCACATCAGGGGCAGCAAGTTAACGATGGCGCGTTGAATCTATTTCAAGGGAGCTGAACTGTAAACGGATATTTATTGTGCTGGATCTTTAGCCTATTTTAACAAACACGGGTGGTAGAGATCATGGGGCTGTGCTACAGTCTTCGCCCGCGACTATTTGGACATTTAAGTGGCTCTATTTCAAACGCTGCCTCGGATTCCGACCAGCCTCCAGATTCTGCTCCTTCGCGCACTCGTGAAGAACACGCCGGTGAATCCGAGAAGGCGCCGCTTCGCACTAGCCAAACACACCCCTGGGAGACCGGCAAACAGCTGTCTGGAGAGGCTCGCCGTGGAGACTTGAATACGGACAGTTCAGTAATACAGAATGGAGGTGGTAAGGGATCGGGAAAAGACCGTAAACGATTACAATTGCTGCAAAAGCATGGGCCTCAAAAGCAGAAACATTGGGATAAACTGTTGGTAGAAGAGAAGGAGGCCGAGAAGGAGGCAAAGAAAGTCAGCAAGACCATTGACAAGGCCTTGAAAGAGCTCAAACGGGAATATAAACAGACCCACCGGCTTCTACTATTGGGTAAGTGTAGAATCTGTTATATGACCTCCCCCCCCCCCTCCCTAACTAATACATATATGCGTAGGCCTATTTCACAGCCGTGTATGTGCTAAATTAATAAAACTGTTGTCTTTCAATGTTCACTGCTCACTTATATCTATTGAACGACCATAATAAAAAGGTAGTCCCGACGCAATTTAAGTTACTTTTCGCCAACGGTGTGTGCACAACGCATCATTTGGAGTCTGTTAAAATAACAGGTATGTTACACATAGCAACAGAACACATAACAGGAATGAGTAGCCTACCATAAAAAGGAGGGCAGTTGGACTAAAGTGATTGTCACAAATCATTGAGTGGCATCCGGGTTTCCACCTTTGCCCCCCTCCTAGGCCTATGTTAGCCGTAAGTAAAATGTAAGTACTTGTGTCAGAGAAAGAGTCCACATTTGGTCAGAGGGGCTTGAGAATGCTTGCCTGTCTACTGACCCATCCGATCATATAGGTCAGATGAACTTTTGTAGGCTATCCTCTCGCATGTTTAAATGGCTGGAAACGCGTCTGAGTATGAACATAAATCGGGCCAAAATGTAGGTATAGGCCTGCAGTTTTATCAGACAATATCATTTTCATTGTTGTACATGTTATGCTGTCGTGTTGCGGTCCCCTCCATCTCATTTTCTTCACTGCTACCACCGTTATTATTCCTTATCTTTCTTTTTAGACGTGCCTGTATTCTTACCATGCTCTTACCAAGAAATATATCAGGAGAGGAGTCAATTGAAAGGCAGAAATATCATTTGAGAATATTATGATCTCTTATCAGACCCAAGTCATAGCCCACACTATGGAGTTACCTTTGTGTCTTTATTATGATTTTTTTTTGAGAGAACATAACTCACACTGCAATAAAAAAAGTGCTTTTTCAGTTTCAGTTTATTTCCTCACATTTTTGCAACGTATATCCTTACTCCAAGTTATGGCATACGAATGAAAAAAATTCAGAGCCTTTTAAGATATATTCCCGCAGAAGTGGTATTTTGGTCCTCTCAAGATTTTTCCTGATTTTTCCATAGTGTGTTTGAAAGTCAAAGTAATCTTAATTGAGTCATTGAGTCATAAAGTTGACTTATATGATATAATTTCAGCATCTTTTAACATTGGTACCTCACCCTTTGTTCAGTATATTTCCAAAGTCTTTGTTGTATGAAAAAAAACATGTAGGTATTTAAAGGAAAACTTTCAACCTGGGCCCTATTTTTAGATCTTTTTGGGTCCAAACTTTTGATAACTGCAATTAACATTCGTAATCGGTCCAATATTGAGTTAGAACACCAAAACCACAATACAGCTGTACAATGGAATCCCATGAGGCAAGCCAGCACGTCAAAGTAAACCGCTTGTTATCGACACTGACAGGCTCGTAAATGTTATTATTAGGGTGTGACAACATGGAAAGGACCCCTACAGAGATACACCTGCTTCTGTTTACCTCAATAACTGTAAAGAAACTGTACAATAACAGTTGTACAGTCAGTGTTTTAGCGTTATCTAACGGTCTCTGATGTAGCACCCTAGTTCAGTGCCTGTAGTTGATTGGGCTACCGTGTGGTGCTGGAGTGGGGCACTCAAAGGAGAGCGCCTCCCTTGGATAATCAACTACAGGCACTGAGTGGGGTGCTGCGTCAGAGACTGGACAAACAATTCGCAGAAGCAGAAACACAAAGCATGACATTTAGTTATTTACTTTGACGACATGTATGTTAGTGTCCATTTTTGCACACAGCCAGCACATTACCTATGGAGAACCAACTTGAAAGTCTTTGGATAGTATGATCACTTGTGATTAGTGGGAAATCATATGCATTCAGCAAAACAGTCATTCATGTGGTGACATAGAGGAGTGACAAGTTTGATTAGCTGAAATGATGGAACGTTAAACATTGTTTTGTGAAAGCATCACACATCTAGACTATGGCATGGTGAAAAAATGCGTCATTAGGAAAGGTGGTTCTTGAACAAATATTTACAAAAGCAGATCTAAAAGTAAGAGAGCACATTTAGAGCGAGGTTGTCTTCGCTGACCAGCTTCCTGTCAAAGATACTCCAATGTACAAGTAGTTCCCTTTGAGCTCATAATGTCAGGCTAGTGTGTAACAAGTCCTCTGACATTAGCTAGCTGGGTGAAGGAGTAATGGCATTTAAGACCAAATTAAGTCTGTCACCAAGTAAACACCATATAAGGACAGTCTGCTTACTATGAAAGTAGATGACAGACACAAGAGTACTATTTGATCTTGTGTTGTACATGTAACAACAGAATGACATGACCTTGCTAAGGGAGCAAGGCATTAGTGGGTGTGGTCAAGCTGTCAATCAAAGTCAAACTCAGCAATAGAAAATATGTTCTCATCCCTCAGCCTCAATCCCACCGATACATTTCAGCTAAACGTGCAAGCAAAACGGTTATACACAAATGCAGTGAATTGAATTGCATGCAAAATAGTATTTCTAGTTTTAGTTTTCATAAAAAAAGACTCAAAAGTAACTCCCATCAACATGTTACACATCATACACAACATTATTTACCCCTTAGTGGCTAATAGGGAAAACACGTGTTGTGAATACACACAGCTCACACTGGCTACAGAAAGACTACAGCCGTCCGAGCTCAGAGCCAGTTGCCCGAGCTGTTTTTGAGAGGTGAATAAACAGCAGCGCCGTATAGAGAGGTAGTCACTGCTGTTGACTTTTCCCCCAGTATGGCAATGGCATGGAGCAGTGGCAGTTAATGCAACAATTATGAGGTAACAACCTTGAAGTTCTATGGTAGGGTGTTTAGTTTAAACACGACTTGTATTTTGCAAAAAATGTTAGCTATTGTTTTGCAATTGCATGGACTTGTTTTTAGCCAATTTAAGCCCAAAAGAGTGATAAGGAAGCTAAGTTTATGGGTCATTGTTCTAGTTCAGGGGTTCTCAAACTTTTGCAGGCTGGGCCCCCCCCCCCCCCCCCCAAAGCTGGTTAGGTGTAGTCTCAATGTGAGACATTAGCCTGCTTTGCCTTGCAAAGGTCCTTAATTCATGGTGCAATGTTTGATAAACTTTGACTATGTCTCAAACCACTTTACGAAGTACTCTACAATACAGGGCACTGCAATACAGTGCACTTACATCTGTAGTGCGATCTGTCGCTGATTAGTGTTGTCTCAAATGGAACACTCACTGACGCAAATGTGCGAGCATTTTACCCATAAATCTGAGCGCCAGCTTCCTCCAGGCCTACTGGAAATTTTAAACAAAGATGGCGGACCAAACTCCGCTGACGGCCGTGTTTTGTATGTAAATGTCCATCTTTTGGCGTTTCCTTGCTTAGATTTTTTAAAGTTACCGAGAAATCGACATTGTTCTATCAGATAACACAGTTATTGTAACCAGCAATAATGGTTGAAGTGATTTGCGAGGCGTCAGTCGGCCAACTTTCCAAACTGAAAAGCTGCCGAAGGGCTCCTCCTCTTCCGCTACGTAGCCAAGATGGTGCCCGTTTTGGGCGCGTAGTGCCCATCGTTTTACACTGCATTTTTTGACCGTTTTCAGTGCACAATCCGGGTACTTTCAGTGCCCTGAATTCTGCAGGTTCTGTCAGTGTGAACGCCCTAAGCACTGAAAGTCAGTGTTCGAAGTGCACAAGTGCTCGGTTTGAGACATAGCTATAGCCTCCGGTCATCCTAGATCTGTGCGCGGTTGCGAAAGAAATCTATAAGTAAGGAAGGAGTGAGTCTTTAAAAAGACTTTCGAAAGACCAACCTAAGAAAAGATCTCCGCCAGATTCATGAATGCCTGGAAATGTGTTCTTAAACCGCCAGTGTCCGTAGCTGGGCACTGATTCTTACATTGAACGCGCGTGCTCGTGCACCTGAATTTTCATACAGAAACGCGCCCCGCCAGCTCCTTATAAGGGCATCCAACTGTAGAGACGTGTGGGCTGGAGCCCCCCAAATATATATATATTTTTTATTTTGAGATCGTCAAATTCACACCTAACAACCGACTTAGTGAACTTATTTTGTTGAATTTTTAGAGTTATAAATAAAATAGTCTCGAGTAGCACAGGAATCCCGCCTGTTTGAGACTGTGGTGGCAAGCGCACGGCTCTGTTTGGTCGTGAGGTGAGTGAGTGAGTGGAGAATCAGACGGTGATAACGTCTAGTAAACAGACTTGGAGCGACTGTCCGACCCTAACTGGTGAAAGCTGCCATAATCAGCTGCTGGATATAAAGGTATAGCACATGAAGTTTAAAATAGTAAAAGAAACAAAATGATGAAATCATCACGAGTAATTTATAGATGTCATGGCTCTCTTTTATCATGCCAGTTCATTGATCCTGTGGGTATGCTACCCTACTCAGTAGCTCCGCCAGCTATAACTAGCTAGTGAACTCTAGCCTACAACGTTAACCTACTCACTTGAGCTGCAAATCCCTACCATGCTACAGTATAACTAGCACCTATCTCAGCAGATGTCTTCAATATGTTTATTGTTGTGCCATATTTTAAATCTAAATTTGTTAATTTCTCTTCATAAAACCCACTAGAGGACACTATTTAAAAGGATATTTTCAAATATTTCTTATGGGGGAGCATGCCCCCAGACCCCCCTGGTTTTGCTGGGTCACAGGAAAAAGAATAGGTTTTATCTAGGGGCTTAGCACCCCCCCCCAAAAAAGTGGGAACCTAGATTCGCCCCTGCTTCAGACTGATCAAAATCATGTCAAAGCGGAAAGCGAGCACCGGTCGAGTAAACACAGACCTAACTTCACCAGTGCAGAGGTGGAGGTACTGTTGCAGAATGTAGATGTGTCCATTCTATTCCACTGTGGCTATATCCACGCAATTGAGTTTAGTGCTTATTTATTTGTTCACTGCCATTTGCAGTGTTCGTGTAGTGCTTTTATTTATTTTAGGACATCACGATGCCTCGTTGAATCATGACTATAAATATGAAACGTAATTGTTTATGATAGAAATATTCTTGTATTTTCTTAACTGAGTTCGAGAATGAGGTCCAATGTTCCCAACTAGCTGCATCCAGGGTCCAGCTGAGCTAGGCTTGCTTAGTCTTGTTTTCAACTATATTTAAGTTCCCTGTTATAGGCTAACTTTTGCAGATTTTTTTTTTGCAAAATTTCCCAAATTCCCGAGCTTAACTTCCCATGGAAAGTTTCCGGAAATTACCGGAAATGTTCCGCCCCTTTGCAACCCAAGACAGGATAGTGAAGGTAGACAGGAAATTAGCTGGAGAGAGAGACGGGGAGTAGGATCGGGAAATTACCACAGGTCGGATTCAAACCCGTCACAGCTTCCCCCGAGTGCAGCATTTACATTTGTGAATCTTGTGACATTTATTTGGGAATTTAGAAACTATTCTAATTCTATAGCGCTGGGGTTCTTATAGCCTTATAGTTTGGTTGTCTGCCTTCTTCTTCTTATGTGCTGTTTGGAGTTTCTGCTTTCTGGGAAAATGTAATAGTATAGCTGTGGTAGTACAGCTAAACTTTAATCAGTTGATGAGTCTGCATGTCACCTGAACAAAAATAACAGTGTGCCACTGCCATGGGACGCCTGGTGCGTCTGGTATTGCTCTATGTAACTTCGGGGTACAGGGCGTGAGACCTCTCTACGATGTTGTAGTAGTAGTAGTAGTAGTAGTAGTAGTAGTAGTAGTAGTAGTAGCAGTAGCAGTAGTAGCAGTAGTAGCAGTAGCAGTAGCAGTAGTAGCAGCAGCAGTAGCAGCAGCAGTAGCAGTAGTAGTAGTAGTAGTGGTAGTAATAATAGTAGAGTAGTAGTAGTAACAGCAGTAGTAGTAGTAGTAGTAGTAGTAGCAGTAGTAGCAGTAGCAGTAGCAGCAGCAGCAGTAGTAGTAGTAGTAGTAGTAGTAGTAGTAGTAGTAGTAGTAGTAGCAGCAGTAGCAGTAGCAGTAGCAGCAGTAGCAGTAGCAGTAGCAGTAGTAGCAGCAGCAGTAGCAGCAGCAGTAGCAGTAGTAGTAGTAGTGGTAGTAATAATAGTAGAGTAGTAGTAGTAACAGCAGTAGTAATAGTAGTAGTAGCAGTAGTAGCAGTAGTAGCAGTAGCAGTAGCAGCAGCAGCAGTAGCAGCAGCAGCAGCAGTAGTAGCAGTAGTAGCAGTAGCAGTAGCAGTAGCAGCAGCAGCAGCAGCAGCAGCAGTAGCAGTAGCAGTAGTAGTAGTAGTAGTAGTAGTAGTAGTAGTAGTAGTAGCAGCAGCAGCAGCAGCAGTAGTAGTAGTAGTAGTAGTAGTAGTATCAGCAGTATTAGGATAAGGTTCCCTTTAAGATTTCTGCTAGACAGCAATGCAGTAATCTTATCCAGATCATCTGCTTCAGCAGAGACATACAACTCTGTGTCATCAGCCTCGGAGTGAAAAGAGATGTGATATTTAAGGAAAATGTGGGGGACTCATGGCAATAGGTATAATGAGAATAAAACAAGACTCAAAATTGAGGTACATTACAAACCATAATATAAAATTGCCAATTACTACAGAGGACTGTCTGTTGGACAAATGGGAAACCACTATTGTATAGCACCAGAGATGTCTACCCAGTTGTCCGGGCTGTCAATTAAAGGGGACATATTATCAAAATAATCACTTTTCTAGTGCTTCTACCCATTGGTTTGGGTAACCTGCATGCCTACCAACCCCAAAATACAGAAAAAAGACAACCCAGTCAATTTGTTATGGTCTCTTTATGTCAGAAAAAATACTCTTCAGCAAGCACTTCAGATGTGCTGCTGCTTGTAGAATTAGACCGCACCAGAGCCGTGTAGGGAGTCCCTCTCTATGGCCTTGGACCACCCCTGGCGCAAGCTTTGGACACCTTGGATACGTGAGCTAGCTTCATGAAGCGAACTCGCTACTCTGCACAGAGCAGCACACATCCTCGTGCACAAACCACTTTTCATCTGACTGTTTTGCCAACCTGGGCCAGTTGCAGAACTACAGACGAGGGAAATGTAAGTATTTTTTTTTTAACAATTCTGGTATTTGCTTCTTTGCCCATTTAGCACTAGCTAACAGAAACAGCTGAGGTAATAACTTAGAATAGATGTATGCTAATCTTCATTTTCTGAAAAATCGTTAGGGTCATTTGCCGCAGGATCTACATTAGCATTGGCTAACATAGGTTGTTAGTTGAAGGTCTGCCAGATGCATATTCTTGTTATCAACACTGAGACAGTGAAATAAGAGACTGGGTGTATGAGTTAGCGACATTAGCATGTTGTAGTGGGGGGGGGGGGGGGGGGGGCACAGGGTACATTAGCATGTAGTGTTCTACTGTGTTCTACTTTGATATGTAATTTGTCAAACAGTCACTTCTTGTGTGGGTATGTACGTTAGTTTGTGAGAGCGGGCCTCGGAGCCAACTGGTGTATAGCTGCAGCAATGCAGTCCCTAATGATGTGGTCAGTGTTGAGGACTGTTTCTCTGGCTCTATGTGCTATGGTGAACCCGGGCTAGTCTATTTGATGGATACTGTAGTGGGTTTGGATGTCTATGGAGTGTAACTTGTGTCGAAATGTATGTGTGCATACGTAGGTATAGTGTTGCTACCACGAACAGCTTGAAGATTTCTGTGGAATAGTTATCCAAAAGACATTCCCTTGTCTTTGTGTTCGGATGGTGAGAGGTGTTAACAGCCCTCCTGCATATATGGTCCAAGGCCATTAGCTCTCCCATTGATACCTTTGGACACTACGATGACATGGTCATACATGTTAGATGGGGCACTTATTTGTTCATTAGTTCATGGTGTGGTTAAGAGCTTTTATGGGTAGAGCACACTCGCCTAAAGTTACCAAAACAAATAGTCACTGTGGGTCAGTTTAGAGTTTGGCACGTATTCCAGCAGAAGTAAACAATACTTTTCACTATATGATTATTTGATAGGGAACACTATATGATTACACTATATATATATATATACACACACTATATGATAACACTATATATATATATATATATATACACACACTATATGATAACACTATATATATATATATATATACACACTATATGATTACACTATATATATATATATATATATATACACACTATATGATAACACTATATGATTATTTGATAGGGATTTTGGAGAAAAATGGAAGTAAGGCATGCATAGAATAATAATAATAATATTATTATTATTAATATTATTAATTAATAATTAATATATAATTAATTAATCATTATTAATAATAATAGCAGTGTTACTGTACCTAAACTTGTGCAGAATGAAAATAAATGTGACTTTGTGAAGCAGTATGATAGTAGTTCTAATGGCATACATTTATTCATTAATACAATTTAATAATATTATTGAATTAATAATAAAAAACTGTACAATCTTTTTTTTTTTTCTTTGACAAGGTTTTTCAGGACCCGGCCTCATATGTGGATGAGGAGCTGAAGATTCCCATCCCCCAAGATCTCTCTGCCCAGTTTGACAAACCAGACAAGCTGGAGGTGATAGCCAGCTTTGTGTCATGGTTCAATCAAGGGCAGGTCTGAACCCCACGTACTCTTGGGTGCCAGGGAACTCTCTCAGTATCCGCAGCACCACGCAGGAGGGCAGCACCACTCAGATTCTCGGGCCCAGAAAGCCAGTTTACAAAGCTTCTGTATGTCAAAGACCTGTAATGGCTGAGCAAAGTTTACATTGTATTTAGAGAACAATAAATAGTGACACATATTATAGTGAGTGCATCTTTTTTCTGGTTTCTGGCTACTGATATTTGTCTTTTTTGTATTTATTACCTCTAGACAATCAATGGTGGTGGCAATAATATATATTGCATATAAATGCTAGCATAAAGTATGGGGTAGAGTAAGTGTACGGCAGTACGGTGGTGATGGGTGCATGTGGGCCGAGGGTTTCTACAGGTAGATCGGGGGGAGAGACTACAGCAGCGTCCCATAGCGAAGATAGTCTAGACTAGGAGAGGAAGAAAGAGACAGAGTGAGTGGGTAGAGTTTGGCTGTCCATATGCGTACATGAGGAGTAGTGGGGGTGAGGAGCAATGTTTCCACATCCATCAGCAATTGGATCATGCGATAAGGGAGAGAGAACATTTTTGTTAGTAGACATCAATTTGAGAGATACTTTTAGGTAGTCAATTAACAGTAGGCAATATGGCCATTTTATCAGTATTAAAATAGGCATTAGCAATGTGATATAAAAGGAGAGGGAGAGAGAGAGGCTGCCTGGGTAGGTGTTTGGGAATATTATTTAGCATTTAGTTTTGTTATGTTTAGTTATGGCAGGATACACAACAGTGCCTAACTGGCTGGAGACAGCCGCAACACGCGCCATATGCTGTACCTGGGATCCGTAAAGGCCCTCCTTCACGATACAACATACGCTGGCTGTAGCCCAGTTTGATTGATTTGGGGGATGTTGTATGTGTTTAGTTGTAATGAGTTATGTTTAGTTATGTTGGCTGGCTTGGGGCATGGGTAGCTTTAGTCATACGCATAGTAAGGGTGGCATGGTACACAACAGTGCCCAATTGGCTGGTGACAGAAGTTGAATGCATTCTGTAGTGAGAACACGTTCAAGCTCACGGGTTCGAGGCCAGGATGACCCACCATGCATGCTGGTTGGTTCTGAAGCTGCATAGTCTTGTAACCTTACAAATTTGAAAGGGTACGTGAAATGGAATATAGAAAAGAAGGTGACTGCATAATTAGAATGTCATTCACAAAGAATTCATTCTGCCTGTGGTATCTCCCTGCAGCAGACATTCTCAGGCTCTGTAGGCATTCTTTCACACTTGGCAGAAATACACCTGTATCAGGAAAGACATTCAAAAAGTGACAACATTGCAGGTGAGGATTATTTGAATGCTGTGTTCCTATTAAAGACATAGGTCCCCAAATGCAATGATTTATTGAGAAAACAATGTGTAAACACTGTAATAAATACATACATTACTACGAGTTGTGTCCTGCTTGGTCCATTACTGTTGTCAGATGGCATTTCTGGCTGTGATCTAACTTAAATGTACAGCTGGAGTTTTACCCGTGACTCCAGACACATTAATGACGGGAGGCGTCACTTGCATTTACTTAAACACCAGAAACCTAACTTTTCACAACCAGTAAATTACATAAACTATTTGTAACGTATTGGTACATGAACACACTATTTGTAACCTATTCGTACATGAACACACTCTATTTACATAGTCGAGTCACTAGCATTGAGTTGTCCTGTGTCGACACAGCCAACAAGACTCTATGACCTTAGCCAATGAACAGTCATACAAAAGGAATTGTCGAAGTGACATAAAGTTAACCAATTGTTCAGAAATGTCCTGTTCGGGAGCCTCTTCTGGTTCAGGGTCCGACTCTGGTTCAAAACGGTATGGATGCACCGCTGTGTTTTCAGACTGAAGATGTTTTTTCCTTAACAGTTTCTATGGGAGCTCCAAACCTTACTTGGGTGAGCACACACCTTGGAGGAGGGGTTAGCTGGCTCATTAGCATTTAGAGGAACAGGCACTCAAAACAGGTCGCTCTGAACAGGGCTGTTTTGGACAGGGCAAAAAGGGTGCTGTTTTACTTGATCCTTGTGGTATTTTGACCAAAGTACGTTACAGACATGTCATTGAGACCCCAGGGAAATATATCAACTTGTGGTAAAATGGGCATATGATGACTCCTAGTAACGAGGATACTGACAAGTTTAACACCACTCTATTCTGCATATTTATTTTCAAATCTACACTATTTAATTTTGTATTTAATATTTTAGTACATAACCATCATTTCTATTTCATTTTTCCCCCATGTTAATTATATTATTTTAGTGAGTTATTATAGTCACTTGTATTTTGTGCTTGACATTTTTTTTTCATCAAAGAATCTTCCATTTGCAGTAACAGTACTCTTAAATAATATAAAAATCTGTGACATGCTCCTCGTCTGCTCGATGGTAGTGGGATCTGAGAGCGGACTGTTCTAGAAGCCGTTCTGTGCTGTCAGCAGTCGCCGTGGACCAGTATCGTGTAGAGGAGATTTAGAAGGTCTTTGTTCGTCAGATCACCATTACCTTTTCTACCTCTTCTACCTCTACCTCTTTCTACCAGATCAGTCCAAAACGTCTATATTAGTCCAGGGGTGTGTGTGGAGAGAGGGCCATGGACTCTTTTTAGTATGCTTCACATGAGCAGGAGCGAAGGGAGGATGGTGTTGCCTTGAATCTTTTTCACTTCTGCAAAGCTCTTTGATGACAGATCAAAAAAAAAATGTTGCTAGTTAAACACTGGGCTCTTCAGTATGTCAATCAGTAGGTAGAAATGGCTTCCTCCAGCTTGGAGGGCATTATAGCTTGATTTAAATCCTCAACATTGACAACCTTGACCATTCGCCACTAACCAGTCCTTGAAAACTCCAACAGCCCTTTTGGTATTAATTTCATGTCTGTTCTCTACATTGTTGACATCTTCCTCTTTCAAGTCTTTGTCTCTTACTTTCCTTCCGTGCTAGTTTCCCTTTTTTGTTTTCATTTCTGGAAAATGGGCCTGCTACCAGCGCTCCAAGCGCTAATGTTACCAGGGCCAACAGTGATTTTCCATTACAATGTTAACTACTTGCGGAATGAAGTGAAAGATGTGAAATCGAAGCACAAAACCCATTGCCGTTATCATGCAAGAGACTAACCACCATCTTATGGACTTAAGATGCAGTGTTGTCAGAGTAGACATATATACCAAAAAATCATATTAAATAAATACTGCTACTTGGCACCACTATGTTGATATAATATTATACTATACTGTATCCATTTTTTCCATCCATCCACCTCTTTGTAGCAATGATAGTTCACTGACCAAACTCAAGGGATGGCATTCAGTTTAATAGCTCATCTGGGCGATAAGACTAAAATAATGAAATCAGAATATTTCAGTTTAACAGCTCATCTGGGCGATATGACCAAAATAATGAAATCAGAATATTTCAGTTTAATAGCTCATCTGGGCGATATGACCAAAATAATTAAATCAGAATATTTCAGTTTAACAGCTCATCTGGGCGATATGACCAAAATAATGAAATCATTCAGTTTAACAGCTCATCTGAGCGATATGACCAAAATAATGAAATCATTCAGTTTAACTGCTCATCTGGGCGATATGACCAAAATAATGAAATCATTCAGTTTAACTGCTCATCTGAGCGATAAGACTAAAATAATGAAATCAGAATATTTCAGTTTAATAGCTCATCTGGGCGATATGACCAAAATAATGAAATCAGAATATTTTTTCAGTGTTTTGGACGATTCACAATTTGAATCAATGTTTTCTGTCTACATGAACTCAAGACGACTAGGGCCATATAGGCCATATTGCCCAGTCCGAAGCTGCATATACAGGTTTTAGTGTTTCCAACCAGCAATACCAGGAACGGTCAGTAGGTGGCAATTGCATTTTTTCTGACTACGATGAATACGGTGCCATCACATGTAACAGAGTAGCATCTCCATTGGGATCCGTTATAATAGTGGATTCAGTTTTAATCACATGTAACAGAGTAACTTCTCCATTGGGATCCGTTATAAAGGTGGTTTCAGTTTTAATGCAGACTCAATATTTATTTATAAAAATTAAGCAATATCTTAATATTGCTCATCATGAAAGTAACGGGGAACACAATAAAACAGCTCAAATGTTTTATAGATTTCTCACGTACTCACCAATTTAACAGATTAATCAGACATAGCTCGGTTCCATATTATTCATAGAATGAGATTTGATTTGGAGCAACACGGTCAAATGACGGAGGGAGAGCGACACATCAGGATGACGTGCGAAACAAAACAGTCCAATTAGGGGAGTGCAACAAGACGGAAGTACAGTGTAGAGTTTCACAGTAGGTAACAGAGGCAGTAGGCCTGTGCTCCATGGATGATGGGATATGTAGTCTTTGTCCAAGTATGACTACGCTTTTATGACACCAGCCATTAAATGCACTGGCATTGCTTAACCACAAGTGTGTTTTGGTTGCTATTAATCTACGGTTAATTGGCAACATTGATGTAATAACGTAACGACATTGAAAACAGGCAAACACTTTTATTATGTATAATGTAGGACCCTTCAACGACAGACCTGTAAAATTGTTCCAAAGTTACTGACAAAGTTACTGTTGTAAGTCTATAAATAGACTTAGGATATCGTTTTTTTTAACAAACTGGCCGATAACCAACATAACTACGACATCAAAGAGAGCTCGAGGATGTTATGCACGCGAGTTGAGCCTAGTTTTCAAGGTAACGAGCTGTCAGAATGTTGGAGTTCGTTGGAAATCTCTCTACTTTGGGCAGACATTCTGCAACTTTAACCGATCCGACTGAACATGTTGAACTCTTCCGACAGTACCAATGACCAACAAACACCAACTGCTGGCGCACACTGACCCAACTGTTGGTGTTTGTTGGCGTTTGTTGGAGAATGTTGGTGTTTGTCTGGGCAGTGTGCAAGCTGCTTTTAAGAAGGGGCATTTAGTGGGAAGGGCTGAATTTTTGAGAAATCGTTGGTGATTACGTTCACATAAACTCTACAGACATCCTCAGGCGGAGATCTTTTCTGACGTTGGTCTTCCGAAGTCCGTAAGAAAACTGAAGACATTTCAGAAAATGTTTGAGAATTTTTTTCTTTATTTTGGAGATCGACAGGGAAAGTCTCCGAGATCGACAGGTTGGCGACCACTGCTATACATCATTGTTAAAGAGATTTTCATGTCTCAAGTCATTTCATTTTGAGAACCTGGCTACCACTAGGAGTCGCCACTGCCCTTTGCACGTTTTTGAACACTAGAAGCCGCTATGCTAAACACATGATTGCATGGTTGTCTACAGGCTAGAGTGTGACAATTACACTCTGCTCCTTGGATTGGAGAACATGATTGTCTACTTCAAACACCCAATTCTACCTGTAGGAATGTTTTAAAATAGGCTATAGAGATGAATATGATGTGGGACTATTTATTGAGTGAATGATGAATATCTTTAGGAGGGCGATGGATTACATTACATTTACATTTAGTCATTTGGCAATTTGAAATTTGATCGGAAAAGGAACTTCCAAGTGAGGTAAAACAAACCAAGGATCATTCAATTAAGGAGGCCTAAAATGGCCAAGCAATGCTTTAGAAATTGAAGGCACCAATCCCCCATCTCTTGACAAATAAAGTTTTACATGTCTTTACTTTAGATTTCTACAACTATCCCAACTATTGGGATAATGCCTGGCTATAGGCTGTAAAGTTTTGTATTGAGTTTTGTAGGCTCTTCTGGCCGACGATGTTGGGACTTGTGATAAAATGCTTCCCACAATTTGAGGAACATAAATAGGCTTGATATTAGATCCTATCATTGGGCCCTCAGACAGGGCCACCATCTGAAGCTCATGTTGAGATGATAAGAAAATGTTTTTTTCCCTGACCCATTTTTGTCCCCGACCCAAAGCCCAATACTGCATTTCTGAGCTGAGTCCACCAGGATTGACCAATGGTACGCAAGGACATTCTGCATGAATTTTTTTTTTTGTGTTTGCCATTTTTCTTGGTAATTTTGTGTTTCTTTTTTTTTTTTTTTTTACATTGCAGCAAACCTGCTTTTAGTGCTTTTATTTTAGGGTTGTTAAAGACTGCAGTGCCTTAGGCTTGGGGGTTAGAGAGAATTGAAGTCAAATGAAATACTTCAAAATGCACACATGGACCTCATTTCTGTATAGGCCTATGTTTACAGCTAGCATAGCAAGCATAGTGAGTCATTAGCCTATGGGTAAAATGCTGGTGGTGCTGTCATGACTGGATTAATCTAGTTACAAGTGTATCACAGATACCTTTACTCACAATGAAAGAGAGAAACCGTTTCAATATACTATTTCAGGTTTCTTGCTAAGGTGTGTCTGCAATATTTGTCTGTAAAACGTTAGGCTAGCAGATCAACTAAATCAGTTTAGTTGTTCTCTAACCTATGTGCTCGTTTGCAAAATCATTTAAATCATCAACCAATGGACCTTGTTTGCTCATATTTGTTAAACTGACATGGACACATTGGGTAATTGGCTTGCAGATGATGTCATCACGTTGTCCCCTTCAACAGTAAGTTAAAGTAGCGTTAGCATCTTGAGCTGCACCCTAGGGAACCTTATCCTGCTCTCCGTTTCTCGTACAACTGAAGTGTCGTTGTTTTCCCCAATTTCATTTCTTCCAGTTATTCAAAAGGCATCATGACCAAATAGATTTATCAACATTTTAGTATTTTACTTGACACACTAAACTGGACAGCATTCAGTCAGAGACATTAAAAGTCCGTCATATCTCTATTTCTGATCTGATTGGTGTGAAGATGATACCAGGTTGGATTCCTTCGCCCACCCACTTGCAATTTATTGTAAGTTTTCGTGTAAGCCAAACATTCCTGGGAATCCTCTATACACCCACAGGGGCATTTTCACAGGGCTCTTTCACAGAGCTGTACAACACTCAATGGTGATTGGCTAATTCTTCTTTTAAAAACTGTGAGCGGAGGCCAAGTTTGTGTGACCCTATTTTGGCTTTCCCGTCGGCCTACTGTACAGCCAGAAGCTTACCATTTGACACCAGAGTCATGGTAAATATATGAGGCACATAATAGGAATTTCTGTGTAATTAAAGTATATTTCACACGTGTATTGAGATTGAGATTTTCACGTCTCAAGTCATTTATTTCTGAGGAAGCCTGCTCCCGTTAGGAGCCACCACTGTTCCTTGTGTCCCCAAAAACTGGAAAATTGAAGGTTGTTGTGGATAACAAAAAATAAACCATTGCATATTCAAGAAAAAGTAGGAAAAACATTTATATTTAGAAATGGAGTTCACTTTTTAAAAACTTCTAATCCGGTACCTGAGAAATCAGTTTTGTAGTTTTTTAACCAATGGTGGACCTAGCCTTCTTGTTCTATTTCAATGCGGCTGGCATAATCTATCGGGAAATGTTATCAACTGAGTCATCTTACTCTGGGTCTGCTATGTAACGTGGCGGTAATGCTATTCCAGCAACCCTGAGAACAGCGTAAATTAGATTAAGCGACCTTTTTGACCTCTGTAGCAGCTGGCAACAAATCTGGTGACTTCTTGCAACTTTGACAATACCCGTTTTCCTTGTCACGCAACAGAAAAATAATCGCCTTTCACTGATTTGTAAATAATGTCACATTTGCCTTTCATTTGCATTTTGCCTCTAACGTTGCCCATGTTTATCAAAAGTAATTATTCACCTATGTAGCATTAGCACCTGTAAGTACATGGAGGCAGATGTTCTACAGATCTAATGCGTACTATGCAGCACCATGTTAGAAGTCGGGTGCAAACCTATGCTATGCCTATTGCTGTGCTCTCCATATGTATTAACCCAAACATGGGCATATAAGAAAGCTTACGTATATGAATCATTTTAGCCTAGTGTCTATACTGTTTATACCAACATCTCAGCATCTTACAGTCAGTAGGCTACTGTAAGTAAGTAAGTAAGACATTTCGTACAAGAATTGCAGTTCAAAGTGCTTTACATAAAATCAATAAAAGCAAGCAGCAAGAGCAATACATGGAGTTAAATAATGATTAATATCGTATCAGAACCTGATGTTCCGATAGGCTTCTTGAATAACTAAAATCATGATAAAAGGAATAAAAGGAATAAAACCCTTCTGAAATAATAAAAATAGTGAAAGTTACTGTGCCACAACAATGCAGACACTCGTAGCAGAAAATGAAGGTAAAATCTGATGGCTACTGGGAAGCGCAGTGCAGAAAGCGTTTTAAGATTTAAGATTTTGTGTATTGTTCTAGATAACAATTTGAAACAGTTTTAAAGGTAATGGAGTTCTCACCAGGGTTATTATTATAGCTAAAAGTATGATGAAAACAAATGGTTTTGAGACATTTTAGGAAACTGAAATAATTTACCCAAAGAAAATGTAAAACTAGATGAAACTAATACAATTTCATAAATGTTTTATAAGAAAAGATCCTTGTTGTTATTGTTTCAAGATGGCAGACGCCATATCCATTCAAGGTGGCGGGTGTCACACTCCCAACATTCAGTGTACAGTGTGTAGCTGCCAACCTTAAGATGGCCATATAGCATGTCAAGACCTACACTCGCTCACTAATGGAAATAGTGGAAGTTATTATCAAGTGAAGGAGTAAAATATGTCAGGGAGGAAGCGTGTGAGTCCTGTATGGGACTATTTATCATGTAATAGTGAAAGCACAGTACAAGTGAATGCATGGTAAATTCAGGTAACAGCATATGAATGGCATTGAAATCAAAGGGAAAAAATCCTCCAAATCTTAAAGATCTACCTCAAAGCTACCATTGATGGGAATACATATTATTGTGTATTATCCATGGGAAAGGATGTAGGGAGACGGAACAAAAGTGACGAGCATAATGTTTTTAACAACCTGTACGTTTAACAACATGTGAGTTTTTATGGGGTTTTTAGTTTACTGTATGGGTAGGGTTGGCCGTGAAAACCCATGTCATATAGTTTTCCTAAAGTAAATGGTTGAACTATTTAATCGTGTGCTTGTGTTTTTATGTATATTAAAGGCGCGGTCCGCAATTCTAATCCCATACACTTTTTGTCAAATTCAGAGAATTGCTCCACAAGGTCCTCTAGCTGTCCGTTCAGTGTTGGCGCTTTAAAAGTCCTGGCTCTGTAAAAAAGTTGCAAGTCATTTTTAATTGAAGTCGTGACTCGATTGTACACCTCTGGACAATTCACTGAGATATTTTAAGAAATGTCACAGAACTTTCCTGACACATATATATGTATGTGTGTTTATTTATTTATATATATATGGTATGTTTATATATATATATATGTTATGTATGTATGTGTATATATATATATATGTATGTATATATAGATATATGTATGGTATGTATGTAAACTTGTATGTTAACGTAAACTTTTCCATTTATCCTTAAATCTTAATGGAGCCCTTAAAGCATCATTTTTCAACCATTTGCCACTTAAGTATGTTTTTATAGGCAGTTAGCCTTGGTATCATCTTCCAAATCATTTTGATGGTATGTGGTCATGTTAAGGACAGATAACACCTGCCATCTTCATTAGCAGCTCAGGCTATACTCTGTTTAGTTCTGTGGTCCAGGATGGACTACCCCGCAAACATGCAGAAAAGCTTTCACAGCACCACATAGCAAACTTTATCCAGAGTATATCTTCTATTGCCAAAAAAAACACCACTTAGCATACTTGTAAGCTTTTACTTCAGTTGTGCTGCTATCGGTGTTTATAAGGTGTTCGCATACCTTTTGTGTAGATACACGGCTTGCTTTTGACCAAAACTCAAGCTGCTTGAATATGGAAACTGCTGCTTTAATTGGGAAACGGAAAACGGTGCAGTGGCGTGTTTGACCAAGAGAGGGCGTATCTGTCTTCATTATCTTTGTCCTTTCTTGAAATGTTTTAGAATTAGCACATTTTGATGTCACTGGATTAGTCTTTGTAGTACACTTTTCAATTATTTAGATGTCAGTGATTTTCAAGTATTATAGACCCAGTGAAGCTACAAAGTGGACAGTGGTGAAGTTGCCAGGCGAACTGATAGAAAAACTATAACCATGAATTCAGTTCAGGTTTTGAGTTGTTCCGTGATTACCCACATATTTGCAGTGCATATTTGTTTGTTACTGTGTTAAGAGTATTTTATTTTGTCGTATTGTATGTGCAACATGGGCTATGCGGAGACTTATGGGGGCGTCGAGAAACCCATTTTCTTCCGGGTGCCAGTATTTAACGGGTGCTATGAGGAAAATGTTTTGTTTTGCATATGGACCATGTCAAAAGCCGGACATTTTCAGGGAGAGCAGTCCGCTCTGTGACCCTTTCAGACCAGCCCCAATAGGATGTGAAGGACTTGTCGCACATTAAAGGAATGCCTCTGTGCTTACCTGTAGCCATTTTAAGAACCTTGTCTTCATATCTTGATATTGACTACCTTCCGGATTGATTTTAAGTGGCCTTGATTGGGTAGGCTAGCTGTAGCCACTGTGCGTTAATAAAATAGTCATCGTTCTAGTAACGTTAACCCTGTTCATTAGTCTTGTCCGGTAGCTAGACCACGTATTCTGAAATAGGCTACAGTGCTTCATTGTGCTAACCGAAACTCGCGAATCCTCACTGTTTTCCTGTAAGCTATGTTTGTTAATGGTTATGGAAATCCTACAGATAGGATGCATTATGGAGTACTATGTGGGATGTACATTTCCCCTCACCTGTTAGACACATGGTAGGCTCATCTAAAAGGTACAGGGCTTGCGTGTTAAAGCAATAGGCTACATTGTAGACTAACGGTTTTTCCATGGTTCAGGGTTACTTCCTGGTGCCACAGAAGGAGGCAGTGCTGAGTTAGAGACAGAAATCCTGATAGAAATTTGATAGAAAAATACATGGAGAATAGAACGACAGCGAGATTTGGTTACCATATTTATATTATTTCTGTTATAGTAAGCTATTTGTACAATTCTTGTCGGGGTTATGTGTTTACTTGTGGGCTAAAGCAGAATCGTTTTGGATTAGTAGCCTACACGGATGCCTAAGGTCCGGCTGATTGCGGTTTAAACGGCATTGTAACTGGAAGCAGATTCTTCTTAGCGGCGGAGCACCGTCGCACTGATTTTATCCTTTCGCACCATTGTTTGTGCGTTTATTTTTCTGTTCTGGTTTGGCAGCAAGAAGACACTAAATCATTTTCGATCGACAAGATAGGTTAACAGAAAATGGGTTGTTTGGGTAACAGTAAGACGGAGGACCAACGCATCGACGAAAAAGCACAGCGCGAGGCGAATAAAAAAATAGAGAAACAGTTGCAAAAAGAAAGACAAGCGTACAAAGCCACACATCGTCTGCTATTATTAGGTAAGGTCATGAATGTCCAATATGCTCTTGGCATGCACGGTTTTAGCAATTGTTCCATTTTCAGAGCTGCTCGTTCTGTTGCCTATTTGACAGGTCCTTCAGTGTCATGGTGGTCGGTAGCCTATTGATGCTGCTTTGATTGTGAAAACATATATTTGTTATTTATTATTGCAGTCGTTCATCACAACAACTGTTTCATTAAGACATGTTTTTAATTCATTTTGTTCTGTTTGCTTTGAAGGGGCCGGGGAGTCGGGGAAAAGCACTATTGTGAAGCAGATGAAGATTCTTCATGTCAATGGTTTTAACGCGGAGTGAGTAGGCTACTTCTGCTTGAAAAGAGGCCATATTTTATGCAATTGTGCAGTGATATCCCTGCATTATTTACTCAACATTTCATCTAGAAACCTTTTAGACACATGAAGCCTAATTGCTTCACTATTCTGGGGATACTGCAGCGCTTTTTTGGCCCACAGTCCAGTGGCATGGCGACGCTGTTTCTCATTGATCGTTAGCCCACTTCATAGCCATGAAATATCAAATACGCTGTTGGATTTCTAACATGGTCCCCCTTTTTCCCCCAGCAAGGGCATATCAAATATTGTGGCGTTGGTTGTGGGCGAATGAGTGGGATTGAGAAACAAATATGTTAAGGATTGAAATAGATTATAGGCTATATTTGATGACATTTTGCTTCTTGTATGCTGGTTTGAATTCCATCATACAACTTAAGTTCAGATGTCATCTATGCAACAAGGCTGTCAGTGTCAGTTTCTTAACTTGTAATGTACCTCTGAGTGCTACTCTCCCCCCTGTTTACACAGAGAAAAAAGACAGAAAATACAAGACATAAGGAAAAATGTAAAGGACGCCATCGTGGTAAGTTTAATATATCAAAATATTAGAGTATACCCTTCTGCATCACCATGAATCATTTGAACGGCGTGTGATCCTGTGTTTGTTTCTTCTGGTTTTAGACTATAGTCTCTGCTATGAGCACTTTAATGCCACCTGTTCCACTAGCTAATCCCGAGGACCAGTTTCGGATTGACTACATCAAAAGCATAGCTCCACTTTCTGACTTTGATTATTCACAGGTAAGTGTTTGCAATTTAACCTTCGCTTTGAATCATTGGGTCTGGGGTTTGACCTAACTAGTGATTTTTACAATTGTGTTCCTGGGACACTGTGTAACAGTTTGCCACTTTTTGAGGTATGTTTTTATAGGCAACTGCTTTTGATACCTTTCTCAACTTAGTGTTGATGGTTTATGGTCATGTGAAGAACATATAAACACACCTGTCATTCCCTCGTCATCAGTCGTCCAGACTCACAGCGCAAATACAACTGCAATGCCAGTTAGCATGTTACTAAGCTTTTAGCAGTGCCAACTGGGCTGTTGGTGGTGTTTGCAAGGTTTTTGCACGCTTTTTGGTAATTAGCTCACTAGTATTAGACCAAAACTCCATAATGCTACCGTAAGTACAGTACCAGTCAAAAGTTTGGACACACCTTTAATTTTTGGGAGAAGTGTTTTCTTTACTTTTATTATTTTCTACATTGTAGATTAATACTGAAGACATTTAAACCACGAAAGAACACATATGGAACGATGTTCTAAACAAAAAAAGGGTTATCTACCATGTAGAAAATAACAAAAGTAAAGAAAAAACTTCTAAAAAAATTAAAGGTGTGTCCAAACTTTTGACTGGTACTGTACATGGGAGAGATGCTCGTGGTGAAAGCAAAACATCCTATGTGTCGTTGTCATGCATGTTTGTGTTTCTTTAACATGCAGATCAGGCTGAAGAGAACTATAACACTGGAAAATGCATTGTAATTAAGTTATTTACAGGTATTAAAGGCGAAACATATCAAGACCTTTTGGAAGCATATAGGCAACATTTGGTAGCACATGGGGTGTCACATACAGTAAGGACGTGAAATGTACTTGGCATGTTGTAATTGTCCTGTCTGAGTAGACTTTTCATGCCTAGACATTATGGCCCTGATGGCTTGCACTGTGTAGGAAAGATTACAATACACAATGGGTGTGTGGCTCTGTTTGAATACTGTTGTTTGCCGTAGGTGGTGTTCAGAATGACATGTTTAAGTCTGGGAGGCCTGAGTCTCCGCAGAAAGCATTGGGTTTCTAGAGCTGCTTATAGCACCAGTGTTCATCTCCTAGTGTTCTGAAGTGTCATGGAGGGTTTTCAGGTTTCTTGGGGCTTTTGTTTACCTCTGCTATATTGACATTAAATTGCTTCATTTATTCAAAAATAACTTTGAATGGCCCGTATGGATTAAAATGCCATTTCAGTTCTTTTTGTTTGTTTAAAGATCCACCATATCAAAATGAGCCACGGCCAGCGGAGCTAGTGTAAGAGAACACACACACACAGTAGGACATGACACATTGCCACCTTTATGAGGACCAATCCCCTTATTAGCAATTTTTTGTAATGAATTCATTCATAACATTTATTAACATATATGTGATTCTTGATCGGCTTATGTTAGAAATGCCTATCCAATTAAAACTTGAAATGTTTTGCTAGGAATTACCACAACAAGCTTTCCATGACCGTGTTGGTTTTGTGTTACCCCTCTCAAACATATTGTGATTTGAAACACATACACATCATCACACACACTATTGTATGGAGTTCAAAAACTGCAGGAAGAGTATAGTTTGCAGTGTGATAGAAAACAGCGTAGACAGTGAAGGTATGAGATGAGCTGAGCAAGACTTGCACAATGAGATCTTAAAGGAATCTTCTGTGATATAAACCAGCGTTCTGACTCATTTATGTGGCTCTGTAATGTTGTTAATTAGGATTGTATTGATTACAGCAGAATTCATGAGCTTCATACCCGTCATACCGAGATCGTATGCCTTATACTCAGTACCCTGTCATCTTACAAGGAAGTTTTTGTTATTTGACCCTCTTATACAGGATAAAAGAAGTGCTGCTTAAATGGAATGACATCGTGGCTTCACATCTGGGAAAGAATGGAATTGTTCCCAGAAACAATGTTTCACTTTGGCATTTATTTATCCTTGCTGTACAGACTGCCTAATTATGAAATATATCATATTCATTTATTAATATTTCTACTTTTATATAGTTAGCCCAGGCCAGATATTTCTAGGGTTGTCAGTGGGCAACTTGGTTGGTTGGTTGGTGTGAGATTTAAACATTTTAATTTCCATTTAGATGAAACACTATTTAGTTATATTGTCAGCAGTAAGATCCCCACAGCACTGTAACAGGTCATCTGATTGGTGCAGAGCAGTGACACAGGTCTTATGACAGCGCTGTAACAGGTCATCTGATTGGTGCAGAGCAGTGACACAGGTCTTATGACAGCACTGTAACAGGTCATCAGATTGGTGCAGAGCAGTGACACAGGTCTTATGACAGCGCTGTAACAGGTCATCTGATTGGTGCAGAGCAGTGACACAGGTCTTATGACAGCACTGTAACAGGTCATCTGATTGGTGCAGAGCAGTGACACAGGTCTTATGACAGCACTGTAACAGGTCATCTGATTGGTGCAGAGCAGTGACACAGGTCTTATGACAGCACTGTAACAGGTCATCTGATTGGTGCAGAGCAGTGACACAGGTCTTATGACAGACACATTTCATATTGTCCCAATGGCTAACGCATAGAGGGGATCCAACTTTTAGTTGTATAATGTCAGATAATGGAGCGTGTATTGCTATCATTTTATACTATTTCTGTGTGTGTTACGATCTGCTCAGACTCATTTATCAAGTCAAGAAGAATTACTTGTTTCATTTCATAAGGGCATTGGAGATTGAAATGTCCAAGACATGAATTTTGGGTTAAAATTCCTTAGATGAGTTCATACATGAGAGGCCATTGAAGTTAAACCCAATGGGCATTACTTTTTACAGAAAGTACAGAAACACTGTTTAGGATGGGACTGAGATGACTAGAAGTTAAGATAGATAGATAGATAGATAGATAGATAGATAGATAGATAGATGGATACTTTATTAATCCCGAGGGCAGTTAAGCAGTTGACCACTGTCCAAAAGATCAGTGCCTATTGTAAAGTGACACACACACATTTGCAAAAAACATTTTTCTATGATCAGTTGCGTCCCTGTGTGAGGCAGCCCATGACACAGTGTGGTTATTCAGAGCCCTTGTATCACAAGCCTCACTGGAAAAAGCCTTGAGGATCCTGTTCTCGTCTGTTCTTTTATGGCTGGAGCAGGAGCAGGAGCGGCCTGACGAGGCTGCAGAATTAGTCGCTCTTTTGTTTCTGCAGTTACAGCATAGCGGGTGAGAGCGGCACCAGTTGGAGAGGGTTCGAGCAGTTCAATGGACTGCTATCTCAGCGGGATGTGGGGAGGTGGGGGAAGGGAATCGAAGTGTTGAACTATACAAACAAGTCTGCATGGCTGTTGTTTTTTTGTTTTGGCTTTTGTTTTATTTCAAATGATTGCAGATATTTCCCCCCTTGGCCAGTATCAGGAAGCTGCCCAGCGTCAATTGGAAATGCCCAAAACCAGATATCCCTACTGATGTCAGTTGACCACATCCACTTTTGTTTGATCATGTGTAAAAATGTCAAGATTGCTTAATGGCTCTATGAAAATCACATCACCATATGGGCTGAGAAATACTAGAATTTGTCTTGCTATTCTAAGTAGCAAATGACGTGATGATCATTCACCATTGTAAATATTCACCATTTGCAAAAACAGTCACAAGAAAGTGGGGTAAGAAAAAACAAACCAGCCTAGCCTTGGCAAAACTGGCAAAAACATGGCCAGCAATCGCCAGAAAGTGAAGTGTTTCGGCAAACTCAGATGGTACAGAAAGTGCAACATGATTGAGAAGTTGCATATACTGGAGAAGGCCACAGCACAGAAATGGCAAATATTAGGCTCCTCCTTCGCACAGTTTGATGTGTGGTCAGTCATGCTTATAGCCACCTTGATTAAAGCAACATTATAGGTTTTTAAGAGTTTTTAAGATTTTTGTTGGTAGCTAGTTTTCGTCGATTTTCCGTTTTTATGTTTATTTTATTGAACTTAGTTTTAACCCTGTCAAATTCTTTTTGATGATCCATATGAAAGGGACGTAAACACACAGAGTGGAACAGCATTCTTCTCTCATGCTCCAAAGGCAGCTCGCACAATCTCCACTTGGTTCAGAGTTAAGATGGCCTGCTAATTTGATCCATTCAAACACTTGTAAACACTTCATTCATGCAGCATGATAAATATAAATCTTTTGTGTGCTCACAAGTGGCCCAGAGTGGATATATGACATGACTCTAAAGAAGACATTGGATATGTTCGTATCAGAATGCAGCCACATTGAAATATGGAAAGAAACTAGATGGGAATCAGAGATATGCTTATGACACTCATTTAACAGGGAAGACAGGTAAGAATTTTAAGGTTAATTAGATTCCAATAACCATTAGGCACAAAGCATTGGAACTGTGCATTAAAGCCGCTGTCAGTGATTTGATTTGGGTTTCGTGAAAGATTGTTTATGTGATCTCAACAGCCAATCAAATTACAGCCCCTCCCTTCTGTGCTCCTCAAGCATCGTGTTGATTGGCTGGGATTGTTTACAGCTCGGTCTGAGCCACTGGGGTTGTTTACCATTTACAGAGGCAGGGCTGTGTACAAACACCAGAGTTCCTTTGTGTACAAACACCAGAGTTCCTTTGTGTACAAACACCAGAGTTCCTTTGAGCACAAACACTGAATGGACAGCTAGAGGACCACGAGGGGGCAATTAGCTGAATTTGACAAAGGGTGTATAGGATTAGAAGTGTGGACTGTACCTTTAAGACTTGCTGTTAGCCTTAGCTTATGACTTCAAACTCTTAGTGGTGGTGCGCTTCTCATTCCTCATTACTTTCACTCTTTTTTTTTTTTTCAGCTTAGTTACTTAAAATGAGCTTCAGTCTTTGTTCCCAGAAAAGCAACTTCTCCACTTTGCTGTTGTGGTCTCTTGCTTGTCAACAAATGCATGTGTTTGTGTGGAGGTGCAAAGGCAATGGTTTGTCCAGCAGTGACTGAGGGCTGATTTGTCCAGCAGTATTTGGGGGTTAGGGTTAGGTGATTTGTCCAGTTATGGCATGATTCACACTAGAAACCTGTCGGTGTTACCAAATATCGTACTCTGAATACCAAAACCATGCTGCTGTGCAGCACTACTTGCAAACACAACTATACATTGGTTTGCTATTATTGATTTCATGCTTGAAGTTGATGATAAGGCTAAAGGGGTGTTTGCTACTAACCTTTTTCTTCTGTTTCCAGGAGTTCTTTGACCATGCAAAGAAACTTTGGGACGATGAAGGAGTTAAAGCATGTTACGAGAGATCCAATGAGTACCAGCTCATCGACTGTGCACACTAGTGAGTTCTGAACTTTGTTCTTACATTCTACAATGTCTGTTCTTGAACGTTTCTAGGTGTATATGCACAAAGGAGGAATGTTACTTTGATTTGATGTTAACCCCTTGGAGTAGCAGGGCGGATTGAGACTCAATATTATGTAAGTAGTTTGCATGTCATGTTTTTTTTCTAAAATCATCAAGAAATAAACAAATATTAAAAAGTAGTTTTACAGAAAAAGACATAAACAAATATTGGTTTACTTTTTTATCAAGTGAGATGATGATTCTTAGAAAAGTGTATGAGCAGTAAAAACTCGAAGGTGCAGAGGCAAAACTAAGAAGAAATTAAAACAGATATTTGTACTTCTCAGATATACAACTTTCAAAGTTTTTCACTGTATTTACACCATATCTCTTAAATATAGATTTGCAAAGAAATACTTCGCACTAGTGTTTGCGATGGACTGTACTGTTATCGTTTGCTTTCCATGGTAGTTTATTATCATTCTTTTAACCTAAAGTTCTTCATTTTTACTGTTTAATGTAAGGCCTTTATTAGCTTTTCTAAGCTGGGCTATGTGCTTTTTTGTGCACTTCATATTTTTCCCCCATTGGGTTTGATGGCGGGAAGTTGTGTTAAACTTAAGTGAGACCAGTTTGAGACCCACTGCCATTTCATTGAATGTGTATCACAGTGGTGCGGCGACTCTGACCTATAGACAGGCAGAGTTGATGCTGACCGCAACCCTTTTCTACTCATAGAGCACTCAAAGCACTTTAATGCCAGATTAATGCCTCAGACATCTACCCATTCACACAACGATGGCAGAGGCTACTATCTAAGGTGCCAACCTGCACATCGGGAGCGGTTGGGGGTTCTGTGTCTTACTCAAGAAGGAGCGGTTGGGCGTTCAGTGTCTTGCTCAAGGAGGAGCGGTTAGGGGTTCAGTGTCTTGCTCAAGGAGGAGCGGTTAGGGGTTCAGTGTCTTGCTCAAGAAGGAGCGGTTGGGCGTTCAGTGTCTTACTCAAGAAGGAGCGGTTAGGGGTTCTGTGTCTTACTCAAGGACTCTTCGACACTTGATGAGGAGGAGTCGGGATCAAACTAGCAACCTTCCGATTGCTGAACGACTCCTCTGCCTCCTGAACCAGTATGGCCCAAGAGTTCCCCATTTAAACTGTTCAATAATGTATAATTGGCGTATGACATTTTGTAATCCCATGACTTAGTTAGGAATCTGCCAATAGTTATTGTCCACTAGGGGCCACTAAAACTCATATGCCAGCTGACTGTGACTAACAACGAGAGAAGCAGCCATAGCTTTGAGAATGGGCTGAGAATGTGTGTGAAGCTGTGGGTTTTGGCTGTGACAGCTCAATAAATGCTTAAAGTTATTAATGTCTTCCTTGCTGAAGTTAATATATCTAAACTCTGATGATGTTTTTCCAATGTTATCGTCAGTTTTCCTAGCGTGTGTTCACTAGCATAAAGTTTATTATGTTATTTCTTGGCTGTCACAATTGTCTGTAGAATAAGGTTACTGATTAGTTTGGGAGATTTAGGCCAGAGAAGAACCTAAACCCGCTCAAGTTGGGAAAGAAAAACCTTGCAGCATCTCTATGTGGGGACATTTAAATGACATCTAAATGACAAAGCACAATGGGTATTTGTTCTGCCTTACAAGCCATCAGCTCACTGAGCATAGCTGTGGAGACAGGACTGCATTTGATCTCCAACTCTTGTTGCCAAGTAATACCTTACACAATCCAAAAGCCTACAATTTCTATCATAATGACCATTAAAGTCATCCATATCACTTTGAAAGCATCAGTATGACCTATGGCTTGAGACCTGGCATGGACTTGATATCTCCCCCGGACCATAATCTTGTCATGAAACTGAGTGCTTAAACTTGTTCCACGATACATCCGACCTCCTTGTTACAATGTGTTCTGGCCAAAGTGATACATTTAATAAATATTAACTTCCAGTAGAATCAAAACAGCAGAATGTATTACGCTAGTTAACTCCTTCCTTTTACAGTGCATGAGCTGAGAAAATGTATTATTTCACACACACACGTGCACATGTATAGCACGTGCACATGTATCATAACTGATTCCAGATCAGCTTAAGCTGCCCGGCACGCTGCTTACATTCCAGTTGTAACTACAGTATGTTGTTCTATCTCTAGCACTAGCTCTAGCTAGCCTCCCATTGTTGCCAGTGATGCCATACTGTGTACACACATACACAAACATCCAAAACCAGCTGATCTCCCACCAGTCTGACAAGCCCCCACTTTTCATCAATGAGACCTGTAACATCATCGAAAGTAAAACACTCTTGACGCCATTGGATTAAACAAGCTACTTGGAAAGGTAGCTTGACTTCTGTTCCAGAGTCATTATTGCTGGCCAGCACAACAACCACAGGAGGGCAGAATTTAAGATTAAGATTTAAGACTAATTAACTTAGTTCAAACAGTAATTGAAGATCGTAAACGGTGAGACTAGGGCTATGCTACAGATATTTAATATAATAATATATAATAATTTAATTATAATATAATTAATTTTATTATAATTTAATATAATAATATTGCATTGTATTGAAAAGCAATTTAGGGAATATTGTTCAAGTTCACTATTTTTAGATTCAGCTCCAATTTCGAATTATTGTATTGTTTTGTAAAACAGATGAATAACTATGGTTTATTCCTTAGAGAGGTTCTCCTGGAAACCGTTGCAACATTGCCATCGTCTGACATTGTGATCTTGTTTGACGAATTGATTACTCAGCAATTGTATTGGTCGGCTTAAACCAAACTTTTCACAAATGATGTATGGCTCTGCCCACGTAGTGCCTTTGACCACACCTTTAGCTATTTCTCAGAAGTGTTTTTTGCAGTAGTGCGCATGTTTAGTTTCCACCAGTCATTTTCACTCTCAAACTGCTTGGCCATTCACCTGCATGATCGAACCCTTCATCCTTCATCATCATCATCATCATCATCAGCCAGCAGGGCTTACAGCAGCTGTCTGTAGTGGACCTAAGGCTTCCTGTGTCTGTCTGTGTCCCTCTCAGTGCCATTGGAGAACCACAGAGTTTGGAATACTGACCAAAGATAGAGCAACATCATTCATGGGTCTTGCCGCTGATGTTGATGTTGCTGCATGCTTGTGTACGACCAACAAACTCTGACGAACATTAGATCAACTATTGATATCTACAATCTACACTACAGTTAGTATGGAGAGCCTTTGAGAGGTGCACACCCCATAGGAAGGATAGGAAGAAGGATGCGCCATTCACCTGGACTGTCTACCCACGGAAATGAAATGAATGAAAAAAAAGAGGCAAAAGACCGTTCTGGTGAGGCTAAGAAAACTAAATAATCGCCAACTCTGCCATCTGTATTGCTGGCAAACATCCAACAAACAAACAAACTTTGTGAACTCTAGGGACTCGTCTCATTCCAACAAGAGACACAAGACTGTTGTGTAATATACCTTACTATACTGGTAACTGGTTGCCAGAGGACTCTTCAATTGAACTGTTTGGGTCCTTGGTCCATCGTGCAGACAGAATAATAAACCTGTCAAGGAAGTGGAGGAGTGTGTTTTACTCATGGTGTGATCGTAGGACAGTGCAACCCTTCGAGACATGCTGTTCTCCCAACTGGCTACCCAGGGAATTCATATTGGTAATTGCCACTGTCATATACATCCCCCCCGCAAGCTGAAACCAATCTGATGGATCCATGTCGTTTTGAGAGAGCCAAACACGAAACCGCTTATCCCGAGACGGCATTCGACGGCATTCCCTGAAGAGAGTTGGTTCTACCAACACATTGACCGCAGGACAAGAGTTAGCTGGGTCTGTTACACCCCTTTTCAAGGGGCATGCAAACCCTCCCCTGCGCTGCATTTGGCACAACAGATCATTTCTCTTATCTTACCCTTGCCAGCCTACAAACAAAAAGCTAGAACTGGAGGCCCCTGTTACCAGGACAACGCACAGCTGGTTGGACCAGTCAGTCAGAACAGTTTTGATCACGTGGACCGGGGCATGTTCTGAGTTGCTTCTGACATTAATGAGTATGCTGAAACTGTCTGTAGTTCCATCAGTAAGTCTATTGAGGATGTTGTCCCAACAAAAACGATAGAGATCTAGCCAACATTCTGCTGCAGGTGACTGAGAGGTTCATGCCATCAAACTATTATCTGTGGAAGACGACGATAAAGGCTGTGAAACATGAGTACTGCAACCAAGTTGATCTGCAATTTAACACCAGCACTCGTAGAATGTGGCAAATATGTGGTTATTGAATAACATCACAGACTTTCGAGGCAATATCAGCATGCCCCGGACCACTGTCTCGCTCACCAATGGTCTTAACACGTTCTACGCACAGGCTGATGATGTCATCACCAATGGTCTGAACACGTTCTACGCACAGGCTGATGATGTCATCACCAATGGTCTTAACACGTTCTATGCACACTTTCAGTCAAACACCCTCTTGGAGAGAGGCATTGCACAGGCTGATGATGTCATCACCAATGGTCTTAACACGTTCTATGCACACGTTCAGTCAAACACCCTCTTGGAGAGAGGCATTGCACAGGCTGATGATGTCATCTCCTTGTCTGTATGATCAGAAGACGAATGAAGTCATTTCAATAGGGTAAATGTGTGTAAGGTTGCCAGTCCAGATGGCATTCCAGGGCACATGTTAAGAGCATATGCAGATTAACTAACTAGGGTGTTCACAGACACCTTCAATAAGACTCTTTCCCAGTTTGTTGTGCCCGCATGCTTCAAATCATCAATCATTGTTCCTATATCCAAGAATTCCAAGGCATCTTGCCTAAAGCAAACTTCAGGACCTGGGCCAACTGGTTCCTGAGCTATGTGTCGGAGCGGTGGCACTCAATGCAAGTGCTCCTCAGGGATGTGTCCTAAACCTTCTCCTGTAGTCTCTCTACACCCATGGCCATGTGTGGCCACTGATAGCTCCAACATTGTGGTAACGTTTGTGGGCGATATAACAGTAGTGGGCCTCGTCACCAATGGCAATGATCAGGAGGAAATCAGTTGCTGGAGGGAGCTGTCGCACAGATTTATGGGCAATGGGCAGCATCGAGGCAACGTCGATGCTGCCTTAAAAAACAGAAGTTTGAAGTCGTCTTACTTGACAAGAAAAGAAAGTACAGTCGTTTCGAACAGCACTTGATGCCTCATTGTCCAGTTAGACAGCATTTTAGCCTGTTTCGAACGCATTCCAAGTCCTCCAACGAGGGCAGTGAGCAGCCGAGGATCTTCTGGTGTAAGAGTGGAGTAGAAGTGGAGGCCTAGTCCGACAGTCTTTGGCAGTTAGTCAGAAAGTGATACAGTGGAAAGTGGGTTGGGAAAGTTCTAAGTCAGTAACTTGATTGACCAGTCTGCCCGGGATGACAGTGGCAAATGAAGAGGTGAAGTCTATGTAAAGCATCCTCACACAGCTCCCCCTGGTGTTCAAGGTGGGCCAGTGCAGTGTGAAGAGCAGTGCCGATGGCATCTTCTGTAGACCTAATTTGAAATGTATTGTTTGGAGGATAACCCCATTGAGATGCAGCATCTCGTTTTCGAGGGGGTCCTAAATAATCATTCCAATTGCTCTGTAGGCAAACTGGTATGGGTCAAAGGTGAGAGGGAGACTGGCTTTGATGTGCTGCGGGACCAGCCTCGAAGCATCTCACGATGACCAGTGTAAGTGCAACCAGACGCTAGTCGTTGAGGCTGCTGCTGCTGTCTTTTTTTGGCAGTGGAATGATTGTGGCAGACTTCAGGCAAGGTGGGATGATGATGGATTTAGACATGGGATGTGTTGAAGACCTTTGGACAGAGAAGATAACCCTAAAACTATTCTATCTGAAGTTGACCATGATGCTAAAACAGTCCGGAGTCTACTCTAAATATGTGTGCATTGTTACTCTTCAGAGAGAGAAGAAAACCTTTAGTCTAACTAGCCTGAATGTAACAATCACACACAAGTTTCAGAGCTGAGACAAGCTACTTAGCCCAACCTATCTATCGACGGGATAATCAGTAAGGCCACTGCATTGCAAAACCACGACATGTGTTAACAAATCACTTTCTAGTCATACACAGAATCCTTAGTTGTATTGGATCAAAGGTCAAAAAGGCAACATTCTTCCTTGTCCTCATACTTGACAAAAAGTTTAAATCGGGGCAATGCTTATATAGCAGGACATCAGCATCAGAGACCTGTTGTACCGTGAGTGTACAGTTGTCTTAGAGCAGGACATCAGAGACCTATTGTACCGTGAGTGTACAGTTGTCTTAGAGCAGGACATCAGAGACCTGTTGTACCGTGAGTGTACAGTTGTCTTAGAGCAGGACATCAGAGACCTGTTGTACCGTGAGTGTACAGTTGTCTTAGAGCAGGACATCAGAGACCTGTTGTACCGTGAGTGTACAGTTGTCTTAGAGCAGGACATCAGAGACCTGTTGTACCGTGAGTGTACAGTTGTCTTAGAGCAGGACATCAGAGACCTGTTGTACCGTGAGTGTACAGTTGTCTTAGAGCAGGACATCAGAGACCTGTTGTACCGTGAGTGTACAGTTGTCTTAGAGCAGGACATCAGAGACCTGTTGTACCGTGAGTGTACAGTTGTCTTAGAGCAGGACATCAGAGACCTGTTGTACCGTGAGTGTACAGTTGTCTTAGAGCAGGACATCAGAGACCTGTTGTACCGTGAGTGTACAGTTGTCTTAGAGCAGGACATCAGCAGCAGAGACCTGTTGTACCGTGAGTGTAGAACTGCCTTTAAATCTGCCAATCCACGCTTCCATCGGTAAAGTAGTTTCAATGCAGAAGAGCTTGGACCAAACGATTGAGAGACAGTTTATCTCCAGGCTATCAAGAAACTGAACTCTCTGAAGGAAGTTTTTGTTGATTTGTGTCTCTTTGTTTTTTATTGTGTAATGTGTTTCGTATGTGTTGTCTGTGATACTGCACTGCTGATGGCTTTGGAACCCAGGATTTTAACAAACTGCCACATCTGTTAATAAACTTAAAAATAAACTGACAATAAACTTGAATTTAACTGAAATTGAATAATGGGATCTAGCCAGCTGTTATTATTTCTTGTCACTTTCTTGCCAGAGACATTATAGGAGGAGACCAACCACAGGGAGAAATGAATGGGGAGTCCTTAATGGCGGATCTGTAACTCGAAATCCTGCCCTGTATTATAACAAGCAAAGCACATTGTTAGAAAAGGCATAACTGAGGTTTCACCCCACCTGAACATTTCGTTTATTTCTGCCGTAACCATAGCAATAGCAATCTTGCGCAAGCTCAATGGGAAAATCAACCCAGAGTCTTTCTTTCGACTTATTTGCAGCACTATGGCGTCGTTTAAGTTGCTAAAAAGAATGGCCTTGTAAGGGCTTGTTGTTGTTCCTGGTATGTTAGATATTTAATCCTGGGCTTACTTTAACAGAATGACAGTTTTAAATAAAGTCAAGTGACTAGATAGTGACTGGCTAGCCTGCTAACTAGCTCACTAGTCCAGTCTGTTATGCTATTTCCACACGCTACGCCACGCCCACTCAAAGCGATGGAAGCGCTTCACGTCGCTGGCATGTGTTCGCACCGTTATCCAAGATGGCTGCAGAAAACCCAGACTTGCCTTGCCTTGGGTCACTCTCACTTGTTCCTTCTCTCCATCAGCTCTCTCCACCAGAGGTGACAGAAGGTACAGTCCACACTCACTTGCCTAATAAAGTTCTCCACTAGAAGTAGAAGTACCACCTCAAATTCCTTACTTGAAACAGTATCATTTCATCATTTTACCTTAAAATATCTTCCCCACAATCATTTTGATGGTAGTCTTTCATGTGTAGGCACCCCACAGCCTTATACTTGCACTATGTCATTTTGCTCTGGCAATTACTAAAGCCTGACAAAAGTATGTAATTCTGTGTGGCACTGTGTGTCACCCCAGAATCTAGCTAGCTACTCAGGAAGCTTAAATAGTTATTCTAAGTGCAGACATGGCGGAGGCAAAATGACCAAGCTTGCTCTTTGGTGGTTAGAAAAGTTATTACTCTCACTAGTTAGCCTAGCTAAGCCCCCTGTGAGAACTGACTGTCATTTGTCCACTTGTTAGGTAGCGAACTTGGTAGCTAGCTTGTTAGATAGGTGCTGGTATATCTTGTTAGCATCTGTTGCCCATGTTGGGTAGATAATCTCTTAAATTTGCACCTTTCCTTGTCAGTGTGAGTCCAACTTGTGTCAGGTTAATTCAGTTGGCTAGGTGTTCTTAGAATGTTAGCATCCCGAGTATTCCTACATTATAGCTAGGTAACAGTTTGATGTTCTGATTAAATTGGCTTATTTTCAGGCTAAGAAATATAAGATTCTAATGTTACCCACTGTCATAGCAGAAATATCTGAGCATGTACGTTTGCTTCACTTTTTAAGTTGTGTTTTGATATCTTGGTTGTAGGTAGTAAGTCTTATGTGCAGGTTTTTACATGAACTGTCTCCAATAAGGTTGTTGCAGGATTGTATCTTGTCAGGATGTAGCTTTACCCTCATGGTAAATTGAATGATATGTATGAGGTACCCAAAGGGATTCATCTGTCATTTCACAATAAATGCAAATGTGCAGAGCCGCAAATTGTGTTTACAACAGTGATGTCAAAATTGTGCATTCTTTTTTAATTTCACGCAATATTTTTTACAATTTGTGTAAGTGTGAAAAGTTGAATCTGAAAAATGTTCATGGACTAGCTTCTTGTGAAGTCATAGAATACTTTTCTTTCTCAGTCTCAGTGCCTTGAAGAGAAATGGTGTTTTTCCATATACTTTTTAAATAGTTGCAACTCCCACAAGAATGTGTTCCATTCACATTAAGTCAACTGTCACCAAAAGCCTTCACATATTGAGGTGCCACGTTCATCAACATTCGATTGATCAGCCAGACTTTCTTTTCTGCAGTCTTTCACACCTAGGCAGAGCCCATACTTTTCCCCTTCCTTAGAACCCAGATACACACCACAAGTTTCTATATTCTATATTCCTATATCTGAAATCTTATTGTGGAATTGCCGTGTGGAGACCCAACAGCTATGTGTGGTGACAGAATGAAGCATAGAGTGATGCCAGGAGTTTAAATGAACATCGCCACCTTTGGAAGACAAAGGGACGCCAGGCCACCACAGAAGAGACTTACACGACACTATGGACGATATCTCTTAATTAACGCTCCTTTTTTCTTTCCATCGTAGCATTTTTGTGCATTTGAGAGCTGTTGCATTAAATATGCAGAATAAACCGACACCCTACCCATCAGAATGGCATTCCATTGAGTCCTTTGCCAAATCCTGCAACTGCAACTAACTTCAGAGCTAACGTAGAGATATGTTATAATTAGTGGTAACGATTGGCATTCTCTCCTCAAATTCACCATGAAACACAAGGTTGAGGTCAGGGGACTGGAGAAAAGTCCATGATAGTCAGCACTTCCTGATCATTAACCTGCTGCAGGAGGAATCCCTTCTCCTCAAGGATAGAGTGGTACTTCTGCTTTGGTCCAAGGATAGAGTGGTACTTCTGCTTTGGTCCAAGGATAGAGTGGTACTTCTGCTTTGGTCCAAGGATAGAGTGGTACTTCTGCTTTGGTCCAAGGATAGAGTGGTACTTGCTTTGGTCCAAGGATAGAGTGGTACTTTCAGATAGAGTGGTACTTCTGCTTTGGTCCAAGGATAGAGTCGGTACTGCTTTGGTCCAAGGATAGAGTGGTACCTCTGCTTTGGTCCAAGGATAGAGTGGTACTTCTGCTTTGGTCCAAGGATAGAGTGGTACTTCTGCTTTGGTCCAAGGATAGAGTGGTACCTCTGCTTTGGTCCAAGGATAGAGTGGTACCTCTGCTTTGGTCCAAGGATAGAGTGGTACTGTCATGGACAGAAAGTTCCGGCCTGCCAAAAGTTCCGGATGACGCAAAACAAATAATCTTGGTGTCGTTGCTATGATGGTTACTATGAGCTCGCGGTTGTCATACGCTAGTCGCGAGAAGTTGTCATTTAAAGCTAGCTGTCTTTAAACATTGTTTAGCACTACTTCAATTACTTTTCATATGCATTTGTACTGCTCGGCTAATAAGCAACATCACAAAGTATCTCAACAACCACTGTGATATTTAATTGCTCTATTACAAGTTGTTGACTTACCTTGGACACAGTAGGCTTTTGCAGCCTTTCTGATGGCTCTTTTGGCCGACTCTTTCATCCCTGGCTTGTAATTGTTCGCCTTTAGTACCTAGCCAACTTGATTGATAGCTTACATTTTTTGCATGAAATACCGACATGGTTCTTAAAGGTTGTTGTGAACAGAAAGCTAAATTGTTATTACTTCTGGAAGATCCAGAGCAGAGATGGTTAAAGCTAGCTGTCTTTGAACATTGTTTAGCACTACTTCAATTACTTTTCACATGCATTTGTACTGCTCGGCTAATAAGAAACATCACAAAGTATCTCAACAACCACGGTGATATTTAATTGCTGTATTTCAAGTTGAGAAGGCACGTAGCAATTCCCCACCTCGTGTTAGCAGTAGCATCTAGCTATAAAGATTCTATATCATTCACGTGAAAAAGCAAAACAGCTGATCGTAACGTCTGTTGCGTCATCCGGAACTTTTGGCAGGCCGGAACTTTCTGTCCATGACAGTACCTCTGCTTTGGTCCAAGTGTAGTTGTTTTAGTCCAATGCAAAGCACACCCAGACTTGAACATTCTCACAACCATTCTCTTGCTTGTCTCATACACTCTTCTGTTAATGTCATTAAACTTACGCTTGGATTTAATCAATAAATAAGACTTTTCAGTGATCCAATGGTCTTGTTGTCCTTCCTGAGAAGTGGTGTAGACACTTGTAATTGTCCTCTGAGACCACTACTAGGCAGCCTTCTTTTAGACTGATTGGAGTCTGGCATTCTTTATTTATCATGTTCTGTATCTATTATGATGAAGTCTGGATCTATTTTGGTCTGCCTTATCGTACTCTGAATACTACTGACTGCAAAGCATTACATTGCTTTGCACTGCCCCCCTTAGACTTCTTCAGTCTAGCCATGATTGAGGCTGAAAGCTTCTTTTTGCGTACATAAATGGATTATGGGACACGGAGCACAACACTAGCTACACAATTGGTCTAGTGAACGTACAAGTTCTAACATTTAGCATAATGTAAAGATATATTCTTGGAGTGACGCCTCTCTCCAAATTCCGAAGAACTTGTACAGCTACCACCGATATTATCAAACCTGAACCAAGCGGCATTACCTCAGCTGTCCTTACTACAGCTACGACTGCTAAGAGAGTGAGAAAATTCAGTGTGAGGTCTTTGGTGAGCCCAGAAATGGCTTAACTATTCCGATGGTACAATGTTCAAATTAAAGTCAAGGCTATCAAGAGCCACGCAAGCTTGCAAGGCCACAAGAACTGTATGGCAGTTTTTAAAGCTCAGTCAGAGTCGCCTCAGTCAGCGTCAAGTGTACAGCAACTCACAGCAAGCAAGCCTCAGATACAACTGCTACCAAAATGAAGGTTTAGCGATTGTCTGTTTATTAATTGAGTTATTTAAATACATTTTAAGGTTGAACCAGTTACGAACTGAATTATGATCAAATTATTTTAGCCTGATAAACGACAGCCTATTCATACAGAAAGTAAAACTTGTCTAATTTCTTAAATCCATTCTATATGTGGTGTACAATAAAATGAAAACTACACATATAGCCAGGAGGTTATTGATACGCACTGTTATGTACCAAGATACACTCCCACGTCAATAAACAAAAGATATACTCAAATGACGGAGAGGTTTCCGACAGACCGGTTCCCCATCATTGCAATGAAAGTAGCCCCGCCCCTACTGAGGGACTGTGAGCTGCACACCTGCGCAGGTGCCAGTGATGAATTAAATACAAATGTAAAAAGTATACAGTATATTTATACAGTATATAAATGCATGTGAGTGTACTTATGTGTACATTTCCATGCGTGTAATACAAATGGTGTTAGGAAAAGCATTACACGTTTCTCATACTATAGATTCTGATGTTCTTATCCACCTGAGGGCCCCTAAAGCATTACACGTTTCTCATACTATAGATTCTGATGTTCTTATCCATCTGAGGACCCCTAAAGCATTACACGTTTCTCATACTATAGATTCTGATGTTCTTATCCATCTGAGGACCCCTAAAGCATTACACGTTTCTCATACTATAGATTCTGATGTTCTTATCCATCTGAGGACCCCTAAGGCATCCGTTTCTCATACTATAGATTCTGATGTTCTTATCCACCTGCACAGTAGTGCACTAGTTCACACTTCTCTTTGTGTCCTGGTTAGAGCCGGTCTGCACTGCTCTGTGAATGATGTGGTGCACATTTTTGTACGATATCTTCAGCCTTTTAGCAATTTCTTGCATAGAATAGTCTATTTATTTCTAAATTTGTCTTCATCGTGTCTGCAATCATTGAACTATCATTGCAAAGACCTAGTCAAAATGTCATCAAGCCCAACAACAGTGGTACCTAAGTCCAACTGAATTAGAATTAGGAATAGATCATGTCCAAGACCTAAATGACCTGTTTGCCTAACTGCAACTTTCAATATGGTTGCGCTTGAAACTAAATGACTCTATTCTGATGCAATCAAATCATATTTAACAACCATAGACGTGAAAAGAGGCAATAACGTTTAGCTTTTTTCAATATTATGGGGAAAACCTTGTAAACCGTTTTTTTTCTCTTTTGGGCCTTCAATGATTTTTTTGTGATATGAAAAATGGGGGGGGGGGGGGGGGGGGGTGTCATCCCAGAGAAAATGTTTACTCTTATAGTGTTTAAACACTTATTTTTCAAACATTTTGAGGCAAAAAGGAACACAGAAATATATGTTGTGCTGTTGCTTGCTAAGTCATTCTTGCATGACCAATAGGCTATGCATTCACTCCTTTTACAGCCGGATAACTAAACAAGGCACTACGAGACAAAAGGCTAGTTTATAAATAGTTTATTTGTCAACATCAGCAAAACATGGTTTCGGCAAACAGAACTGCCCCAGCAAAGTTATTTACGTACTCCGTTTTAAGTGTTATATCAAACAGATCCAGAGAAGGATGGACACTGACGTTTCTGATAGATTGAGCCCACCTTGATCACGCTGATGTGTCTGACAATCAAAATAGACACAATGGGCTGTATGGACCACAGATGTTTAAACATGGCATTATCTTCGTATGCACTGGGAATACGGTGAGTCCTTTGGAGGGCAGAGCTCACACTGAAGATTCATGGAGAGCAAAACATGATTGGATAAAAACATTCTCTCCCCTCCCTGTCTGTTCCATGCTGTTTAATGGGAGCTGGAAGCGATGAGATTGGATCAACACCAACTGGAAGATCGTTGGAGCTGAAAGATGGGCGTGTTCCGATAGATTTCTCGTGAAAAACACCACGGTTATACTATAATATAACAGACCTCTATTTTAGCTCTGACGTTAGTTTGCGGTTGTGTGATTTAGCTAGGGACTCGATGGAATGCCGGTCTGATGGGTAGGGAGCCAGTTTATTATACGCTGCGATGGAGAGACAGAGAAAGAGGGATGCTTAGGAGATATGTAGTTTCTCTTCAAAGGCTATGATGTCTCCTCAATGTCCCAGCATCAGTCCTTGCTCCAGCATTTTCTCAGCACACATAGCAGTCGGTGGCTCCACACGGCAAACCCACAGCGGAACCTAAGTTCTCTGTATTCAGTATGATGTTCCTTCTCCAACACAATGTACTCATAGCATACAAGTTACATTTCAGTTATAGCAAGGTAGAATACACAACTTAACATAATGGGTGTGTCTGGTCTAGTTCAAGGTGTAAGGTGGGGCGTGATAGACCCCCATACTGTTCCCCTTCCTATCTAGATATGAAAGGTGTGGCCTTGCTGACCATTTGTGTGTTAATGAACGTGCCGTGATTGTGATACATTCTTGTGGGGGACTGATTCACATGAGTTGCTACTACTTCAGAAGTATATGAAAAACACACATTTTCTTCACAGGAGAGCAGATAAGCAGGCGCAGATAGATGATTTATGGATTATTTTGCTTTCATTTTGAGAAAATTTATCTTTTATTTACTTCACTTATCTCTGGGTGGGCAGATACGCCCCTAGACTGCATTCCAATATTGGTAATTGCTGTATTTGAGTCATTCCCACTCTAATAACCTTATCATTATACTGTATGTCTATGAATTTTTTTAACAACAAAAACAGCAAACTACATCTTGAATTTCTTTAATAAACAGATGAGCCCATCTGATCACTAGCTGTAGGTGATATAAATTAGACACAAGGCTAACTATTTTACCAGATGATAATCACAAGACTTCATACATATGACAAAAAGCATTATGTGAGCAGCAGTGCTACAACACCTTGTTAATCATAGAGGTGAGAGATAAATAGTTCAATAGTTCAAGTTCATTGAAGGCCACAATAGCTTGCAGAAGCTACATCTTCAACTGTAAAGTACATAGTCACGCCATACCAGGTTTTACTCATGTCAACTATAAGGCCACACTGGATATGTAAACACCAACACTGGACAGTGGTTCATTCTAAAAGTAAAATGCATTCGGGCAGTTGTTGTTGTTGTTGTTGTTGTTGTTGATAAATGTACTGAATGTGTGACGTCATGTGGTCAGAAAGAAAAACAAATTCCTCCTGTGCTTTTGCTCTACTCTTTAAAGTGGGGATATAACACCATTGTCGCAGGATGCATACTTTGAAGTGGGATATAACACCATTGTCGCAGGATGCATACTTTGAAGTGGCACTCTCCCACAAAGCATAAATGATCTCAAACGTATTAAATTAACATTAGATGCACTGCCATTTACTCCATTTACCTGCACAGTGCCAGGATATCAATCCAATAGATAGATAGATAGATAGATAGATAGTGGATAGATAAATACTTTATTAATCCCGTGGGGAAATTCTGCATTAGGGCTACCTTTTACATGAGATGCCAGGATATCAATCCAATAGGTCTACCTTTTATGTGAGCTGGGAGCTTTGTTGGAACTGTCCAAGTCAACTGAATCAGGGCCTAAAAGTTCCAGACGAGCGCTTCTTCCACTTTTTGCTTATCAGCGTAGCAATGTTTTGTAAAGACAAAACAAGTCCTGTTGATGCCAGATGGATCTATGTAATAAAGAAGCTAGTAGCAGTGGACTGCAGATCCTGAGTCATTTGGGCGAGGATCTGATTGGCAGCACGGAGCTATATTTGACTGTCGAGATGTGTCTGGGTGTACTCCTTAAATAAAATATACATAGTATTCAGAATCATTTGGATTCACCCCAGTTATGACAAGATTCCAGTCTGCACTCACTATTCCAGTTTAGACTATTATTGAATTTAGTTCAGCAATGTCCTTGTGTGATGTTCCATGTTCCACTGTGCCAGGACATGTACAGGCCTAAATGGCTTATAAACCACCTCTTACTTTCAGTAGCAGGCAATGCAGTTTAGATCCTGGCTTTACGTTCAAACCATGTTACTGTTGTTGGAATACAAAGAGAATATGGGTTCACCAGATATGAAGTCACTTATGAAAGCAGTTTACAGCTGTATACATGTTGCTGTACGTTTACAGATCCAGCTAGTTGGACCAAAACAATGCACAACCTGTTGAATTTCTCAATTTCATTTAAAAAAAAATTCCCCTTTAGCAATTAGACACAATTTGTTACGTTATATTTATCCCGTGTTCTAAAAACAAGCACTTGTATGGAAAGTCAAGCCTCCTTTTCAGTTTAACCGCAAGAAGAAAGACGGTTACAGTTTATCAAAATACTCTTCTTCCTCTGCCAGCTGTAATCTTTCCGCTTCACAATCTCGCCAGATTGTACATTGGCTGAGTTACTTTTGGATGTCTTTGGTTTGATATAGTCTGGATGTTTTGAGTCCCTGTTTTCAGGAATCAAGATTAAGAGTTCTTCGCGGTGTCAGAACTGAATCTGGTCCCAGGTCTTTTGGGTATTGTTTTCATGTAGGTCTGTGCCTCTGTTGGCAGTCCATTCTTCTGACTCCTTTTATAATGTGGCATTGCAGGCACATGCTTACAACCCAGATTTCAGGATAACTGTAGCTATGGTAAGACACAACCAACTTTTTTTAGACCTTTCATATGAACAGCATGTTTCCTTTTTGAACAAAAAGCAGCTGTTTTCACAATCACATGAAGCTTGCGGATGACAAACAAACACTCACACATAGGCTTGGAAAGGAGGAGCGAGGCCAGCGGGGTCAGATACTGTAGGTGTGTGTGGCGGCGGCGGTGGCATTGCAGTCTTGTCAGTGCAGAGACACTGGTTTGGTTGTCTGTCGCTCAGCCCTCTTCTGTAACCCTTGGAGCTTATGTAAAGGAGCTATGGAGCCAGGGCAGGCAGGCAGGCAGGCAGGCAGGCAGGCTGCAGCTATTTTTAGCAACAGCACTGCAGAGCAGGAACTGGTGCTGGGTCACGTGTGTGTCCATCCTATCAAAGGGAGTCTCCCAGCAGTGTGCTGTAAACAGAGGAAGGTCAGTGCAAGAAGGTGAGGCACAGAAGCAGAGGCGTGTGTGTGTGTGTGTGTGTGTGTGCGTGTGTGTGTGTGTGCGCGTGTGTGCGTTCGTGTGTGTGTGTATGGAGGCTTTTGGTGCGGGTCTCTTATATTCTGGGGAGATTTCTGACTCAAATGATGAAAACAATTCTAAAACCAAATCCACATGTAATCAATGCAAGATTGCCTTGTCATGGAAAAAGTATCATAGTCATGTAGTGCAGCTGGTCCTACTGAAATATTACCTACAGACAGTTATAGAATTACTTAATGGGATTGACTTTATTATGCCTTAAATCTTGCTTAAATACTATGCAAATGTCAATCGTAGAAAAACCTTCGTAACCAGATGGAAATGCATATTTAAACTTTGTATGTATTTTGTATATTATGTTTTCTTTTATTTCACAAATGTATGTGACATTTGGCAACACTGTTTGCAAAAGTTTTTGGTTCTCAGACAATACTTAAACTCATACTTTCCCTCGTTTTCTTCATTGCCGTATGCTAATTAAATCCCGCACCACATCCCACACCACAAGCTTCAGTTCAGGTGAAATTGCCTTCACCTTTAAAGATTGAGTCATGACAGTGATAGTACTAATGAAATAAGTTACTAATGAAATAGTAATCCAACTATAAAGCCTCTTCTCTTTATTTACTCACATAGCTGTATAAAATGTGATCGAGGGATATTCTGATTGTACTCTCCTTTTCCATGTGTGTGGCTTGTATCAGTGGCAATTCCACATTCCAATGTGGTTTTCAGCTTCTAGTTCAGCTGTTTGGTGGCCTGTTGAAGCTTACTGTGTACAGGCTCTGCTGGTTCTGACTCTGCTAACATCTTGATTTATTTACCTTGGTTGATTGCCATCTTCTGAAGATCTCTCTGTTTGAAATGAGTATTAAATAAATGAGAATTCAATTGATTGAAAATCTGTAGTAGTGGTAGTCAGTGGCGGCTGGTGCTTTCAAACACAGGGGGAAACACAGTTAAGATGAATTTTCTAACATCAAAAATACATAAACTCAATTCAACGAAATTAGCATGAGCCACTAAAATTAAGCCTACCTAGTTTGAATTAGCTAGTTAGCATTGCATGCTCTGCAAGCTAGGGAGCCAGCTAGTCACTAAACACTAAACACCCCACCTAACAGCTAACTTCATAAAACAAACATAAAGCAATCACCACTGCATTTCAGGTCTACCCTCCTCTTCTATATTGTCTGTAGTTTGTTGGTGAGTAATGCCTTTCAGATCAGGTGAATACGTACTGGGGCACTAATTGCTGTAAGTGAACATAATATATTCGGTGCGGCTTGTGGGTGATTGTATATACACCCTTGAGGAAGATATGTTGTGTGAAATTTGTCCTGGCATTATGCTTTATGTTAGCATTAGTAAGGCCCAAGGAGTGAAGCTCAAGTCATTTGACCTGAAAGTACAGTTACGTTTGGAATGTTGCTCCACCTGCAGGCCTGTGGTAAAACAGGAGTTGAAGTGTGATGGCGTGTGTGTCCTGATGATGTTATGTTGAGCTGTGTTGCTATGAGAAATTAGCTACTTCTTCTGCATTTTCTTTCCATTTACACGGTGCTCTACGCTTCATGCATCACTTGCTCTAACACTCTGGTTCAAAATGGAGCCAAGTCACCGAAGAATGATGCACTGTTCAGTGAGGATGGTTGTCATTTAAAGCTCAGTTCACACTGTAGTTGGAAGGCCTCAGATATTACAGAAGTAGCATATTTACAGGGATGAGAAATCAAAAAGGGATGTATTGCTTGCTTTTGGCCCAGTAATACTTAATCAGCACTGTATATCTGTTGTTCATAACACTTAGTGTTTGACATTTTATTATTTACCAAAATGTCCTAAAAAGTCTTCAATGCTATATCGCTAGGGAACTATTGCTGGCCCAAGGAGTTGAATGGTTCAATGTGTGATTTGTCTTATCCGGCGCTCTGGTGAGACTGCTTAGATGGTTGAAGCTATCTCTCGAGCGATCTGACTCCAATTATTTATTAACCGTTGCTGATACGCTTGTGCCTAGATATGACCAAAAATGATCATTTATAAAATTATGTCTCCCTGAGAATTTACTACTTGTTTGCCAAGGACTCATCTGAGTTCACAAAGGACTCACGCAACTCTGCCGCCAGCAGACTGTTAAATAGTTACTATTACAGCTAACTAACCCGCCACGATAAGTAAGTGTTGTGACACAAACCATCACGCAGTTCTGCCGTGACCTAGAATGTATCGTGCCCAGTTAGTGTGTGCACAACAGATTCTTTGTAACTCAAGTGTTGTAAACCCAATGACTAAGCTAAGTCAAGAATACAACATGAAGCTGTAATACTACAAGCAACAATACAAAAGTCAAAACAAAGGCAGACATCTAGCTTACGTGTCACAGATATGGCAACACACAAGAATGAGTGTGGGACTTACTTCTGTATACAGAAACACTCAAAATACAACTTTGCCTTCAAATAAAGACATTCTTAAACGACATGACAGATGGACATGTGCATGGAGAACCTATTGACACGGATGACCTTTGAACTATAGGGGGGTCTCCTTATCTCAGTGGCAGGAGGGAGGATTCCAGAAGCACATTTTGTGACTCCAGGTGGGAGTGTCACTGTGGAGTGGAAATATTTCCCCATGTTTCTGGAAACCTTACCCTATTGTTCTACAACCGACACCCTTGTACTCCGTTGAAAATATCATTGACCATTGAAATATCAAACCCCAATGTGCTGACATTTTCTATTCACCAAATACCTTTCAACCCTAAAATATGGCTAGGTGTGACCTCCCAATGGCCTGTACCCAGGAGAAGGGGAGAAGGGGAGAAGGGGAGAAGGGGGGGGGGCCAGGAGGTCAACGGCAGACCCAGTGAGAGAAAACAATGCTCAATCACTTCAGACAAACGTCAGAAGACACACAGAACAATAGAAGAGTGCCTCCACAGGCCACACCAGATGTGTTTCTCATTGTTTGCTCAAGCAAAAGATTCTCGGGAGCAAAGAGCCTCGCAACGCTACATCTTGAACATTACCCATTCACAGAGGATTCCCCCAATCAGGGGATTGACTGTCGTGAAATAGCAGGTCAGAACTTTTAGATGCCCGTGTCCTCAAACCGACTCTGATGCGGGACTGGAGGAGGTCAAGTAAATATCCATATACACTGGCAGCAAAAAAATGGTGTATGTGTTGCTGCGTGAACATATGTTTGTCAGAGGGGAGGGATTTAAAGTGTATCTCTCATCCATTTTGCTACAGCAAGTTAGCTCAAAAATATGGAAAGTATTGATTAGGTTGAAGCCATAGCTAATTAAAGAGTGGGTACTATTTGTAAAAAGTCAACCCAATTATCAAATGAGCACATGAGGCCAGTGGCACCGTCAATGACATGAAGGTTGTCTGTATATGGCCTTTGCACACACACTATCAGTAGCACAGAAGGCACTTAGCTGCTGCTCTTCCAACAGATTTAATGAAGAATAATTCTTTTGATCAGATGACATTTTCATAGTACTTTTATTGTGTTTCAAAGCATTTATTTATTGCATGATTGCCTTACATTACAATACATTAATACAAAAGAAAACGTACATGCCCATATACATACGAAGTTTATATATATATGACTAACTGTCACAACTGTGTTTTTCTTGACTAATTCAAAAACATTGGCTAATACAATTTAAAGAAGCAGTAAGTAGCGAGCTAACTAAATAAGAGCTGCCATTATTGCCTTGCAAACACCAACAACAACATTAAGGTTGGCGCTGATAAAGGCTATCTAGCTTGGTAACTGATGCATCTCAGGTTCCTGACCACACAACTGCGTAGTGAGTGGCTTGGGTGGCTAGTGGGAACTTGTGTTCACCTTCCCTTCCCATCAACATTAATGTGAGGATGCTATACACTAGTTGCATACCAAAAAATGTAATTTATAATAAATATAAAATGGTAAAACCCTACATAGTCTTGGAAGTGCTACATACTTTCACTGAAGTTAGAAGCCAGACATCTATACTGCCCCCACGCACTTTTAGAATATGCACCCACACATACACAAACAGCCTGCCAAGACTTTGTGACAATCATGTTTTAATCTGCAATCATTGAACTTAACATACACAATTAGGTGGACAGTCTTTGTCTTCTGCTGAATTCAGTGTATGTGTCTGAGTAGTGCTAATGCCAGTTAAACATAATGTATTCTTGATGAGGGCCGCACTCATCTTAGAGACCCACATAGATTGTAATTTTAAAGTTTCTTTAGGGAAGAGTGATTTGTGTGTGACTGGGTTTCCTTCCTGCGTTCTGTCTCTGCCTCTTTGCCCCTCTCTCTGGGCACCACGAGGTGTCTCTGCCTCTTTGCCCCTCTCCCTGGGCACCACGAGGTGTCTCTGCCTCTTTGCCCCTCTCCATGGGCACCACGAGGTGTCTCTGCCTCTTTGCCCCTCTCCATGGGCACCACGAGGTGTCTCTGCCTCTTTGCCCCTGTCCATGGGCACCACGAGGTGTCTCTGCCTCTTTGCCCCTGTCCATGGGCACCACGAGGTGTCTCTGCCTCTCTGCCCCTCTCTCTGGGCACCACGAGGTGTCTCTGCCTCTTTGCCCCTCTCTCTGGGCACCACGAGGTGTCTCTGCCTCTTTGCCCCTCTCTCTGGGCACCACGAGGTGTCTCTGCCTCTTTGCCCCTCTCTCTGGGCACCACGAGGTGTCTCTGCCTCTCCATGGGCACCACGAGGTGTCTGTGTGCGCTGGGCTAAGTGAACAAGGCTGCATGTGATCAGTGCCACGTGAGCCTGCACCACAGACACACAGATAGGCACACACACACACACACACACACACACACACACTGGGGCCATTCCTTCAGGGCCCAGAGCCTCAGTTGGCCCCTGATATCAGAGCCTCCATCTCTTTCCTTCCTTCTCTCTTTCTTTTCTCTTTCTCAAATGACAAACAAGCTGAAACCTTTTAGGAAAGAACAAGTAGAAATAAAAACACTTTAAATAGCCTGGCTGCATGTACATAGCTAGGGATGTTGCTGTTAAATTGTCTTTAGTAGTAGACTGCAAGTGACTGACTAATTCCAAATCAAAATGACTAGCCCAGTTCTTGGTTGCATGCCTCCTGCAAAAAACCCTGGTCCAGTAGGACTATTTTGTCATCATTTCAATGGTAATATATTTGTACTTTAGTCAAGTTGGAAGGAAAAATGCCTAAGTTAGGACGGCAGTTGATTTGGAGACAGTGTCTGTGAGAATGCTGTTGTTGTTGATGATGATGATGTTGATGAGGAGGAAATTCACCTTTAAACATGATGGCATACAACCAAATTAACCAAGAAATATCTCCAAAGTAGATGAAGGTTTTGTAATGGCCCAGCCAGAGCCCAGATCTGGATTAAATTGAGCATCTGTTGGGTGAGTTGAAGAGAGCTGTTGACAGGAGATCCCCTCACTATTGGATGGATCTAGATCTGTTTTGCATTGAAGACTGGGAGCAGAAGCCCACTGAGTGCTGTAGTCCAAATCAAAAGTATTAGTTTAGGGGGCTTCACAATTATGCAACCAGGTCATTGGAAGTTATTTATTTCCAGTATTTATCCCTAATGTTTTTAGTTAACGGTGAAATATGATCTGACATGATTTTGCTTGCTTTCATTTTTACATCACAAAAAAAGTACTATTTTAACTGGAGGGTGTTTACTTTCTCCATCCACGGGACATACTCTCTTCCATTCCCGCTCCTACACACACACACACACACACACACACACACACACACACACACACACACACACTATGAATCATAAACTAGATGTGTGTGGCAGAAGCTGTTCTAAGGCATTAAAAAGCTTTAATGTCATTTACAGACATTTTCTGTATGAACTATGCAGTCATACTAGACACGCTCAGAGTTTTCAGTCGTTAACTTGACTACATTAAAGGGCACAATGTGTAGCTGTAGTGGTCAAACATCAAATTCCTCTGGAACAATCAGTGATGTCTTTCTGAAAGAACAATGATACATGATAAGTTTACCAGTAAAATATACACAAATAACAATAAACCTTTTAAAGAGGAGGAAGAAACACAGAGCCACGCCTAGAAACACACACGAGGCCCCCTCCACCTCCAGGTGCACGGAGAGATTGAGCCAGAACCAGGATCAGGATCAGCCCCAGCCCCAGGGCCTCGGAGACCAGCACCTCTTTAACATTGGCCTACGCCACGAGAAGGGTCCAGTGCTTAGACTGTAGACCAGTTGCTCAAACATCACACATCGTGAAAGTCCTGGAGAGAATGGAGTGGAAGACACCGTGACGTGACTGCTTCAGTGAGCCCACTCTCACCTGAACAAAGCAGGCAGCACTGTGAAGATCATGTTCTTTGAGTGCTCCAGTGACGTGGCAGGAGGTTGGCAGCACTGTGAAGATCATGTTCTTTGAGTCTTTCAGTGACGTGGCAGGAGGTTGGCTGCACAGGGGCACCAACCACAGGGAACTCTTCTCTCAGCTCTTCACCTTGTATACCTCAGACTTTTTAGTACAACTCGGAGTCCTGTCATCTGCAGACATGTTCAGATGACTGCAGTTGTTGGGGGGGGGGGGTGGTGTGTCAGTAGTGGACAGGAGACTGAAAACGTGGGACTGGTGGAGCACTTTGTGGCATGGTGTGGGAACAACCACCTCCTTTTAAATGTGACCAAGATGAAGGAGATGGTTGTGGATTTTAGGAGGACCAGGACTAAGCTGTACACTATGTCCATCCTAGGAGAAGAGGTGGAGGTGGGGGAGGGGGAGGGGAGGGCTACAGACACAGACTAGAGATGTAACACTGAGGCTGTCTACAGGAAGGGACAGAGCAGAGTCTGATTCTTGAGGAAGCTTAAGTGTGTGCAGAAAGATGTGGCATATCTTCTACCAGTCTAGTAGCCCTGTAGCTCCTCTGAAGTGTCTAAGACTGTAGTGAAAATATATACCTATTTCACTAAGCAGAGGTATATATTTTCACTACAGTCTTAGACACTTCAGAGGAGCTACAGGGCTACTAGACTGTGTGTAATTATATATAACTGTACTGCTTTACTCTTAGATTGTATTTTAAGGCTACTCTGAAACTGTTCCAACTTGCCACCACCATTGGCTTCAGTTGGTTTCACTCAAATCAAGAAAGGCTACTAATTGCTGGGTTGCAGTTGAAAGACACTCCCACAGCAATCAAGGCACTTTGTCAAGGCAGAAACTGGGAGGACCTTCAGCCGGGTGCAATCAGTGAGCATGCTACTTCCATAGGGCTGTTGCTGAAGCGTCAGCCCTCGTGCTCAGCCCTTTTCGTGTGAAGACCTTTTTGGGTAAAGACGTGCAAGTCTACCTGTACAAGACCTTTTTGGGTAAAGACGTGCAAGTCTACCTGTACAAGTCCACCGAAACAAGGCTCACAAACAAGGTAAACTTTTTTCATTTTGATTCTGCCATAGCCATGTGTCACAGTAGCATCTCTGTTGTCACTGGTTGTCAAAAAAGATCACAGCGCAGCAGACGGCAGCGCAACCTGGGTAATCTCCGCTCACTTCAACAAACCTCTTCGGCTGTAACCTCTTTCTCTGTTGGCCTGTGGAACTGTCAGTCTGCAGTCAAGAAAGCTGATTTCATCTCAGGTTATGCCAACCACCTCTCCCTAGGGCTCTTAGCTCTCACGGAGACATGGATCACACCTGAAAACAATGCTACCCCGGCAGCACTCTCCACCAACTATGCCTTCTCCCATACTCCCCGGCCATCTGGTCGTGGAGGTGGGACGGGGCTGCTGATTTCAGACAACTGGAAATTCACTCCACTGCTGCCTTCAAACAGGTATGCCTCCTTTGAATATCATGCAATTATGGTAACTGCTCCTGTTAAAACTTATGTGATTGTTATCTACCGTCCACCAGGACAACAGGGTGATTTCGTCCATGAGCTGGACACCCTGCTGTCATCCATCCCTGAGCAGGAGTGTCCAACACTCATCCTTGGCGACATGAACATCCACCTAGACAATCCCAACTCAGCTGACTTTCGAACCCTGGTTCACTCGTTCGACCTACAACAGGTCCCCACTCCTCCAACTCACAAAGCAGGAAAAGAGCTTGACCTCATCCTTGCTCGGAACTGCACCACGGACAACCTAACGGTAACCCCTCTGCATCGCTCGGACCACTTCTTCATTCGCTTCGATGTTCGGCTCATAGAGCAACCCTCTGTCCCCCCTCCGATGGTCTCGTTCCGGCGCAACCTCCGCAACCTCTCTCCCACCCACTTTTCCTCTCTGGTTTCTTCTGCTCTTCCACCTTTATCCACTTTCTCCTCACTAGGTGTCGATGATGCCACAGAATCACTCTGCTCCACTCTGAGCTCATGCTTGGACACTTTGTGTCCACTTTCCACCAGACCTGCTCGTTCTACCCAGTCTCATTCGTGGCTGAGTGATACCCTCCGAACGCAGCGCTTCAATCTCAGAGCGGCTGAGAGAAAGTGGCACAAATCTGCAGCACTGGACGATCTTGCAAGCTACCAGACACTGCTGGCCTCCTTCTCATCCAGCATCACTGCTGCTAAGAAGACTTTTTTCAACGACAAGATCAACGGTGCAACTGACGCTCGGAAACTATTCTCCACCTTCAAAACTCTGCTCTACCCTCCTCCTCCTCCCCCAGCTACTAACCTCACTGCTGATAACTTTGCTTCCTTTTTCACAGAGAAAGTGGCAGCCATCGGGAAACAGTTCGACCAACTGTCTCCCCCCCTAAGGGCGCAACCGTCAATGGCTCATTATTTCCTTCTTTCACCCCTCTCAGCGAGAGTGAGGTCTCCAAAATCCTAACAGGTAGCCGTCCAACTACATGCCCGCTGGACCCCATCCCATCCAATATCCTTCAAGCCATATCGCCTGCCGTCTTACCGGCAATAACACAGGTGATTAATGCTTCATTTAATTCTGGAACATTCCCTTCTTCATTTAAAGTGGCTCGGGTAACACCGCTGCTCAAGAAGCCGTCTCTCGATCCCACTCAGGTGGAAAACTACCGACCGGTCTCACTTCTCACGCTCCTATCAAAAACCATTGAGAGGGCAGCTTCCAAACAGGTCACAGAGTTCCTATCAAGGAACAATCTCCTCGATCCAAACCAGTCTGGATTCAAAAGTGGTCACTCCACCGAAACAGCCCTGTTGTCTGTGACAGAGTCCTTGAAAACAGCTAGAGCAGCAGCTTAATCCTCAGCTCTCGTCCTGCTTGATTTATCAGCTACGTTTGATACAGTCAACCACCGCATCCTTCTGTCCATACTGTCAAGTATGGGCATTTCTGGCAAGGCGCACTCCTGGTTTGAATCGTACCTCACAGGGCGCTCGTTCAATGTGTCATGGCAAGGTCAGCTGTCTGTACCTCACCACCTTACCACAGGGGTGCCCCAAGGCTCGGTGATGGGACCACTTCTCTTTGCCATCTACACCACTTCGCTGGGCCCTATCATCCGCTCGCATGGTTTTTCCTATCATTGCTATGCCGATGATACTCAACTGTTTCTGTCTTTCCCTCCTGAGGACACCACTGTCTCGGCGCGGATCTCGGACTGTCTTGCTGATATATCCACATGGATGAAAAACCACCACCTTCAGCTGAACCTGGCCAAAACGGAACTGATGGTCTTTCCAGCCAAACAGGCCATCCACCACAACATCAGCATCAATATTGACTCCTTGTCTCTTGTTCCATCCAAAACAGCAAGAAACCTCGGGGTCATTATTGATGACCAACTGACTTTCACGGACCACATTGCCTCTGTCTCTAGGTCCTGCCGCTTTGCGCTATTCAACATCCGCAAAATCAGGCCGTACCTAACCCAGTATGCCACCCAGCTGCTGGTGCAAACCTTGGTGAATTCCCGCCTTGATTACTGCAACGCCCTCCTAACGGGCCTGCCGGCTTGCGTGGTGAAACCACTACAAATGATCCAGAACGCGGCGGCGCGTCTGGTGTTCAACCAACCGAAGAGGGCACACGTCACCCCGCTTCTTATTGACCTCCACTGGCTGCCTGTAGCTGCTCGCATTAAGTTCAAGTCACTTATGCTTGCCTACAGAGTGCTTGATGGTTCTGCTCCCACCTACCTAAATGCTCTTGTAAGGGCAAATGTTACACCCAGGATGCTGCGCTCTTCTAGTGAGCGTCGTTTGGCACTGCCGTCTGTGCAAGTACGGCAGTCCAGACTATTCTCATTTGTAGTTCTACGTTGGTGGAATGAACTACCCAGCACTACCAGAGCAGGGGCGTCCCTCTCTACCTTTAAGAAGCTTTTGAAGACCCAACTCTTCATAGAGCACTTCCCGTCCTAACTGGCACTTCGACTAGTAACTTGCAATTACAGCAGTTACATTTCTGCACTTCTTTCTTTCTTTTTTATTTCATTTTGTTATATTTCTTATGTAAAGTAGTATTTATTTATTGTTACACCAGGTTCTATTGCTCGTAGCTTGAATATTCTCTCCCTTGTACGTCGCTTTGGACAAAAGCGTCTGCTAAATGACTAAATGTAAATGTAAAAGTGCAATTTCTTTTCCCGCCATCTGTTTTGGGGCAGCAGCATCAGATTCAGGGACACATTGATGCAGAAGGCTGGGGTGCTGGGGAGCTGGGGTGCTGGGGCGCAGAAGGCTGGGGTGCTGGGGCGCTGGGGTGCAGAAGGCTGGGGTGCTGGGGAGCTGGGGCGCTGGAGTGCTGGGGTGCAGAAGGCTGGGGCGCTGGGGTGCAGAAGGCTGGGGTGCAGAAGGCTGGGGTGCTGGGGCGCTGGGGTGCTGGGGACTGCTCTGCTCTGCTCTGGAGCCCCTAGGGTTAGTTGTGGAGAGAAGGATGTTGCACAAGCTGCTCAACAGAATGGACAACACTACACACCCCTTACACAACCAACTGGTCAGACAACAGAGTGTCTTCAGTCTGAGGCTCCATCAGCTCTACTGCAGTCAGGATCATGACAGGAGCTCCTTCCTGCCCTCCACAACACCAACACCAACACCAACACCCAACACACTGTTATTCTGTTTTTTGTTTTTTTTATTATTATTTTTTTCCCACTTATGAAATGAACTGAAATGTTCATTTGGGGATAAGTGAGGTACTCTATGTGTTTGTCTATCTGTTTATCTATCACTGTAAGGAAATCAGTGTTGTCAGTCTCCAACATTTTGTTGTCATCAAAAACATGTATTCCACTAAGAGCAGGACGTGCTCATGCTTCAGGTACATATGCTCCTATATAAAAGTAAGGCTCAGAGCTGGTATTGTTAAGACTGTCCACACAGCAGCCATTGGTAGTGCCAACGGGCAGTGATTTCAGTCATTGGCAGTGCCAACGGGCAGTGATTTCAGTCATTGGTAGTGCCAACGGGCAGTGATTTCAGTCATGTAACAATATGGAAGTGAGTGGTCAAACTTGCATTCCAAAAACATATTTAGAATCACCAGCAAAATTGTAAAACCAAAGAAATAGCTTGCTAGTAAGGTCCAACAAACTATTGTGGGTGTTTTGCCTCGTACACATTTGCCAGAAGTGTCAGCATTGCTCAACTGAGGGGAAATGTCAGTTGCTCCTTTTCCAACAAGGTTAAGAGAAAGATTAGTTCTCTTCAATACATGGCAGGAGCTCTAGTCATGGAGTCTCCTCTTCTAATGTGTCTGACTGTGTACAAATGAACTGGAGACAAGTCATTGGAAATGAAAGTACAAACCCAATGCTGAAGGAGAAGAAACACAATTCAAGAAATGACAAAAATACTAATGATTGTAACTGTCCTACTGTTCTACAATGATACTTGTTTGAATACAGCTAAAAAGGATGCAATGACCCACGGTTCTTCTTTGTGTGTTTGTTTCTGTTCGGGTGGCATGGACTTCATTGATGCTTGACCCAAATGTCTTTGCAGAAAAATATTCAGACATTTATTGCCATCTAGTGGTTCTAGTTAAATGTCATTCTGCTGAAAATGAGGTACACATTGTGTAATGATTTAACAATAGAAATGGACCTGATACAAGTGTGAGGTCCTCTGTGCTGATTGGATACATTTACTGGCCTGTGCAGTGATCATGAAGTGACCATTTTGCATGTTTATTTTTTTTTTTTACAGCTTTTTGGACAGAATTGATGCCGTAAGACAAAGCGACTACACACCAACAGACCAAGTATGTGTCTCTTTTTGCATTCCCTCTCCTACACACACACACACACACACACACACACACACACACAAGTATGTGTCTCTTTTTGCATGCTTTTTTGTGTGGTGACCTGATATTGTTACATTGTTTCCTAATAACCTTTTTCCTTCACAAAGACATGACCGGCTACTTCCCCAGGCCCCCTATGTCATGATAAACCTTGCAAATCAACAAACGTTTATGGAAATCTCAGAATATTCTTAAATACAAATGTTAAATGCCCTGGAAATGATTGAACCCTGGAATGATCGATTGGAAGGTTTTTGATTGATGCCACAAATTAAATCAGGATTTCACATTGTACATGAGGGCACGGAGAAATTTAAAGTAAATTAGTAGATGTGGGTAACCTATCCAATCAGCAGCAAGAAGGGCAGAGCGTCATCCCCTTCACCACCCCTTGTGTTCAATGCCTTTAAATGATCTCTTCAAATGAGTGGGAAGTTGGCCAAATTTAGAGTTACATGTAGTTTTTTCAACAACTGGTCTAAGGAGACTTGGGTTCGATGCTGCATGTAGTCTACCTCAGGAGAGCCTATTGAAGTTTGGCCAGAATTAGGACTTCAGATAATGAGGCTTTGGTCTCTGATTCAGTCTGCTAAGACAAACACCTATGGTCTTCCAGCATCATTTTTACTCACAGGCATGAATTTCCATATTTTCAGAAATGGTTTGTCACCTTCATGTTCACTTAATTATCAAATCAAATCACTTAAAGTTCAAAGTTCAAAGTACTTTATTGTCATTGTCACAAAAACAACGAGACAGACGAAGCAGCATCAGACAGCTAAACAACTTAAGTTGCTGTGCACATTAACTGCCACAGCTAAATAATAATAAATAACAATTAATAAATAGATAAATAAATATGCCCCACCTTGACTGTCTTAGCTGTAGGTCTACTGAACTAATTCTTCCCGCTCGTGTTCACTAACTCCTGTGGCTGAATGGCCGGTTGACTTTCTGAATGCTTAGCTGAGAGGATGAAAGTGTGGAGGATGATTGAAACATCAGAATCGCTAGTTTAAGGAACAAATGCCCAACAGGTCTTTAACTCACAGCTTTATTAAACAGACAATACAAGGAAAGGATTAGAATTGTCAAAAGGAGAGAAAAAAACTACAGGATAAGAAATGACAATGTTCGGACATCAGGCTCTGTGTTTGGATCATAGAGACAAAATGTCATGAGGTGCAGGAGAAGTGCATGATACTACCTCTCAACCACAGCGGAGGACATATGATTGGCTGAGGTGTTTTGGTGCGGGGAAAGGGGGAAATATGATTGGCTGAGGTGTTTTGGTGCGGGGAAAGGGGGAAATATGATTGGCTGAGGTGTTTTGGTGCTGGGTAAAGGGGGGCATATGATTGGCTGAGGTGTTTTGGTGCGTTGTGGAGTATTGTGTGATGATTGATTAATCTAATCCATTTTAAAACTTTCGGAATGCACTGAAGGATAACTGAAAATGAAAATGGTTCCTGTGTCTTTTATGCATGTTGGTGCTTTGTTTGGGGTGTTTTTCATGCAACTGTCCACCATTTAGGGCAGGGCATTTAAACACATGTATAAAATCAGAGGAACGAGGTGTATAGTATAATATTATGGAACACAGATGATCTATTATGCCCTCAGAGTTGGATCATCATTACAGGTCCAAAAGCATTTTCCTTTTTTAGTTTAACAAAAACTATTCACAGCGACTTTAATTATTACCCTTCTGTTTGTTCCTTTTTTTAAGGATTTGCTACGTTGCAGAGTGTTGACTTCAGGGATTTTCGAAACCCGTTTCCAAGTAGACAAAGTAAACTTTCAGTAAGTCCTCGTGCTTCTTGTACTTGTTTAGCAGCCAGCCATGGCTAGATCATCTCTGAACTCAGTCATGAGAGATGGCTGTATGCATAGTAGTTGACAGATAGCATATAAAATCAAATATAATATTGTAACATCATCTGTGTGTCTACAGTATGTTTGATGTGGGTGGCCAGAGAGATGAGAGGAGAAAATGGATCCAGTGCTTTAATGGTGAGATTAACACTGATATGCATATACATTTTTTTTCATGTATATCATTTGACATTGCAAAAGCTGTTGACCTTTGTATATTTTATTATAAATATTTATTTTCCTTGAAGTGCATACTTTTCAAATAATATTTGATATTTTTTAAATATATTGACATCATGTGTTTGTCCTGTCTCTTCAGATGTGACAGCCATCATCTTTGTAGTGGCGAGCAGCAGCTACAACATGGTCATAAGGGAGGACAACACCACAAACAGGCTTCGGGAGGCCCTCGATCTCTTCCGGAGTATTTGGAATAATAGGTACACACCACATTGAGCATTGGCTTATTTATTTCATTTAAATTGTATTTATTTCAATTCATTTGGTTTAGTTGTTACCTCTCAGACATGTGTCATGATGACAGTTCACTACTCAATGAACGAAAGCATTGGCCTCTCCACGTTTTTTTTTTTGTAATTTTCAATTCAATTTCTTTCAGATGGTTACGAACGATATCCGTCATATTATTCCTAAACAAACAGGACATGTTGGCTGAAAAAGTGTTGGCTGGGAAATCCAAAATTGAAGACTATTTTCCTGAGTATGCTCGCTACACCATACCAAATGAAGGTAAGCATGCTGCATGAACACATGAAGGTTGTGTGTTAATCGAGTGTTAACATTCAGACTTGCACTTCAGCAGTTACATTCCTGCACTTCTTTTTCCTTTCTAGGTCGTTTTTCTAATTCTTATGTAAAGTAGTATTAATTGTTACACCATGTTTTTTATTGCTCTTAGCTTGACTGTTCTCTCCCTTGTACGTCGCTTTGGACAAAAGCGTCTGCTAAATGACTAAATGTAAATGTAAATGTAAATTCAGAAATGTCACACCTGGAGGCACTACTCCAGCATGAAGAACATGGTATATTATTCACAACCATATACCCACTGATGCTAGAGCTAATAAATGCTGAACTGAACTCGAAAGTTATTCAACAATTTTAACCCTTAAAACAATTTGGTGATATTGCAAAAACCATCAACAAAAAGTTGGGTTTAGGGGGGCCCTGTGGCGCACGCCGATAAGCCCCCCATTTACGGGCTTCATTGCCCGCGGGGACACAGGTTCAAGTCTGGCCTGATGTCATTTCCCGGTCCTCTCCCCGGTCCTGTCCAAATAAAGGCATAAAAAGCCCAAAATAAATCTTAAAAAAAAAAAAAAAAGTTCAGTCCAAACATATTTATGTGCAAAAGATAGTGTTATGTGACGCAACCATTACTCTTGATAATCTCTAGTAAACACACTTTTCACACCTCTGCCGTAGCTGCCATTGTTCTTTTTAAATCCAGCCAAAGAAGTTTTGAGAAGTAAGTCTAGGGAATGAGGTGGACATTACAGATCTGATTGCTGAGCCAAGTTTTGATTGGCTGTGTGCATTATTTTATTATTATTATTTTAAGTCTTAATTACGCCTCCCTGAAATTCTGATTCTGTGGGCCACAGACATGTTACTCATCATGACATCATCATCAGGTATATATGGGCCACAGACATGTCACTCATGACATCATCATCAGGTATATATGGGCCACAGACATGTCACTCATGACATCATCATCAGGTATATATGGGCCACAGACATGTTACTCATGACATCATCACTGCTGATATACAGTAGGGGGCAGTGGTGTTATGATATGTGCTGAACCTGAGGCAAGATGTCCTGCACCTAAAACTCTGGAATCTCCTTCCTGAGGGAAGAACCTAGCAAGGTGAAAGGGGTCAGCGACCCCCCCCTCTGTGCCTTGCATCTGATACGTATGGCGGCATATGTGGAGGAGACATAGAGAAGGTCACAGGTCACAGCCAATTATCTTAGATGCTGTACAAACAATTCTTTCTAACTGTCACAACCCTCACAAGGCCGATTGTGTTGCCTGAGTGACTGAGAAGACGAGTGCACTCTCTACAGATGTATGGAGCTAGCACATAAAGGGAAGTCTCTGGTGGTGGTGGGCCTTGTGTTGTGTTGGCCTTCCACTTCAGAGTATGGCATATGGTGGGGCCAAGGCATTTAGAAAGTGTCAATCCTCTCCACTGTCTGCTCATTAATGACCACATCCCTCCGAAAATCAATTATCATTTCTTTTGTCTTTTTGTGATGCTTAAAACCAGGTTATTAGTCTCCCACCACCTCCACTAGGACCCCGGGCCTTCATCATGCCTGCCACTGCTCTGTCATCTGCATATTTCAAGAAAAACACACAGATTCAGAATGGGATACACAATTCAATTCAACTTTATTTCGCCATGTATACAGATACTAGGAATTTTTTTGGGAATTCTCCATGCAGGCTATAGTATCCAAACTATCTCCTGCACGAGATCTCCACGGCCGCTACACAAGCGCCATCGGAAATTATTGGTATACAGTGAATAGAGCAGAGGTGAAATAAACTTGACCCTAAAGGGCCCCAGGGTTGAGGGTCATAGGCCTAGAGAGCATGTTACCTATCTTAACCACCTGCTTCCTATCTGACGTAAACATCTAAAATCCAGTTGCATAGAGAGATTAATAATCAGCACCTGAACTAGAATCGATAAACAATACCCTTGCAATGTGATGGTGCAGGTGGTGTGGTGGGGGCCTCTAGATGCTGCACCACACACACACACACACACACACACACACAGACACAGACACACACACACACACACACAGACACAGGATACTGTGAACACAGAGGAACGGCATCCTGTACAGACCTAATAGGCAAACTGAAACATGTCCATCTCAACATCCCATCAAATATTACAGAGCAGTCCCTCGTGCACCTTCATAACAACAGACGTTTGAGCAACAGGCCTGTAGTCTTTCAGACAGACGGAATTAGACTTATTGGGTTCAGGGATGACAACAGCAGATAAGAGACCAGTTCAAATGATCTGTGAAAAGAGCCGTGTTGGTTGGTGCAGTATCTTAATGTAGTGTGTGCAGACACGTGGTCTGGTCTGGTCTGGTCTGGTCTGGTCTGGTCTGGTCTAATCCAGTCTCTTAGAGTGTGTGCAGACACGTGGTCTGGTCTGGTCTGGTCTGGTCTGGTCTGCTCTGCTCTGTCTACTGTTCTTAGTAATCCATCTGACTTCAGATCAAAAGGAGGGATAGCTCTGCTCTGCTCTGCTCTGGATAGCTCTGCTCTGCTCTGCTCTGGATAGCTCTGCTCTGCTCTGCTCTGGATAGCTCTGCTCTGCTCTGCTCTGGATAGCTCTGCTCTGCTCTGCTCTGTCTACTGTTTTTAGTAGTCCATCTGACCTCAGATCAAACCTGCAATAGAATTCATTCAACTAATCTGGGAGTAAGGGATCCTCATCCCGGGCTGTGTGTTCATGTAGCCAGTAATCCTCTGTGTCTTTGGCTTGTAGTTGGTTCTGCAGGTCATCTTTATGCTTCCTTTACTGCCTCAGCCGTTCTCATGGCTCGCTCTTCTAGTGATCTGACTCCTCTCTTCAAAGCCTGATTGGTCTTCACATAGAGCATTCGAACCTCCTTAACATACTATGGTTTATTAGAACTGAAGACGCATATGCTTTCTGAGAGATACATCAATGATGTAACCATGTCAGTGTATGAATCTAAATTACCACATGCATCTTTAAAAACAGTCCCATCAGTCCACCCATGTCGATCATTGTAAACTCAACTTCATGTTCTCGAAATCACTGAAATATGTAGCTTTCATAAACCGAAATGTTGATATTTAAGCTCAATAGGCAATCATTTCACACCCCTCCCCTCCCCGTGTTCATTGGCTGGAATTGTGTATGGTTCGGTCGGAGAACCGCGTACAAACACCAGAGTTCCTTTGAGCATGCACACACAACTGACAGCTTTTTTTTTTCCTGAATTTGACCGAAAAAAAATGTTTTGTGGACTTTAATTTATATAATTTCATGAAATGGTCCTCAAATCACCAGAGTGCTTTGAGGGTTAAGGGGGTTTAATAACTTCGAATTCACCTGACCTCAATGAAAATTTGTGTGGCACTTTCTGCATCTTTGTCCACATTGTATATTCTCAAATGTGTAGCTGAATTGTAAAGTTGTAGGTCTTTCGTGAAAATAACCCCGATTTATTACTTTGAACAGCAACCCCTGAGCCTGGAGAAGACCCAAGAGTGACCAGAGCAAAATTCTTCATCCGTGATGAGTTCCTGGTGAGAAATTCCTTGACTTTGAAACAGATATCTAAACACTGCCATTTTGTTTGAATGTAGCCCATGGAAACACATGCATGTAATGGCCTTTGTTCTATCACTACAATAGATTGGATGTGATTTCTGAATCCAGTTATATAATTTTCTACCTTGTAAAATTTTGGAATGCTACATTGCTTCAGACAAGCAGTGAAACATAAACCAACTGATTTTAACTTTCTCAAACCACATTGTAGCAATGGCTATTGTAGCTACCTAGTGCTCCCATTAGATTCTGTGATTTTGAATCTGATGTTTTTATAGTTATATTTATAGGTTAAATGAACTACTTATTTTGTGCCTGTCAATATGTGTGTGTATGTCTACCACAGAGAATCAGCACTGCAAGCGGTGATGGCAGACACTACTGCTACCCCCATTTCACCTGTGCCGTGGACACCGAGAACATTCGCCGGGTCTTCAACGACTGCCGAGACATCATTCAGAGAATGCACCTTCGACAGTACGAGCTCTTGTGAACTGGGCCCTGTATGCTTCAAACAAAAACAAAAACACAGAACAAGAAAGGGCAACCCAAAACTCAAACCATGGAGGAGTACTACTGAAGTTTGTGAAACCCACCTTTTACATTTTTTTTTTGGAGTGCTTTCTATTGGGATAGTAGTCTTTTCTCCCTCTTTGAAAGCTTTCATTGTTTCTGCTATTCCATGGAGCCTTTGGTTGCCTCCCAATTGGATTATTATTATTATTATTAGTAGTAGTAGTAGTAGTAGTAGTACTGCAATTCAACTTCATTCAAATCCTGGACTGGCCTGATCTTCCCTGAATGGATGGATTGATGGGCGTGTCTGTGAACTGCCGGATGCAGATGAATTGCCAGATGAGTTGAGCGTTTGGCCTCTTCCCACTGAGCTGTGACCACCCACCACGTTCACATCTACTCACTGAAGTCTTCAGCTACTTCACTGAAACATACTTTGTGAGGGTGGAAGGGGCTGTTTCAAACACAACAAGTACTGACGTCAGACACGAGAGGAAGGTAAACATGCACTTTTGCATCAGATTTTAAATAAAAACTTTTAAAGTCCACACAAAATGTAGCATCACAAATATTTATTTACTTGGTCAGAGTTTTCGTGTCTGCAAGGGTTGTGTGTGTAGACTGGTGCACAGAGGAAGTAGACTGTTTCTTAAAACCCCTCTGGTCCCAGAGAGCGTCTCAGGGGAGCCAGGAGATGTGACGGTGAAACGTAGACTGTAAAAACACGGGCAGTCAGCCTTCATCATCAGAGAAAGGACAAGCCACCACTCTCGCTCTGCTCCGTCCGCACGGCCACCTGTTGGGGGAGGCTCTCAAAGTGAAGAATTGGAAGTTCTACTACGGTTTTTGGTTTCATAACTTGTACATACTGTGCAAGGCAGATTTATCTTGTACAGACTGAAAAATGTAATATTGTTTTGTACAACTTTATTGAAATATAAAAAATCTACTTGTAGATCTTTGTGCCTTGATTATGGCTGTACCTGTAAAATGAGATGCTGAGATGTAAGTATGTTTTGACTGCGCTGTACAGCTTGATGTCAACCTGCAGACAGAACTCCTCTCTAGAGTTTAGGGGGTTTTGTTTTGTTTTTTGTTTGTTTTAATGTTTTATTTTTTAAGGAAATGCTGTTTATATAAAATAAATAAAATGGGGGAATTAAAAAATGTATACAATATGCAAATGTAACACTTACCTGCAGTGAGGACGAGATCCAGCACTATGCCTTTTCTTTTATTCTCCTCTCCTCCCTTTTCTTTTATTCTCCTCTCCTCCCTTTTCTTTTATTCTCCTCTCCTCCCTTTTCTTTTATTCTCCTCTCCTCTCCTCCCTTTTCTTTTATTCTCCTCTCCTCTCCTCCTTTTGTATTTCAGTCTCAGCTTTAAAAAGGAAATCAAGTGAGGTGCCCAAAATTGCAACCTGGTGTTGTTAAAATAGGAAGGATTTTTTTTCTTTCTTGTTTGTTGTTATTCAGATTTTAAGTAAATCGTGTGTGTGTGTGCGTGTGTGTGTGTGTGTGTGTGGGTGCGTGTGTGCGTGTGTGATGCATAAAGAGAAAATAATGTGTACATAAAACCTGATGTTGGCTCACAAACACATTGCGTATGTATGTTCAAGTGTGAATCTGAGTGCATTTAATGTGCTACTTGTGTAATATGTACATGTACATTTATAGACATATATAAATATATATGTACAATTTATACATGTTTCATTATGTGTGTGCCTAGGTGTATACATACATGATGTATGTATATTGGAAAGATGTATAAATACACACATAGGTAAGCATGTCTAGAATGAGATGAATAAATGAGCGTGTGCAATATTGAATACACCTTTGGGAAGGGGCGTGTTTACTGGCTCACAGACAATACATTGATCATTCAATCCAGTATGTTTTCTACTGTTTTGCCACTAATTTAAGGAAATGAAAGCCAAATTTAAAATGTTGTAAAAAAAAACTCTTCAAACTCTAAGAATATTACTCTTAATCTGAATCTGCTTCTGTAAATCGAACCTATTTCTTACAGTAAATACTGCTGCTGTTCAGTCCATGGTCCTACTACAAGGCAAAAGAGAGAACACAAACTATGGCCAAGAACAACAGCTATGGTGAGGGGGTTACTCTTTTTGCCTGGATAAACAAGGCCTAGCAACATGGTGTGCTCGTGGGCCAGTATCCTCAAGAAACAAGGCCTTCGCTGCCCTGCCCAGATAGGATAGGGAAGGGTACAAACAGGAGCAGAGATTAAACATTTCTATGCATAAAATTTTACATCACAACAACAGTACAGAATATTGCAAAATAAAATTTTAACTTGAATTAATTGACCACTGGCGTCCTATTTCGATCTAGCTGTCCATCATTTATGCGTGATACAGCCCATTAATAAAAGCATGTTGCTAAGACCCTCATCCACTCGATAAGCCTTTTATACTTCAATAATAAGCAGATGTAAATGAGAACATTTGGCCAACACATTGAAAACAAATGTTTTCCCTGTAAAGCTATTGTTAGCAAATAATTATTGAATTGTTAAACAATTCTATTGTTTAATATCCATGGCAGTTTCTAGACTTGTTTCATCCAGCCACACAATCTGGATCATTGCAAACTATAGGCCCACCATCGACCACTGTTTTGTCATCATACTCTTCCTGTATTATTCCATGGGCAACTATTTATTTGTTGACTGTGACCATAAATATTCAAACCCCTTTTCTGACTACAACAGGGACACTCTTCATTGTAAAAGGTCTGAACAGTGGAACTACTATGCACTGGCAGTGTACTATACTTAAATGCTCTTGTAAGGGCAAATGTTACACCCAGGATGCTGCGCTCGTCTAGTGAGCGTCGTTTGGCTCTGCCGTCTGTGCAAGTACAGCAATCCAGACTATTCTCATTTGTAGTTCCACGTTGGTGGAACGAACTGCCTAGCACTACCAGAGAAGGGGCGTCCCTCTCTACATTCAAGAAGCTTTTGAAGACCCAACTCTTCAGAGAGCACTTCCCTTCCTAAACTGGCACTTCGAATAGTGCTTAACTTGCACTTACAGCGGTTACATTCCTGCACTTCTTTTTCTTTTCTATTTCGTTTTTCTTATTTCTTATTTCTTATGTAAAGTAGTATTTATTGTTACACCAGGGTTCTAATGCTCGTAGCTTGACTGTTCTCTCCCTTGTACGTCGCTTTGGACAAAAGCGTCTGCTAAATGTAAATGTAAATGTAAACTATAGAATGGAAATATGGCCTGGACTGGCCACCATTGGTGACTTATTTCCAATCAGTCAGATTGACTTTGGAAAGACTCAATTTGATTCCGTAGGTGACGGAAAACAATTGAAATTATGGACATTTTAAGGAAGTTAGCAAAGGAAACTAAGTAGAAACATTTTTTTTCAACTTCCAAAATCACACAATTGAATTCACAAAAATGGAATAAATGATTTCTAGTTGCAGTATTTGAAACTCTGGAAACAGGATTTACAGTACCTGCATCTTACATACATTGAACTGATCCTCTGCTTTTTTCTGGGCTTGTTTGCCCAAACAACAGCTTGTTGCATTAGGCAGAAACAGGTTGTGAATGTTCTAGAATGTTTAGAGGGGTGGTTGAAGCATTGTTCAGGGACAGGTGAGAATGGCCTTGAATGGGAGTGTAAGTGCTCTGTGCTCTGGGGGGTTGCATGGAATCCTTTAAGTATGATGAGTACATTTACATTTAGCAGACGCTTTTATCCAAAGCGACTTACATATGTGCAACTTATAATGTATACACATTTTACATTTTTACACTGATGGCACACTGCACATCAGGAGCAATTAGGGGTTCAGTGTCTTGCTCAAGGACACTTCGACAGGGAATCGAACTAGCAACCTTCTGATTACTAAACGACTTCTCTACCTCCTGTACCACTGTCGCTCCGAGTAGGGAGTATAATAGGTGGACTGATGCGAGCGATGAAGAGGTAGATGAAGATGCTGTTGAAGTGGACAAAGAAATCCAACAACCCAAGTATGGGGTAGAATAAGTGTATGACAGTATCGTGGGGATGGGTACATGTGGGCCGAGGGATTCTACAAGTAGATCAGGTGGAGAGACTACAGCAGCATCCCACAGTGAAGATAGTCTAGACCAGGAGGGGAAGAAATGTGAAATGCGGCTAATATGCGTAGATGTACTTGATGGATATGGTGATGGGGAACAATGTTTCCACATCCATCAACATTTGCAAGGAAAGGTCACGCTATATGTTAGTAGACATCAATCTGATCAACAGATAATGAGATACATTTAGGTAAGCAATCAACAACTTTATCAGTATCAATATAAGCATTAGCAATAGGGTATAGAAGGAGAGGGAGAGAGGCTGCTTGGCCAGGTGGCCCCTGTTTCTCTGTGATGTCATACAACAGATTTCTCTGTTGACATCATTACATTTTGTAAACAACTTCACAGTGTCAGAGAAAAAAGACCAACTCTGGAAACTCCGATCATGGCTTGCTTCATTCCGAGAGAAAGGCCTGCAACAGCACAACTCTGGATGAGATGATGGCTCCTTTCAAGGGGAAATCCAGCAGCATTAAGGCAAGGCCACACCCATAGGGCTTCACATTGTGGGTAAGAACTGGAATCTCTAGCATGCTTGTGACAATGTGTTGGTACACCTGGAATTCGTTGTGTGTGATATTCAGGAACTTATGTAAACAATCAGCCTCTCCTCCAGTCAATCACTGTAACTAGCGTGATGTCACCTGAGCTATGCCCTGCTGTACAAGTTACTCGGTGAACTCTCTTTTTTTCCCTCCACTTTCAGGGGAGCAGACAACCTCTCTTTTTTCCTGTTCGGTCAGAAGAGCAGGCTCACTCTCTCTTACCTCTTCTGCTCTCAAGCTCTTGGACCTAAGCTCTCCCTATTCCCTAACTCTATTTCTTTCAGTGACTAGCTAACCTAGCATGGTCGTCTACATGCTAAGCAATGGACTGTTTAACTTTTGTTTTTACGATGTTTATTTATTTATTTATTGATTTGGTTTGTCCACTGAACTTTATTTTCATTACCTTTTGTGATTTTTCATGGTTATTCTATAGTTGGCTTTGCCACACCATACAATAGTTAATGTTAGTTATGCTCCCCATAGACAACGCACAACCTCTTGTAAGTAGCACGTAGTAAGAGGACTGTTTGACAGGTCCATACAGTACACAACACATCACCTTCTAAAAAAAAAGCCTATCGATGTATTTCACTGTTGCCAACGTAGTCCGTTGCAACAATGAAACCGTAACCTGACTCCATCTAGTGGTTATTTGGGGGGAAACAGGTGGAAGCATATAACCCCAACCGGTCGTTTTACTTCAGAAGATGTTTATATTCAGATTGAGAAATAGTCCTATATACATCCCCCAATGATGATAGACAGGCAGACATATTGCTGAGTTGATAAATAAGGGGGCGTGGTCTGCTGAATAAATCATTAAAAATGTTACCAATGCTGAGGTTCGTTTCCTCTCGTCTCCGTAACCCAGTACCCTACTTGGAAAGGGAAGAGTAAACACCTTTGTCACATATAAGCTTTTCAAGGTTCAATAACACGGGCAAAGGCAAACTTGGACTTGGACGTGTGCACAGAGTAGGAATTCACCCTGTAGCATATGGCAGCGTATCCCGTAAAAAAACCACATACGAGTTGTATAAAATGGGGCCAGGGTGTGACATGAAGTTCGAAGAGGAATGCGACGGACTTTCAGAAAAGCTGAACGATTTAACCGATGGCTCAAAGTTGGTTAAAGTGTATGTTTCTAAGCTGAGGGATAGAGCCGAGCAAGAAGCGAACTTTTCAAGTGAACTGGATCTATCAGAGCATTTTTTAGTTCGATTTCTTAGGGCTAGAGATTTTGATGTTGACCTATCGTTTAAGGTTGGTATGAAGAAGTTACTGTCTAAAAGTTCGAAAAGCCCTCAGGCTATTTTCCTGCGGTTCCCAGCCTTGTTGTTATGAAATAGCAAAAACAAATCAGCAATTGAAATAGGCCTCTGTAGCCTACAGCCCACAGGCTATTTACAGCCGTTTCATCAAAGCAGACTGGAAACACACGTTCTTAGCTGTAAACATATTATATGTATTTTGAATCCTATTTGTAATATTGAATTGTCTAAAGAATATAGCCTATACTGTTGGATAGCTTAATATAGCCGAAGAGATTCGAATTCCTTTCTGTTGCAGTAAGGATCTTTTTTTTTTTTACACCTGGCATTAAAATGCGTCTGGTATCCAGATTGTAGCCTATCTAGATATGATAAGATTAACCAGATTACATTTACACCTAGTAATAATATGTGTCTGGTGCATTTACACCTCTGCTTCCATGTGGTCAGGCACTATCAGATTGCAATTACCCAAAACGCATTTTAATAGCAGGTGTAAAAAGCCCCTATATTGAATATGCTTGTATCAGTCTACTGGCCTGTGGCGGTCAAACGTTAAAGGGCTTTTTACGTGCATTGGGGACAGACCCGCGCAAACGAGAGGAGGATGTGACACGAGCTGGACACAGGGGTGGGATCTCATTGTGGACACTGGAGACACATATTAGTAGCAGTGTAAAAAGCCCCTGCGAAAGTTTAACGGATTTGCAAATTGACAAAAAAATTAACGCATTCGCGCTGTCTTCCACAGCTACTGGTTAACTATTTCAAATGGAGAAAAGAGTGTCCCGAAATTGCAGCAAATCTGCATCCATCGTCAGTGTTAGGTCTCTTGCAAAACAACTACCATGGGGTTCTTCGATCTCGGGACAAAACTGGAAGCAAAGTTCTAATCTATCGAATAGGTGAGTTTGCTCCAAGTGTTAATATCGACAACATAGCCTACTCCAAGCTGTAATCACCTGTCTGTTTGTCGCCTCTGTGAATAAATGGCCAAGATGATTGTTATTGGTTCGTTGCTTAGGGCGTTGGAATCCTAAGAACTTCACTGCTTATGAAGTATTCCGTGTCAGCCTCATCACTTCAGAACTGATAGTACGGGAAACTGAAACCCAGAGAAATGGACTCAAAGCTATTTTTGATCTTCAAGGGTGGTGCTTTTCACATGCTCTTCAAATAAATCCCTCTTTGGCAAAAAAGATGTCGTCTGTACTTACGGTAGGTTTACTTGTTACCTTAAGGATATGACAGATGCAATGTTAAGGGATTCTGCAAAATGACATGTTGGTTGTTTGTAAGACTTGACTTAACTGACAAAATCATTAAGACACTGGCTTGTGGGAATATCATTTTAACACATTTAAACAATTGTCAAATTGGTGGGCTGAACAAGTCAGCTGATTTCCTGTAGGATATCTTTATTTTGAAGGCCATTCCATCACATTAATAGAAAACCTACTACATTATAGGCCTACCGTATTGGAATTACCATCACAATTGAGCTTATCACAAGGAAATGATTATAGGTCTAAGAGCAAAACTACTGACAAGAGGTCACATCAGCCTTTGATCATTTCTACTTTCTCTTCCTAGGACTCCTTCCCTTTGAAAGTGCGTGGGATCCATTTGATCAATGAACCTGTGTTATTCCGTCCAGTGTTCACAATGATCAGGCCATTCCTTCCGGAAAAAATCAGAGCACGGGTAAAATCCTAATGCTGTTATATACTCATATATAATATCACTGCTATTAACTTTATTTTGAAAACATGTCACACTGATGCCTTGAAATAGGCACTAAATGATGATAGACACTGATCAGAGATTGTTATTGTTCAAGCTGTCCTGCTTTCCTCTCTCATGCCTTCTCTCTCATCCATAGATTCACATGCATGGTAGCTCCTTCATGCAGAGCCTATGCGAGGTCTTTCCTCCATCCATCTTGCCCCCAGAGTATGGTGGTACTGGGCCTGCCTTAGAGGAGTTGTGTCAGGAGTGGACACACTTCATCATGGACTCAGAGGAGCTTCTCGATACACTGTCTATTTAGGGTTTAGGACTCCTAGATAGAATCATAAAAACATAAAGCATAATTATCCTCTTAACTGTTTTAATGTGCTTCCATGTGTATTCCCAGTTTGGGCCTTGTCTAGAACTGAGCATGATCATAATGGAGGTTGATCAAAGCTGTCCTTGTCCTTCACCACATGGTGTAAGTGTTTAACAATGGCGAAGGTCCAGTCAAATCAATGAAGTGTGAGTGTGAACATGATGGGATTTGTCAGTTCGCTGAATCATTTGGATTAGTCTGACTCTTTGACCTGATACCCTGGATCCTGTTACTCGCTGTGATGTTTTTAGCTGTGTATACTCACTTTGAAAAATACAAATTCAATTAGTATTACGCTTGTTTCTGTATTGTGATTAATTCTTGTTTATGTTATGTTTATGTTTATTCTATCCATTCAGAGATACAGTATGTCCGTATATCCTATTTCAGTTTGTAAATAACTAAAGAACAAGTGAATTATCTTGTAGGCATGAGCCTTCTCTAGGAAACAAACAATACTATCTGGATTTGGAATAAAATGTCAAATGTTCTGATTCTGATTCTTGTATGTGTATTTCGTGTGTGTGTGTGTGTGTGTGTGTGTGTGTGTGTGTGTACCTTGACACAGCAAGTACTTATTAGCATTCGTGACCTGAAACAAATTAATTCCCTTCAACTCTTGTTTTATGAAATTGCAGTGTTGGTAGAGGTTATTCATTTCTTGTCTTGGCCTTTCCACGCCAACGCAATGGAAGGAGCTTTAAAGCAGCAGTCGGACCTCCAGGATATCAGCCAAAACAGAGATCACACGTGTGTGTGTGTGTGTGTGTGTGAGTGAGTGAGTGAGTGAGTGAGTGAGTGTGTGTGTGTGTGTGTGTGTGTGTGTGTGTGTGTGTGTGTGTGTGTGGGAGAACACACACAAAGGGGAGCAAGGACAAGCAGATCTCAAGGGATGTCCACATATACACGACTGTTCAAAAGTTTGGAATCCCTGAGACAATTCTGTGTTTTTGAAAGAAAATACCTTAAACTTTCAGCTAAAATAACAAATCTAGATATTGTTTATGACTATGCTGTAATGGCTATCAGACATCCCACCTCTCCCGGAAGTTCCGGGTGTCTCCCACATATCGATAGCGGCTCCCTGGAAAGCATCATGAGGTCAAGGAAAGATGTGAAGTAGAATTCCTAAAGACCTAGGGAAAGACAGCCCAGAGAATCCGACTGGACGACTAAATATGCAAAGGCTGATGTTACTGACGTGGATCACGTTGATTGGTTGTTGGGTTGCTGCCGCAAGGAGTTGTGGGGCGGTGCTATCTCCTTGCCTTTCATAAAGGATGCTCCAGTGTACCCTGTGCTAAAGGAGATACGAAAGGGAGCATTGAAGCACCTCTCCTAAGCATTCAGAGAATTCGACCAGCTCTTGTTATGGCTGATACTTCCAGGTCATTTCACTCAGTTAGGAACCTTCCTAAGCCAAAGCGACTATCTGTGATGGATGGGACGTCTACATCATGGTCCATGATGGTCTACAAATGTTATTTTGCACCTCCAGAACAGGATACAGGAAATGGGGAACATTTTAGTATTATTTATTATTTACATGTTTATTACTTAAACACATATTTAAAACACTGAACTATTAAAGCGGATTCCATGAGTTAGATGTCTGACCCTTTCGGTCCATGTGGACGTCCCTCTCACTGGACAAGAGCAAGAGCTTAGAGAACCTTTCCTCTCCACAGCAGTTTCACAACTGAGCTCAACTAAAATGATTAAAGATGATACTTGAACAGTGTTTAATATGTACATCAGGAGGTCCCTGGAGCACACACAGAGAGAAGGTGAGGAGGAGGATCCAGGACCTCTCAGATTGGGACTGCCACCTATTTGATGTGATTTTGTCACTATCAAAATCTGTAAATACATTGTGTGTACTATTATACAGGGGCGTGGCCTGGCCTGGTCATCTGCCCTGAAGACCCTTTTCTTGAGCCTTGACCAGGCAAGACCAATCAGAGAGGCTTTACAGGAAAATATTTGGAAATGCTAATTATCTTCAATTGATGGGGTTACTATGCCAAACACTAAAAAGGGATGTACACATATGTTTTTACTGGTAAAGGAGTTGAAGCTAAACTGCAAACATCCTTTCATACTGAGCCAGGGAAATAAGGTGTGTAAATGTCTACAGGAGTTCCAAGTTATGAAATCATTCTTTTCTTTTCTTTTTTTAATAGGCTAGTTAGGCCATGCCAATTCAAGTGGAAACTCTATCACACTTCAGAAAATTGCGCAACAAAACATTATTCATGGAAAGTACAGTAATGTAATTAATTTCATTAGACCTACATACAACAAAATCAAATTTCATCACTTCCTGAACTGAATTTCATCACTTCCTGAACTGAATTTCAAGACTTTTTCAGGATTTCAATGACCGTGGGGACCCTGAATCCTACCTTCATAAACGTGACTGCCCAGAGACAGATTAGTTGTAATGATTTGGGCAAGTCAGGGGAATGTTACTGCCAAGACAAATCTTTCTTTGGTTACCGTAGGGTGTTTCGATAAGGCTTGTGTCCAAAGCCTTGCGCCCTCTCTGAATATTTTGAATTGAGGAAGAGAATTTCTTTTTAAGTGGCTTCATAGCCTAAGTCTTGGCAATGAGTTGACAGCAAGTCTTATCTATTAGAGATCCCAGTAAATCAACAGCAGGGTTAGGCCTACATAAATGAAAAGGAGCCAGGAAAAGGCTGTACAACTCAGATGTTCGTTCAGTGTACAACCTTCCTTTCAACATCAACTGCTCGAAGGAAGGCAGGATGTGCACAGCACAACTCTTGGCTGTTGAGTTAGTAGCCAACACTAAATAACAAATGGATTCTCACTGTTACCTAGGTTTAATAAAGGAAAATAAATGTTTTTCTTGACTGTTACAATTACAATTGAATTTTTAAAGTTCTGTATTGACTAATAGCTTATGGCATAACTCATTTATTGTGGCGTATGAACATTCACTCATATGGAACAAGAGATGCATCCACAGACACAACTACAACGTCACGCAGTGTAGTCCACAGACAAAAACATACAAAGAACTCAGAGAAAGTGGCCGCACAATACCCAACCTTTATAGAGCTTACAATCTTAACTTACGTTACTTTACACACAATACCCAACCTTTATAGAGCTTATCATCTTAATTTACTTTTCAAAAAGCCTCTACAATCAGTTTTTTAGCCTGCAGATTCTTGTCACTGTAGTAGTGGGTGGCCACACTTTGGTCAGGGACTGTTTACGCCTCTGGCCATTTAGCCTCTAGCCATGAGGATGTAGTGGTTCCCTCTGTCGGTGATGGGAAAAGGGCCCAGGATATCTACAGGACTGGACCTAGACGCGAACAGGATCTTGGCTCTGGTCTCGCTGGAGCTGCTGAGGATGGATGGATGAATTCCCATCCGCTCTCCTCTCCTCGCTGGCTGCCACTGGAGTCTGAGGACTGTTGCTAGCTGCCGCTGAAGACTTTAAACTGCTGTCGTCATCGCTTGGGGTGGCACCCCGTAGAGCATCTACCACTGGAACCTCTGTGTCTCCAGCCTCACTGGGTCACAGGGAACAGGCCTGTCTCACTGCCGCCCCTTGCCACAGCCCCTGGTCCATGGAGCAGGCACTCTTCAGCATGCCTCTGGGGTCAGCGGTCGAGGGAACTGAACCAGCTGGACCCAACAATGTAGTAGAAGGCCTTGTGGATGTGTGGCAGCAGATAAGAGTCTTTACTCTTATCTGATAAGAGTCTTTACTCTTTGTTTGGTGGATTGGATGATTGAACTCTCGATCAGTAACAAGGAACAAACAAGACATATTGGCAATTTTACACTTTATTCATTTAATACACCCTCAGGAGCCTCAGGAGCGGGTGGAAGATCCATACGCAGCCACAACAGCCTGGCACCTACTCCTCATGCTGGTCACCAACCTGGTCACACGTTGCTGTGGGATGGCATTCCATTCCTCAACCAGGAGTCGTTGCAGGTCAGTCATTGTGGTTGTGTTGGTCACTCTAACACGTACAGCACGCCCAAGCTGATCCCACAAGTGTTCAATTGGGTTGAGGTCTGGACTCATTCCATTCTCTCCCTGATGGTGTATTAAATGAATGAAGTGTAAAATTGCCAATATGTCTTGTTTGTTCCTTGTTACTGATCGAGAGTTCAATCATCCAATCCACCAAACAACTCAAAACAAGAGTGAATACCAACAGAAGAATAGGAGAATTTTGGCACATTTTGCATTGTGCTGCTCATCCCACAAATGCAAATGTTCTTTACAAATGTGGCACCATTTAAAAGGGAAATAAACAGGCTTTCCAACGGTATAAGATTGATTGCGAAGAAGCATTGTTACAACAAAGAAATAATCTACCAAACACACAAATCTCCTTACTTTTTGTGCTATGTATATAAAACTATAACTCATCCCTTGCAACATAACTTAAGCGGCAGTCCCACACAAATACATACCAGTGCTTGCAGTGTGAATTGTGCACGTAGCACTTCTGACACAATGGACTTCTAAATTGACTCAAGATAACAGCCTGTCATCAGTAAGGAGATTACACGGCACAACCAACCTACATTTGATCACATCAAGAACTGAATGAGCATATTGATTAAGCCCACAGTTAAAAGAGATTATTAAAATGTATGAAACCATCCAGGATGGTCCATGTGATAACATCTTGGCATTTTCTAGTCTGAACATGTTTGTTACTTTATTGTTAACCAGCTGTTACAATATCAACTATTGTGCTGCAACAACATATTTAAGGTGCAAAGGAATTTTGGTAGGACCTATTTGCTTACTAAATCGGTTCCAAGTAGGCTAGGGCAGTGTTGAAGCTACCCTTTTGGATCACCATCGTCATAAAAACATGACCCTGAACGTTTCACAGCTGCTTCTTACAGTTGGCTATGTTTTGCTTAGCTAAAACCGGACAATTCAGAGTATATCAATGTGTCCTGGGAAAGCATTTATTTCATTGAACTAAGAGAATAGCTTTAAACACTTAATGTAGGCTACGGCACAAAAGCGCCCTCGCCACTCACAAGAGAAAAGGGGAGGGGCACTTCCTATGGATAAGATAGCCTGCTCTGTTACATACTGTTCTTTGTACAAAAAGTACGAAATTGCAACGTCGACACAACCCCCACCCTACACAGAACCACTGGGAATGCCCAGCTTTTAGAGAGCTCCACGAATTACCCTATGATTATTCAGAAGAAAATATCAGTGAGATAAAGAGCACCCTACTATTGGAAAATTAAACTAACTTATTGTCGAAATGTGCTCCTATATCCGCGATTAAAGACAGAGGTTAGCATATATCAGCGTTGAATGTTGGTGGTGAGGCTACCACATGATACATAGCCTAGTCCAATATTTCCAACAATATATTATGAATTTCGAATGCGAAACACATAATCTAGTTTATTATCAAAAACTGTCAAAGTCTTATGTCTGCGAGTGCATCAAAACAGTGAATGTTACATAATAACTTGATGAGACTGTTGCAAAAACAGTCGGGCGCTCTCGCGATATATGCTGACTTCCATCTTGCCACGTTCCAGTATTGGAAGTACAAGAGATAAAGGAGGCGGTTCTAACCTGCGGGTATCCACACGATTGAATAAGCCAACTACCTCCTTTTTTGGATTGGACGATTATTCCCTTTTCTCCACCCACAGATGTTTCGTAAGATGAACACTGGCTGTGGGCTGAGTCACTCAAAGCCGAACGGGTTGCTATGGGCATCGGTTTATGAAGGCAGAGGGATTTGATTTTAGAGTACTAAGGTTACGTTAATTTAACAATTTACAGTGAAATTCACTTAAATCTAATTTAGAGAACGCACGAATTGCAGACGAAATTGCAGGAAAAATGGCTCAGAAGAAAAATGCACGAGGGCACATTAAAAAAGGTAGGTATTTCTATTTCTTTCAGGCCTATAGGCTATAACATAGCATATGAGCAACCTTCAGCAGTGGTAAAGGCCTCTGAAAGTTAATACAAATGTATTATTTTCCCACTAGTCGGTTTACACAACTAGCAAGTCTAAAATCAAGCCTTGCCCATTTAAAGCCTTCGTGCTATTTTAAATACATTCGTGCTGTTTTCATGTCCCACTACAATTGGCTAGTCGATTCGATGTAGCTTTTACCATTGTTGCTTCCTTGAAGCCAACACTTAGACGAGAGGTCTATTTGCAAATTACTTGTGCATGCTGTATCACCGTGGTTGTTATATTATGCAATGCAATATTTTATAAACTGTAAAGCTACGAATTTGATATTAAATATCCAAATAGAATTGGTTACATTAAAACCGTCTGACTTTTTTAATTGAAATATAATTGTGTATTGCATTGTTGCCTTAATGTTGCGTCCGTAGCCGTTCGCATGTGTAGGGGTAACTTTTGCTGCAGTTCACGGTGGACTGTTAAATTTGTAATAAAGTTACGAGCTCCGCGATTCCAATGCAACACATTACTCTCAATCAGTTTTGGTGAATGCTCACGTGTCAACTATGGGCAAACGGGGGAGGGGTTACACGTGGCTGGAATCATCTCGGTTTCAGATGAAGACCCCCGCAGACTAGGATAAAACAAACAATTAAAGTAGTCTGTCTTACCTCTTTGACGAGAGAAAAAAAAAATGTCTGCTATTGTAGGCTACTTAAAGGCCACACGGGGAGTACGTCTCTGCAGTTGAAACTTTGATCAAATGGCCTGTTATGTAATTTAGTAGCCTAGTGTGTCAATCGGACCTCTGGGTCGATATGTAGAACCTCTGCAAAATCATCCGAAGAAATCGCCTTTACAGAAGTAGAAGTTTAGTTGGAAGTTTAGTCGAACTTCTCTTCCGAAGATCACCCCGCCCCCTTCTCCTTGTTGAAAGTGGAGTCCCATGCAACGAAAGTTAACCACGATAATAGCTTACATATGGGATATAGCCTACAACTTAGTCTAGAGGCCAATATCGGCGTACAGATGTGTATTGAAATAATGTGACACCTACGACCACCTCGTATATGCTAGGCTACGTTTAATATGGTTGTCGCCTAGTACCGCTGGCCATGGTGGCCGTGAGGGACACGATGTCCATATGTTATCGCATGACTTTCAGTGTGTGAAGGCTTAAGGGCAAGGCTACTTTATTGTGGCCTTGTATTCTGGTAACATAAAGCCTAAGCGTACAGGCTACAACTAGGTGCTTCATGCAACTTTAAAACGAGAACGTTTTAACACTGAAAACATCTTACATTACAAAATGCTGTTTCATTTCAGTGTTAAAGTATGATTGTATCTGATGTTGGAGTGATCTAAGTTGTCTTAATGTTTTTGAAAATCTTTCAGACTATTTGTTCTCAGCTTTGAAGGTAGGCAATGTTTGTCGAATGCTGAAAATATGAGATTATTTGAGAATGCTTGCTTGTGTCACAAATGACCAAAGTTCTTTCGAAGTAATTGCATGTGTGTGTGTGTGTGTGTGTGTGTGTGTGTGTGTGTGTGTGTGTGTGTGTGTGTGAGAGAGAGAGTCAGTCAGTATGCTTTGCTTTAAAGCTCAGTGACTCCAAGAGCGTGTTCCAAACATGAATGATTTGTTCGTCAGTATAGTAGGCTGTAGGCCTGTTATTATCTAATCAGTAAGATGAGATGACAGTTACATCTAACCTTTTAATGCATCTGTTTACACGCGTTTCCAGTGTTAAGAGACTCTGTTGTTCAGAACCAAACCAGACTTTTAAGGTTTTTAAAGCAGTTTTTGATTTGATTTTCTAACATAAATGTCACAAGGGATGGGCTATGAATGCAAATTCCCACTACCACTTGTCCAGATGCTGATAAGACCAGTCACTCATGTAGGGCGCGGTGCAGGAGTGCAGCTCCTCAGGCACATTGACCAATCGGTGCTCCCGCAGGTTGGAATGGGAACTGTTGTCTACACATTACAAAAGGAGAGTAGTGCTTTCACAGTCCACAAGAACTTTACACAAGATGCAATTTCCCTCGGGATTAATAAAGTATCCATCTATCTATCTATCTATCTAAGAGTGGGCAAAATCCCCAAGACCGCAGCCATAGCTGTTTGCACGGGTCATTTGTGTGAGCGGCTCAGTAGTTGGATTCATGGTGAGGGTTTGGATGCCTCCACCCCCAACCGAGACAGAAGTCCTTTGTAGGGAAAGATTTGTTCTTCACCTCGTTGAGGCAGTCAGAGTCTGGTCGTATTGGTTTGATTCACATTTATTCCCACTTGCAAGAGGATTTCCCAGCTTTAAAGTGATTGCATATAGGTGTATGAGGTTTCTTGTCAGGCTGGTATTTTCAGTGGCGCATGAAGAATAAATGCGCTCAGTTTTCTTTAAATCCAAAGACCATTTGGACCTAGCGCCACACGCCAGCGTCTCCTGAGGAATGTCATTGATGTCAGCCTCACCTCTCCTGTAGCTGTGCACCCCAGTATGCTGTTGTGTTCATTAGCAATATATCATTGTCCCTATCGCTCTGTAGTTTTAAAGGCTGCCTCTAAAATGTGACGGTAGAAGAACGGAAGACTAGTTTTAGACAAGTGTTCCCCCCACCACCACCACCCATCTCTCAGGACACCCTATCAGCAGCTAAGAACAGTGCTTTGGGCTTGGCCTGGATTTGTGCCCATTCCATATGAGAGGCTCAATGTATTCTGGCCTGTCAAGTTGGCAGCTCTAAAAATAATCAGTTGGTCAGCTAGGTTCCCGTATCAAGTTTGCTTGCTTTCTCTGTGAACAAAAAGACCGGGGCAGCTGTTGTTGCACAGGGGTTCGGGACCGTAACGACACTGGCAACCGTTTCGCCCCCTTTTCCTGTGCTTCTGACTGCGGTGCAAGGATGGGTGAGCCGAAGGTGGAAGTGACTGAATTGATAGAGGACACAGGTAGATAAGTATGACTGAGGTGGGAAGATGTCGGCTATGTGATGTGTGCTAGGGTTGGAACTACTACAGAGGCTTAAGTGATAGGATCTATTGTTGGTGTGATCATTGTAGAGAAAATGTTCAGATGCCGATGTAATGTCTAAAGTTTTCAGTGAAAATAATTTAACTTTAATAAAAGTTAACATCAAGGTAATTGCTGACTATTATGAAGTATTGTCAGAACCGAGGTTGTTGACACCAGCAGGTGGCTGGCGTGTGTGTGTGCGGAGTGTGTGTGTGTGTGTGTGTGTGTGTGTGTGTGTGTGTGCGCGGAGTGTGTGTGTGCGTGTGTGCGCACGTGTAGGCTATGTATGGGGATGAGGACACAGACTGAAGTTAAAGGTTTGACCTAGAGATGGTAGCAAGCTCAACACCTGTTCATTCTACTCTAACCCGCTACCTCCCATATAAGAAAATCTTCTTGTCATAACTTCATGTAGAGTGTCAGCAGCACCAAGAATAACTATACTCTTTAGCCTTTGCTGTGTGTGTGTGTGTGTGTGTGTGTGTGTGTGTGTGTGTGTGTGTGTGTGTGTGTGTGGGGGAGAGAGAGAAAGCCAGAGACTGGTTTGCTGACCTTGCTGCGCTTACTTGTATCACAGCTTTTGCATTGTTTTGAGTTGGACGAGAAACTAACTGGAAGATTCTGGAGATGGACCTTGTGCTTTAATACGTGGATCTCTCTTTGATTGTGCTTTGCATTGAAGTTGTGTGTGTGTGGCACTCTACCTTCTTTTTCACGTTTGCAACTCGTCTAATTGGGACTGAATGATTTTGATTTACCAGGACCAGAGGTCAAGCAGCAGCCGGGGAACAAGAATGGGAAGAAGTCCGATGGAGCTGGGTCCACCTCCTTCTTCACCTGGTTCATGGTGTTGGCTCTCCTCGGTGTCTGGACCTCCGTAGCAGTGGTCTACTTTGACCTGGTTGACTATCAGGGTGTCATTGGTAAGTTCTGCCCCTTAATTCTAGACCTAATAGTGATCATTTTGGTATGGCTGTGTTTGAGCTCAACAACAATGTATCTCAAGTGTTTGGATGTGAATGTCCTATTCTGTGTAAGATATCAATCCAGCTCATGACTGTTTCTCTTGAATTGAATTGTAATTTCTTCTTGTAATCTTTGGTTAATCTTGCATGCAGCCAAGGCAAAGGATTTGCACCATAATCTTTCAGAGGTTTTGAAAGGTATGATGATTGTCCGAACAATCAAATCCATTATCATAATTCCCACCCCTTCATACCACCACCCTTTGGGGGAAAAATCGAGTATCAAATCAAATCAAATCAAATCAAACTTTATTTGTACGGCGCATTTCATACAAGGAGGTAACACAATGCGCCTCACAGTAGGAAAATCGACTCACACACTGTAGGATGCACTTGTATGCTTGGATTTTCACTTAAAGGTGATCTATGCAGTTCTGTGGGAACTAAATGTCATACTTCCCAGTCCAAATAGGACTGGGGCCAGGTTTGTCCACCCCTACCTCTATTCCCTTCACACAAGTGGCCAAGATGGTGGACGCTAAAGGCTACATGTAGCCTGAAAACATTTGTGATCGAAAGAGATCTTGGCGACCATTAGTGTCCCCATCAAAATCAATTGATATTAATATGTATCATTGACTTGGTCAAAGCAGTTGTAGGTCTTCTTTTAAGCACTCAAGCTTTTGAGCTCACTAATAGGCTAACCATTCATGTTAACTGATGGGCTTGCCACAGGATAGCTGTTTAGCATGCTAACTTTAGTAGATATCTCATAGGCACTTTAGCAATTTTAGTACTACAGTTCTCACACACAGCACAGCATAGTCCAAAATTCTTGCTCAAAGGCATTGATATTGGGGCTCAGCGATTTACAAAACATAATATAGAAATGTCAAATATTAACAACAGGCAAAACCAAATCATAATGCTGAAATGAGTGCATAAAATAGTACTGAATAATAGTAAAAGACATTATACTATAATAATGATGATCATAATATACATTACACACTACACTGAAGTGCATCCATTTTATACATGTTAAAGTATTAAGCTTGTTTATATCATTGTGTGTGTTCTTCACATGACAAAAGTGAACTTTATCCAAGCCAGTTCAAACACCAACAAATGCCATAGCCGGCATTGCAGTAAACTGTTGGGTTTTGCACAGTAAAATATTTGAAATATACTAAACTAATATATGGCACTTGTGTGTGATTAGCCCACCGTTATTAGTTATTAGACTCTTTTATCCATTGCAACTTACAAAATATTATAAATATATAAATAAAAATAACTGTAATAATAACGATATGTAAATGCATGGCATGTATTATTATTACTGCTTAATACCAGGGTATTAGAATACAAGCTAGGATGGGGAATCTTCTGCCCAGTCTGGTCAATTATTTCTCATTTAAGATTTCGGACATCCCACAATCCATTTGTGCTTTTTTTACACACAGAAACTTAGAAACTACATAAAAATCATATCATATAATTCTACTGTCACCCAGTGAAATTAAATATTCTCCTGTATCACTCTACAAGCCCATCTCCATCAAAAAAAATGTCATCAAAATGAAATGATTTGAAGTGATTAGTCAGTCATGTGGTAAGACGTAGGCTAGGCTTGTTGCTACGTCAGTTTTTTCAGTCAGTGTGTGTTCCAATAGCACTGTAATTGTTATTCCACAAAGGCTATATGAATTCCCTTCAAACCCATTAACCTAATCACACATGAATGTTTAAGATACTAATCCTTGTTTGAATGCCAAAATGATATTGTCACTTGATAGGATTATCAAGATGGTTGTCCTTGTGCCATTCTATTGCCTGAGTAGAGCCCCCCTCTCATGTACACAGATGGAAGCTCCCATGAAGTGTACAAGGAAGTTGAGAAACTAAATCCATGTCCAATTACTTCACTAGGCAAACTTGTATCCTACGATGCTGACGGTGATGGTGACTTTGATGTGGAGGACGCCAAAGTGCTGCTAGGCAAGTTGAATTAACGTTGCATGTTTTTTGCATGACTGATACGGACTTTTGATGACTTGTGTTCCCTGACACTTCCCACACTCCAGATTGGTAGTGGAGTGGTGCATGAGCGTGACGTGACATGACGGTTCATCCACATGCCATTCTATTGTGGGACCAAGTGGATGCGGTGCAACAGTTGAACCGCTAACCCTTAAGAACAACATAAGGGTGGAGTTTAAAACCCGTTAACCCTTAAAAACAACATTAGGGTGGAGTTTAAAACCTGTTAACCCTTAAAAACACCATTAGGGTGGCGTTTAAAACCAGTGTTAGCATGTCATTGTGCAGTCCACAAAATATCCCCTTGCAGGGATCGCAATAATATTTCTGTTAAGATTTTTTGGCATTATTGCATCCAGGTATGCCAGGAGTATGACAAGAATTGAACCCAAAGGAATTAGTAGCAGTGCTTTTGCATGTTCCCTTGCTCCTCATCCTCATAGTTTGGCCTATTATCCTTATTAGGCCGCAATCATTTCCTTTTTCTTGTAACATTACTTAAAAATGTCCACCCTATTTTTCTGCTCCTGTACTGTTTTTCCCATCTCTCTTTCTCTTTCTCTCTCTTTCTCTTTCTCCCTCTCTCTCCCTCTTACCTATTCTTCCCCCTTTTCCTGTTTTTCCTCTGTGTGTGTGTGTGTGTGTGTGTGTGTGTGTGTGTATGTATGTGCGTGTGTGTGTGCATAGGGCTGACCAAAGATGGCAGCAAAGAAAACTCAGACTCCCTCGAGGAGGTCCTCGATATTTTAGCCGAGGAAGGCTCTGATTGGTTTCAAGGCTTCTTCACCTTCCTTTATGATGTAATGAGTCCCTTTGAGCCGCTAGAGGACGAGGAGGCTGAGGCGGCGGCGGAGGATGTTGCTGGCACGTCACAGACTGAAGGGGTTCAGGGCCAAAAAACATGTGTCATTTTAGGCCTTCAAAATCAGTGATGACATCCTTGATGTTTCCGTTTTTCAACGATCAGGACAGCAATGCTTAAAAGAACAAGTGGCCTCTACTTTTCAGTTGCATAATGAACATATTTGAAGGGAAAAAAGAACTTAGAGTACGATTCCCCGAAGAGACTTAGGACGACAATGCCATTTTGTTTTTTTGCACAATGTGTGTAATATTCCTATCTTCATCATTCCTTGTTGTAATGGATGCAATTATTTTGCACACATTTCTTTACATAGTCAAGACGAGATGATTTTTTTTTTTTTGTATTATTTATTTTACATTTTTTTGTAGAATGGATAACCAATGCACCACATCTCCCTGCTATGTCATGTTTCCCAAAACACTTTCTTCAGAGAATGCTAGAGAAATGTATTTTAGTCTCATTATGTGGAATCACCATATATATATATTTGTTTCAGTTGTTCAGGGACACACATTAATGCTTCCCTCATCTGTGTTGAGTCTTGAGTCAGTATGAACTGTCTTTTTTTTTTATATATATAAAGCCATACCATCTAGCTTGGTGCCAGTTCAGAATTGAATACTAAAAAAAAACAATAAATGGACGGTACCAACAATAATAGAATTGCTATATGAAAGGAGTGTAGTTGGAAATAGTTGTTCATAATAGTTCCAATAGAGATCTCCTGGAGTAATTCATCTCTTGGCATTTGCACCAGATCCTCTCTAGCTGTGATCAGCACATGGTCACTGGGTTAAAGCTAGTTGTTAGTGTGATGTGATGACTTGGTAGAGACCAGTTGCAAGAAATGAAATGCATCTTCTACAGGACAATATGAACATGTATCTTCTATAGGACAATATGAACATGAAAGCACTCCAGCAGCCCAATTTCAAGTCTTCTCCTGAACCCCAGATCTCTGTAACGGCCAACAGCGGCTCTTAGTCACCTGCAATGAAAACACGACATTCTTGGTTAAAGTAAATATTTGTTTGTGTGTATGTGTATCTATATATGATCTTGAACAGAATTGAGCAGACGTTTTTAGCATCCGTGACTTCTCCTTGTCTTCCATCTACAGATAAATCTGGGTTGTAATGGAAGGTTTTTTTCAAAGGTGAAAAGAGTACTGTTGGGGGGGCCTTTCTCTTGTGAGGCTTGCACTTGCTCACTAGTCCGAACACAAAGGCAGGCTGAGAGAGTTGCTCTTGTGCTGCTAAGAAGAGACGCCCCCCCCCCCCGCCCGTTTGTTTGAAATGTCTTTGTGCGGGCGTGCTGGCAAAATGTGTTTATTCAGTCAGTAACACTCTGGTGTATTGAAACGGTTTAAGTTCATGTATTCAGTACTGTAGTTGGACATGGAGTTGCAGAATTGAAAGGTAAATTAGTTTGTTCAGTTGTTCAAAATATTGTGTTTTATCTTGCTTGGAATGCTGTCATAACCTTTCTAAGACTAAGAAGAGGTAGAGGCAGAGGATCAATGGGAAACGGGCCATTTGTGTGTCCGATCTATACATTTCTCAAGTATGCAGAGGAGGGGAGACATTTGGTTAATTGTAGTTGTAGCTTTTTAAATGTAGATTTTAGTCCAGAATATCCTACATGGACACTATTCATTTCACTGGGAGCGGGAGTTTCACCTGTAGCTTTGGATCAGAGAAACAGACAAAAGCTAATATCGGCCAATAATTGTGAACGGCTAACTAGCGAACATGCTTTCATTCTATTATGCATTTGGCTCAAGGTTCTCAGATCCACAGGGCTTGAACTCGTATGTTAATGCCACGAGTGCTAACGTTCAGAGTTCAGTGTTTCGGCTACATACGGTTGTATAATATTTGGCCACTGAGTAAACAGGATACATCATCTGTTCTATGTGACAAAACAACATTTAAAAATAGCTGCCAATTTCCAAGTGAATGATATGATAATGATGTTTTCAGAATTAATTTAAGGAAGAGTCCAAAGTTTACATTTCACAACATACTTGGTGGCCAAAATGGGTTGGCCCTTCCTATGTTTACCCATTGTTTACATATACATCAGTAACTTGTTCATTTATTTAATAATCAATGAATAGAGTAGAATCACTTTTGCATCTAGAGTAACTCATTGTATTTCAAAACCAGGTCTCCTAAGTATATCGTATAACTTGTCAATGTTAAGGTTTGACAATGTGTTTAGTCTGCATGTTTGTTCAGGCACTGGGCTCTGTAAAGCGCCTTGAGACAATCCTATTGTTTTGGCGCTATATAAATAAGATTGGATTAATTTCAAACTATTGAGGCATGTATGTTTTAACAGTCAGTGTAGTCATAGTGGTCTGAGTTCTCAAAACTGTCAACGATTATCTTTTCACTATTAGATGAACCAGGAAACATAGCCAAGAAACAAGGCAAACAAGGTACTTTTCCTGCATATGCTCTGGAAGTAGTTTTCAGAACTTAATGTTTTTCAGTGGCTTACTACTTTGACGGTTGAGATTGCCTAACTAAGACTAAGAGTTGGTGTGCACTAGCTGCATGATGTAGAGTTGGCTGGGCTTTTGAATTTCTTGATAGAATTATCTTTGTGTTGCCATAGTTTCCAAAGTCCTAACAGTATTCAAATTAACAATGACGTTTGTTTTATTTTTGAAGTTTCATGTCATGGGCAACTTTTGTTTGACACTGGGATTACCGGTCTGTCATGTCCTAACAACTGACCCAAACTTTGAACTTTTGGTAATTCATCAACTTGTCAGCTTTTGTGAATTTGGAGTGGGTATTTCAGAAAGTATAGAATAGAGGTTTGGGGAATTTTCTGAAGAATGAATTGTTAGATTTCTGTCTAACAATGTGGAAGCTAGAAGCTAGGTTAGTCCTGAGCTGTTGCTGCTGATGGTAATGCTAAAGTTTTCCATCTAGTAAGTCCTGTTGGTAGGTCACTCTCTATATTTCAACGGTAGCTTTACGTTTTGGGGCTAGGTTTGGAGTATACATTAGAGGTTGAACAATGTTAATACAATATCCTAGCCAATCGGCGGGCATATTTTACATATCTGAAAAGATATGAATAGAAATGGCTAGAGTTGCGATGCATTGTGTGATTGATTTGAATTTGCTGCAGTGTATAACGTGCATCTTTTGGTGAACTAAAATCGAAATGACGCCGAGTGATTTGAGTTAACTAAAATCTCAATGACCCCGAGTGATTGGAGTTGCTTGTGTGGTGTAAATCTCAACACCTTGAGTGTTCTTGGTTCTTGCACCCTCCAGACCACTCTATGGCCAAAGACGTGGGGACAAGATTGAGAGAGGCTCTGAAAATGCAGCTGACGCTCATCCACGAGCGTGTAGAGGCCAAAAAGATAGCCAAGATGGCACTCGCTGAGGTTAGAAACATCCTAGCCAAGGAGCAAGAGGAGAAGTTAATGGACCAGAAGAGAGAGGAGGCTCAGGCTAAGGCCTGGGAGAGAATGGAGGCCCGTTTAAAGGAGGTGGACGTGAGGGTAGAGAGGGAGAAGGAGAAGGAGAAGGATAGGGAGGACCTGACAGAGAGAGAAGAGCTGAGAAAGCCAATCAAAGAAGATGATGATGAAGGAAGAGAGAAGAACATAGCTGTGCCAAAAGGGGAATTGGATGGGAAGAGAGTAGAGATGGAAGCAAAAAGTGTCAAAAGTAAGGGCCATTCAAAGTCCAGAAAGAAGCCAAGCAAGTCCTCTGTTTAGGAGATGTAGGTTCCTGATGGATCGACGCTGTGATGAGCTGTGGCTGGAGCTGGAGCTGGAGCTGCAGCTGCTCGTCAGGTTGATGTAGGAATATCTTGAGGAGATGTAGGAAGAAATCACTCCCAAAGGAATGTGCCGATGTCTGTCGACATAGGGAGAAATTCACTGTACAGGAAATCCAACGATCAGATTTGACTTGTTTTTAGTTTAGTTTTTGAAGTTTTATTTTTGTTTTCCCAACATTGTCAATCTTTCAGGTCCTTAAGGATTAGCACAAATATCCATTTTCATATTCACTCCTGTTTTGACTTGACATTTTGAGTCACTTAACTACATCAATCACTATATAAGGATAAGAATTCTGTCCATCGTTAAAAATAAACCTGATTAAATCTGGATGCGAAAAATGCTGTCGTACTGATCACTGTAGTAATAATGCATTGTGGTATCCTACAGCAGAAACCTAGCTATGAATACATTTGGTCTGTGTGTGTGTGGGTGTGTGTGTGGGTGTGTGTGTGTGGGTGGAGGGGGGGGGGGGGGGGGTGTGTGTGGGTGTGTGTGGACGCCTGGAACCAGAATTTCCTGTCACCTATCCTTTCCTTCACATTCACACATGTAAGGCACTCCCTCTTTACAATACAACTCACACAAGAACAAAAGTGAATCAAGTCTGTCTTAGGGGTCCAAGGTTGAAGATACGGTTGGACCCTTTGTTCATGTTGTTCATTAAAGTTGCAGTTGCAAAAGTCTGCAGGTGTCTTGGTAATATTACTGTGTTGGGTTTTGCTATTTTAGGTGTAGGTGGCAATAAACCTGCCTTCGCCAATCATGTCTTGATTGTTGGAAAAAAAGTAAAGTGAACTGATCAACTAATACGTAATGTGTAAGCCACATGTTTCATCTCCACATCAGTGTTGGGAAGATTTACTTTAGATTTTTTGGGTCGTCATATTACTGGTTGGACACCCTTAAAAGATGTTTAAAAGACTATATTTTTAACATTCAAGTTAACCTTCACACCCACCTATGTGACACTTAGGATTGAAAGATAGACTTACTGCTGTGGTGGAGCCAGCTAAGGAAGAAGCACCCGCTGCACCTGTGGAACAAGGTATGTCACTCAAATATAAAGTCAACAGCACATCAGATTTTAAAACCCAGCTTACATGAATACGTCCTTAAATCCAACTATTATAAAAATGAACTCGATTTTACACCCATTAGTTCTGAACTGTGAGTAGTTCGGCCAGGTTATATGTTATGGCTGTTGAAAGGGGCAAATGCCAAGTGCATATATGATGCTGAATATTCCACAAATTGGGGATTCATTTCCAGTTTCATTCCATTTGCTAAAGGTTTTGTGGAGGGGGCAGATGGGTTATGGTGGTTCTGATGAGCAATCCAGACCGTGACTGTTGATCCACATTTTATGTATTTGCTGTAAAGCACTTTGAGCTGCATTCTTTTGCATGAAAGGTGCTATATAAATAAAGTTTTATTATTATTATTAAGTGCACTACAGACAGATCCAGGGCCTGCGGAGCTGCTGACGTGGGCCTTCCTATGTGCAGCAGCTTCAGTTACACACAACTGATAAATAGTACAGAAAAGCTCAGGTGTCTAGAAGTCTGCAAGCACAACTGCCTTTAATGCAGCACAAAACCTATTGCATGATGTTCTGTTCCATAGCGTTTGACCTGACCTTGGTCTTTCACGGTGATTGCTCCACATGCTATCCTCAGCCCTTATCTGGTTCATTATTAACTCTGTACATGCAGATAGTGTGTGTGTAGCATGTGTGCACCTGTGCTGTAGAATCAGTTTCCCTGGATCTGAGACTTGAAACATGAGTGTGCCCCACACACACATCCACCATGCAGATAAGCTGGTCTTTCAACATACCCCAAGGTTGTGCAAGCACCTCTACATGTTCACCTCACATCTATCTGGCATCAAACTGGCCCTGTTGGGAAATACATTCGGTCTCCTGCCCCCTTTTGGTGGTGTGCAGTAGCAATTCTTTGTTCATGGTAAAGTACTATACTTCAGCATTAATGCCAAAACTCACTCTCCTTACCAATAGAGCCAGAGCCCGTTGAGGAAGAGGAGGAGCCCGCCGAAGAGGAGGCAGTTCCTCTTCCAGATGGTAAGTGTGGAGTGGGCAGGCAGTCTGTTAGTGGTTTAGAAGAACATGCTTTTTAATGACATTCTTTTTCTTTTTCTGTGTGAAGCTCATTTATTGATTTCAGTTGTGTGCTATTTGGCATAGCTGCCTAGATAAAGGCTGTATCTATCATGTTGTCAAACTTAGATTAGTAGTGCCTTGTATTTTACCTTGAGCGCCCTTGTCAAAATAGGTCTTGATAATTACACGTTGAACGGGTTTTGTGTTTGTGTCTTGTTCGGTAACAAGCAATTAACCTTTTAAAATGAGCGTTTACCAAACCAAAGAAGACAGAATCAGAGTTGCAGATTGGCTTATTGTTAGCTATTGTATGTCCCCTATATTTGAAATAGCATAGCATGGCATTTATGAATTCAGCTGATGGTAAAACCAACCTCTGGACTAGTCAAGTAAGACTCATTGGGTACTCTGGGAATGTATCCCAGCAGTAGGAGAAGTCAAATGGGATGTCTAATGGTTGAAGAGAGATTTTCGATGGACTTATTTTCAACTGAATTAGAAACATACATGCCATATTGTTCAACTAATATACCTATTTTCTTTTATTTATTAAAACTGCTGTTTAAATAAAAACAATTATTTAGATTCAGAAAATCCTCTAGATGGTTATAAAATGTCATGCAATGAGTTATAAGTTTAGTCGCCTTGTTAAAGTTGTGGCTTCAAATGTTTGGATGGTTCATATTTTTGACTAATTCTAGAGCCAGAAGTTTTGGAGGAGCCTGAGCCAGAGGATGTAGAGGTGCCAGAAGTTGTGGAAGAGGAGGCTGAGGAGTTAGAAGAGGAGCCTGAAATTACTGAAGATGAGGTAGATGTTCCAGAGGAGGAACCCGTGGTCCTGGAGGAGGAACAAGAGCTTGCAGAAGAGGAGCTGGAAGTAGAGGCTGCTCCTGAAGTGGAGGCTGAGGCTGTCACCACAGAAGAAGTTGTTGAGGAGCCAGTGGAGGAACCAGTTGCAGAGGAAGCTGTTGAAGAACCTGAGGATGCACCCATTGAAGATGCTGTCCTTGAAGAGGAAGCTGCCTTGGTAGGGGATGCTTCTCCAGAGGAAGAGGCTGTTGCAGTAGAGGAGGAGGCTGTCGCAGAAGAGGAAGAGGCTGTCGCAGTAGAGGAAGAGGCTGTCGCAGTAGAGGAAGAGGCTGTCGCAGTAGAAGAAGAGGCTGTCGCAGAAGTGGAAGAGGCCGCCGCAGAAGTGGAAGAGTCTTCTCCTGAGGAAGAGGCTGTCGCAGTAGAGGAAGAGGCTGTCGCAGAAGTGGAAGAGGCTGTCGCAGAAGTGGAAGAGGCTTCTCCTGAGGAAGAGGCTGTCGCAGTAGAGGAAGAGGCTGTCGCAGAAGTGGAAGAGGCTGTCGCAGAAGTGGAAGAGGCTGTCGCAGTAGAGGAAGAGGCTGCTCCTGAGGAAGAGGCTGTCGCAGTAGAGGAAGAGGCTGTTCCTGAGGAAGAGGCTGTCGCAGAAGTGGAAGAGGCTGTCGCAGTAGAGGAAGAGGCTGCTCCTGAGGAAGAGGCTGTCGCAGAAGTGGAAGAGGCTGTCGCAGTAGAGGAAGAGGCTGCTGAGGAGGCAGCACCTGTAGAAGATGACGTCGAAGAGCTTTCTGAAGAAGAGGCAGAGGCCGACCAAGCAGGTTAGATTAACTCCTATTTGTTTTGGATTGTGAAATCTAAATGTGTAATATATATTTTTCTAGTGCAAAGCAGAGTGTTATCTTTTCTAAGACTGTCCTTATCCCTAAGCAATCTGTGTGTTTTGCAGAGGACACAATAGAAGATATGGCACAAGAGGAAGCCTTGGTGCAAGAATCTGAATCTACAGAGGAACCAGGTGGGCATAATACACACGCACACGCATGCGCACGCGCGCACGCACACGCACACATATGGATCTCAAGATGGGAGTCAAAAGAACAAATAGCCTACACCCTTATTAATTAATTGACTCAATGTTAAAAAAAAGTGAAAACTTGTCCGTGTTCAAATAGCATACAAATCTTCGTCCGCTTCCAAGGAGTGATGTCCATCTCTCACATGCAGTGGGTTCAATGCTGAGTGGATTGCACAATAGGAGATTAAGGTTAAGAGTGATAAAGCATCATCCAGGCAGTAGTATTACGTCACGCATGCACAGTACAGCTGCATCAAAACTCGCCCTGAAAAGGCTCGAACACTAAAAATAAACACCAATGTCCTAGTAAAAGCAGGCAGTATTCAGGAATAATAAAGAATGATTGAAAAATGCAAACATAATGAATCGGCACAAGGTGTAGATGGCATTAGAAAAACTATGTTACAACTAGTTGTCTGTTTTGGGGGGTGGGTGTAAAAGTCAATTACACTCTGGAACTGTAGAGGTCGCCAAATTGCAAAAAGAGAAACGTCCTGCATAATGGGGATGTGTCTGAGCCAATGGGCCCTTGAGTCCTCATGAAGTCTACTTGTTCTCAGATGCCTGTGTGTCTGAGCCAATGGGCCCTTGAGTCCTCATGAAGTCTACTTCACAGCTTTCCTTGACCTCATGACACTTCCTATCAAGGCCAAAGACAATAGGACTGTCTATCCGACCGCAGCCATGGACTGTATATAAAGGTTGACAATGTATTGTCTCCAAAACCTGAAGTAACCATCGGTCTAGCACGCCTGAGGGTGGGCTGCAGTTCAGTGTGTGACTCCACCCGTCTCCATGTGTTTCAGTGACCGTAGCCTATTTCCTCTGTAGTCTCTTATTTCCCCCCCCAGACGTTAGTTGTTAAAACTAGTGCTGTCAAACGATTAAAATATTTAATCGCGATTAATCGCATTTATGTCATAGTTAACTCAAAATTAATCGCGATTAATCGCACATTTTTATCTATTCAAAATGTCCCTTCGTTTATTTATTTTTTCCATCATTTTATTTTTATTTTAATGCCCTTATCAACATGGAAAAGTTGATTGGCTTGCTTTATGCAAATGTTTTATTTTATTGAAAACCAATAGTGCCAAACAGGGCGGTACAAAATAAAATTATAAAGTGCACATTTCAGGTAAACAAGGACTCAGCCTATAGTGCAGTTAAACCATGGCTTAATATTTTCTTTTTTTCAAGTTTGCTGAGAACATAGCAGTCAGGCCTCTTATTTCAGAAACATTGCACCGTAACAGTTAGGTTACCAATAAAAGGTAAGCCTACTACTTCTTTGCTTTCAGCCAGCTGCCTGTTGACATTTTCAGACAACAGTGAAGCTCGCTTCTTTTGCACAACACAACTTTTAAAAGTAAACATTCCATTCAGAAGCTTTTTATCATCCATTTCGCCGTATCGCGCTCACCATTCACTCAAACCGTAACGTTAGCCTACTACAGTTTGCGAGGCCAAAAAGAATGTAAATCTAAAAAAAAAAAAAAAAAATTCGCGTTAATCTCGCGATAAAAAAATTAACGGCGTTAAAATGGGTTTGCGTTAACGCCGTTAATAACGCGTTAAACTGACAGCACTAGTTAAAACATTATACTACTATATCATGAGGAGACGTGGATAGACTTGGGAATGAATTGATTGATAGCCTCGCTGTTAAAGTAACTAAATCTGTCTGGTTGATTCCAATTCAGTCTGATTGAATGGTTTTATTGATGATATCAGTTTTATGCCGATAGTGGAATTTGTAGATTTTGGAGTAATTCTCGTGTATATATATATATACCTGTCTATTTGTCATATATACACCTATCTATGTGTATATATATATGACACGTGTGTATGTGTAAATATGGTGGGCGTTTCATTGACTGTACAGAGCACGCTCAATTTCTAAAAGAGAAGTTTAGGCAATATCTTCTTTCTTTCTGAATCCAGTTGGTGTGACTTTGATTGATTGTTTTGTGTTGTAGAGGAGGAGATGACCGATGAAGTAGAAGAGGATGGCACAGAGGATGTGATGGGTGGGTGGACTAGTAGTCATATGCAGGTCTGACTACCAATATGTAGTCTGTAGGCCTACACTTCCATACTCAACCAGGGCTGGATGAAAAGCCTCAATTTTTAAAAAATGCATTTGATATTTTTCAAGAAATGATTAGATAGATAGATAGATAGATAGATAGATAGATGGATACTTTATTAATCCCGAGGGAAATTTAGGATTAAGCACTAAACAGAAAATGCATAAATGTTTCTGTTCTTTACCCAAGATCGTCTGAATTTGATAGTGAGACTTGACTGTAACTTAAGTTTTTAAAATGAAGTTTCTTCCCACAGAGGAGTTTGAGCAGCCAGAGGAACAGATTGAAGAGGAGCCCTCAGGTACGGTCAAACGTTTGAGTGTTGCACGGAGAAGTTTGTTCTGTGCTGTGTGATTGCATAGATTGCATAGTTATTTGCCATGGTTTGCAAGTTTTGTTTGTAATGTATGCTTGTATATGAAGATGTCTGTCTGGGGAGGGGGCTGCTCTTGACAGACAGACAGACCACAGTGAGTAGGGTTAGAAGGGGGGGGGTCTGCTCTTATAAGATCAAGAGTGGGCAAAGCCGTATACTAAGAGTGAGTTGCACCAGCATAAGTCAAATTTCCTTAATGGTCACATGATTCGTGGACAGCCAAATAATGTCAAACAAGTGAACCTGTGAGAAATTTCCATTTTTAATATACTCATTTAATTTTATTTAATATAATATATGCGCTTATGTGGGTTTAGTTGCAATAGGCTTAAATAGGCTCAAAACCAACCCACACAGAAGTGACCAAAAGTCTGCCCATGAAACTTCCGACTTGTTAAAACAGATTAACATTGACTCTGTCCAGTGTTTGGAGCTTGTGAGTGGTCAGTGGCAGGGGGGTGACTTGCCTTATACCTATGCGACTCTGCGACTCTAGGAGTGGGCTGTTTCTGGCTGGGTGTGCTTGGCCTTTTGGGCTCATTGTGGATTTTTAGAGAGTAGCTCTCCTCAGAAGTCTTGAGTGTTGCTTTACTGCCTTGAATCATTACAGTTCACTTATGCAAAAAAAAAAACAATAGTTGTTGATTGTTTCTTCAGATTCTTTGTCTGTGTTTTGCAGTATGCAAATCTGGTGGATAAGTGGTTATTTTCTGTCGGAGTATGGATATTGATATTCGTACAGGCTGAATCCTGAGCTACAATGGCTAAATGTTAGCTAACTGTTATATTTGTGTTTAAGTCCCTTTTGAAATATGTCTGTTTAGAACTCTTGAGTGAGCTCATTGTAAGCATGCCTGTGTCACTGTTTTGAACCCTCTCTCTCTCTCTCTCTCTCTCTCTCTCTCACTGTTTTGAACCCTCTCTCTCTCTCTCTCTCACTGTTTTGAACCCTCTCTCTCTCTCTCACTGTTTTGAACCCTCTCTCTCTCTCTCTCTGCTATTGCTGTGGTTGGAAGGCTCCTGTAAAACCCGTTGGAGTCGTAGCATTCATTTTCATATTTGCAATGTTAACAAAAACAATAAGAAATAGTAGCTGGCAACAAAGCTGAATTTGTCTTTTGTGTTTTGTATTTGTGTGTAGAAACGTAAAGCTGGGGTTCCTGCTGGGGGGCGGAGGCGTGAGGACCTGTCCACATCACATTCCACTCGACCTGAGCAGAGTATCCCCCACCACCACCACCAACACAACAAGAGGAAACTAGTGCTGTTCCATGTTCTCTGAGAAATCATTTCTATACTGTTTTAGGGGGTGGCGTTTGTTTATTGGATACTTCACAATTCTTTGAGGGTTTTTTTTTGTTTTTATTTCATTAGTTTTCTTTGGTTTTGTTTAGTTTGCTGTAGAAATATCCTAACATCTTTTTTTCCAAGGAACTTTCACCAATACTGTAGTTAAGCAACATTCCCTTCAGACAGTTTTTTCGTATTTTTGATGATAGATAGTTTTTCTGTTTTCTTTCCTGTGTATACGGCAGAGGTACATGTTGCTTTGCTCTTTCTGTTCTTCACATTATCACCCAAACAGAGATCAGCAGTTCAAATTGTAAACTGAGCTGAGTCTCGCTTTGGAATGTTAAACCAAGGTTTGTCCGTTTAATGTGAAGCTACTATGCAAAGCTGCACTGATCTTCAGCAGTGATGTTTTTGTATTACCAGTATGTACTGAGTCTACACTTCATGTTGATGCATATCAAAGGCATGTCTATGCTGGCAGGTAAACTTGGATATTTCTTCAGGTTTTCTGTGTATGAGGGTGTATGTACTGGTTTGTGTACAAGAGTGTAAGCATAATATTTTGCTGAACAATCATTTCTGAGGCATAAGTGTGTGTATGTGTGTGCGTGTGTGTATGTATGGGTTGGAGAGTAAGAGACCCCCTTTTTTTCTGTGATTTGAGTCTCATTTTTCACCACCCCCTAGATCGATCCTTCTTAAGTCTTTTTCAATTCTGGTTGTTTGATGTACATACTGAAAAAAACTGAACACGGCTATTTCTTGTTGAATGTGCTCTTTCTCATGCTAAGCTATTACATTGGCTATCAAAGAGCCCGTTATCTGTTTGTTACCTCTCTATCTGTTCTCACTCAGTTGACCTTTTATCTCTCGTGACATGTTGAATATACCACTGCTCTGACTTAGGGTGAGGATGGATATAGAGACTCAGCTGTACCTCTTACACAGTGGGCCTGTTCAAGGCGATGCTTTTGAGCTTCTGAGCCACAGACTTGACTACCCCAGCTGTGTGAGTTTGAGCCAAACTCTGTGTGAGGGAGAGAGAGATGTGGTTCTCATGGGACGTCTGCATGGTCAAGGGCATATGTTGAAGCTGACCGTTTAAATGAGCTACCTAGGTTTGCATTCAGGAGTGAGCGTCTGTGTACGATCAATGTCCCCATCTTGTGTAAACTATCCAACAGTAAGGCCGTGAGGTGATGCCATGAATGTGCTGACTAGACCATGTCCCTCTCGATTGTGTTTGTGGGAAACTCCCTCAGTGTACAGCAGAGTGTTGAATTCATTTGTCTTGTGTATGTTAGTTTTTGGTAGTGCATGTTTGCTTTCCTGAAAGAAAAATGTAATACAAGACCTCCACAAAGAGATGCTGTAAAGATGTAGAAGAGAATGTCAGCTCAGTCGCTCTCAAATCGCTACAAAAGTAGAAATCCACTTATGTGTTCTGTTTTTTTTTTTTTAAAGTTTTCAGCATCAGGTGTGTTTAAGGTCACACCGGGCTGCTTGGAGAGACTAATGTTATATTGACCTAAAACATTTTTTTTTAGAAAAAAGCTCATTTGGTTAGTCTCTACGCCGGCCACTGAAGTGTGTTTGCTGTGGTTTCACTTGTGATCTCCCCTCATGGGTTAGCGTTCTGTGTCCATTGGGTTTGGATGGGGCCTGCCAGAATACATGTTGTCTGTGCGATAGACTTTAGGAACTACTGCATTGCAAAATCTCTTCCAAGGAATTAAACAGTTGATTTCATAACAGAAGACAAGATTTTAACAATTTTTAGGAATTTTCAGTTTTTCTATTGCAATAGAATCTTTTCTATTCAACACTTTTAAAAGTCTGTGAATTTTTAACGGGGTGTTTCATTTTACATACGACAAAGAAAGATGGGTCTGTTTTAGATTTTTAAACTTGAGGAAAACATTTTCCATTTAATTGTATAAAAAAAGTGTTAATTTTTCAAAGCCATATGTGAAAAGGTGGTGTTTAGCAGCGGAGAATGGATGATGCTACAAGGGAAACCCATTACACAACTAGCAATAACATAGTCTCCCGCGGACGTAATCTTTATTGCAGCCATATTTGAACAGGAGTCTTACTCAATAAGCTCCCCATTTCCCTGTGTCAGAGGTTTACATAGAATCCTGCTGTATAGGCTGACCAATTTTAAGTTATTGTGAATTTTACACATTTGTCACAATTGTAAATTTCTGTTTAAGTACTGCAATAAAGGTTTGGGACAACAGTGTTCTTATTGTGCTGTGTTACTAACTTACTTTATAAGTGACTATTTAAAAAAAAAGATTCTCAAGAAGTGTATGGAGAAACCTTATTGTTAAGCCTCTCTTTGCATATTCTCCTTAAGTATTGTGCTGTTACTGGCTGCCCACACTTGTGTGATGCATGCTATTAAAAGTCTCGAAGTACACTGGAAAAGGATGAAGCTCCTCGGAGTACCATGCCATCAATGGGGGTTTTGGGTTCACTTTTGGAATGGGATCAAATTCAGATTCTCATTCAGATGGGACCGTATGACAGTTTGTCTTTGTAGTAGAATAATGTATGAGATATATATATATATATATATATATTGTAACAGAAACAGATAGTTGTAATAGTTCGTAGATAGTTGTAACGAGTGCACTGGTGGTGCATGAAGTAAAACACACTTGGTGTTGGAATTAGGCTTGAGGTAAAGCTGTTGAGTTGAAACATCCAGCAGAGGGCGCTGTTAGCCTGTGTAGAAAACCTACGAAATCGGTACATTTAGTCTTGAGTAGGTAATAGCCAAATGTATACAATATCCCTGGCTAGTACCTTAATCATTGCACGATAATTTCACAGATTCACAGCGTTTTAAATTGAAGTGAATTGGTGCTAATGTTGTCTCAGATAGTGTAGTGTGTACAGGTTCAACAGATATGTCTAAACCGGTTCGCTGAGTGTCTGCTGGCTGTCAACACATTCAAAGCCAAACTGCTCCATTTTCTCCAATAAACAACGTTTCAGAGAATCTAAATCATTGCGCTAAAGTTTGTGGCAGAAAAGGGGAGGTATCAGATTTTAAATAGGTTCTTGCAAACAGATAATAATGTGAGAGTGAATAATGTCCTCAAACTGAAAACAGCGGGTGATATTACAAAAAGAATAGTACTTCTGAAGACACTTTACATGGTTCAAAGTTGTCCTTTGTTGACAGCCTCCTTATTTTTGGGGGGAAACTAGCATTCCTGCACAACAATTGTTTGGGATATTTGAAAATGGGAAGATGGTTATCCACGTGTACGCTTAGCTTGGGCTCGCTGCAAGAGCCTCTATGCCTTCTGCAGGAGGAGCAGTAAGACCACTCACTGCTCCGTCCCTTTCAGTGATCGCACACACACATCCCCCAACCCCCATTACTCATCCATGGCTAGTGTGGGAGACATGGAATGGGGCCTGTGCTGTTCTCTGTGTGGTGGGGGTGTGGTGTGTGTGTGGTGGGGGTGTGTGGTGTGTGTGTGTGTGTGTGTGTGTGTTTGTGTGTGTGTGTGGTGTGTGTGTGTGGGGGGGTTTGTGTTTGTGTGTGTGTGGTGGGGATGTGTGTGTTTGTGTGTGTGTGGGGGTGGGGGTGTGTGTGTTTGTGTGTGTGTGGTGGGGGTGCTCTTTTGTCCTGAGCAGTGATGCGGCTAATCTGAAGACCTGTGATGGACGTCTCTCAGGCAGCATGTGGGTTGGCCACTGGAGCCCACCTCCCTGCTCCCTCAGCCCGAGAGGGGGATGGGGACAGAGATGGCGTGAGAGGGCGGAAAGGGGGATGGGAGCCGAGAGAGGAGGAGAGAAGAAGGGGGAGGGGAGGGGGAAGGTCATTAGTCAACGGTGGGGGGAGATAAAGGAGGCAGCAGCAGGATGCAGTGCAACACTTTACAGCCCCTCTGGCTTACTCCATTGTCCTCTACTGGCCTCAAAGACTGAGGATTCACTGTTAAGTTTATAATCTTTTAGGTGCTTCCAGCTTTTGTCACGCGCTTGCAAATGCTAAGTGCGGGTGTTGGGCAGGTTGGTAGAAGACTGTGGGGTTTGGAATGACCCCTTGTTTCTACGTATGTTTGTGAAATTGACTGTCTGTGTGTGTGAGACTTCTCCGGAATGTTCTTTTTGTTTTCATATTCTAATGCTTGTAGCCCCATCCAGCCTCTCTGTCTGTCAGTGGGAGAAACCAAGACTCGGACAGAGACCATACTAGGCCAGTGAAGCACACAGACAGCTACCTCCAACTAACTCCTGTGAATGAATGGTCTGGTCAGTGCAGAAGATGACTGGAGCCAGCATCTTTACAGCGCTGTGGATCCAGAGCAGCACTGCAGGCTCTGAGGGGCCATGAGGGGTCCATGATTGGCCATGAGGGGTCCAGATCCATTCTCCCACGAAGGGCCTGTCATCTCTTCAGGATGACGGAGAGAAAAGAGCAAAAGAAGGCCGATATGTCCAGACCCTTAGCAGGCCTGACTAGGAGGAACAGGACTTGCAGGAGAGAGAGAGAGCAGCAGACAAACACTGGCCAAACACCATATGCAGAACATTTACCCAGTTTGAACAACAGAACTGGCATTTATGTCTCTGACTACAATAAAAAAAATACATGACAATATTTCCCCCTCTGTCTTTAACAATTATGTATGTTTCTCCCAACATCTATTACGCTTTATTATATTCCAAAATCTGTGGTTGAGGTCAGATTTTTTTTTTTTTCAAAATGGGGTCCTCCCAACCTGTCTCATGGTAGCCTCAACTTTAAGATTGCAAATCATCCATAGAGATTAACAAGAGTGATTTCAAATCACCCATAGAGATTAACAAGAGTGATTTAAAATCACCCATAGAGATTAACAAGAGTGATTTCAAATCATCCATAGAGATTAACAAGAGTGATTTCAGGTTCAAATCATCCATAGAGATTATCAAGAGCGATTTCAGGTTCAAATCATCCATAGAGATTAACAAGAGTGATTTCAAATCATCCATATAGATTAACAAGAGTGATTTCAGGTTCCAATTTGTATTTTAACTAGATGGGATCCCAAAATATAGAAAGGCTGAATCTACCAGTCCCTCTATCTCGAAAGGGAAGATCATCAAAGACAACTCAACCCTGTCATATTAGCATGGCCCCCACCCAAGGGAAGCAGGGCCTGCCTGGGCTCATTTCCTAAAATACAAAAAATTAAATACAAGTATTTCATAATTACAAAATGCTGTATTGTACCATATCCTAATGTGTGTTTGAATACATAAGCCAAATCAGAATTAAGTCATTATTCAATGAGGCGTCTCCCTTAGGATTTCTCTTAATGAGTTTTTTTCTCCAAGTTCTCCCAGGGGGGTTATGGTTATACTTGTCTGTAACTAATAATTCTTAAACACTCGTTATTAAAAGGATTATTGTGCGACAATCATGTTGTATAAAAGGCTACACAGTAATTAGATTAAACACCCGTGCTGCTAAATGTTTCTAAAGGTGCCCCAAGGAATAGCAGCTGCACTGCACACATGCCTCTCCTCTTGTGCTCGGGTCTGCTCTCAAGTGGAATATGGTGGCTATCTACAGAAAGAAACGGGCTTCACAACCAGAAGCTCAATTGTGTCAGAACTAAAGAGGCACAGGCAAACATGGGGCATACTTGGCATACAATGATATGACTGGTATGCAACTGAGAATAGACTACTGCAGTAACAGACCTAGCTCAATGGACTACTGTTACAGTAACAGACCTAGCTCAATGCTAACAGACCTAGCTCAATGGATTACAGTAACAGACCTAGCTCAATGCTAACAGACCTAGCTCAATGGACTACTGCAGTAACAGACCTAGCTCAATGGACTACTGTAACTGTAACAGACCTAGCTCAATGCTAACAGACCTAGCTCAATGGACTACAGTAACAGACCTAGCTCAATGCTAACAGACCTAGCTCAATGGACTACAGTAACAGACCTAGCTCAATGGACTACTGCAGTAACAGACCTAGCTCAATGGACTACTACAGTAACAGACCTAGCTCAATGCTAACAGACCTAGCTCAATGGACTACTACAGTAACAGACCTAGCTCAATGCTAACAGACCTAGCTCAATGGACTACTACAGTAACAGACCTAGCTCAATGCTAACAGACCTAGCTCAATGGACTACTGCAGTAACAGACCTAGCTCAATGGACTACTGTTACAGTAACAGACCTAGCTCAATGCTAACAGACCTAGCTCAATGCACTACTGTTACAGTAACAGACCTAGCTCAATGCTAACAGACCTAGCTCAATGGACTACAGTAACAGACCTAGCTCAATGCTAACAGACCTAGCTCAATGGACTACAGAAACAGACCTAGCTCAATGGACTACTACAGTAACAGACCTAGCTCAATGCTAACAGACCTAGCTCAATGGACTACTGTAACAGACCTAGCTCAATGGACTACTACAGTAACAGACCTAGCTCAATGCTAACAGACCTAGCTCAATGCACTACTACTGTAACAGACCTAGCTCAATGCACTACGACATTACTTTAACATGTTCACCATGTTTTTTACTTACTTAAACTATTTGGCTAGAAACTCAGTTGTAAAGGTAGCAAAGTGAATGCTGATATTCAGAAACAAAACCTATCGTTAACTTCTTAAGACCCAAGTGACCGATAAGCTCTGTTCTTTTTCCAGGGGAGTGGCTACTAATTAGTCAACTAACAATTTCCTTTAGTTTCACTTTTTAGAGGGCTTTGGGTGGAGAGTGAAATGAAGTGCCAGGAAGAAAAGGTCGAAACACTCAGGGTGAAAGTGCAGCTTCGCTCTTTGGTCCCCGAATGTCAGACATCTTCAAAGAATTCTCACTTAAATTAAAAAGCATTTCAGCCACTCCTGTTTAAGTGGTTCTGTGTTGTTCAGTTCTTTAAACAAGGCGATATTTCCTTTAGCCACTTAACAGTGGAGAGCCAAAGTGGCACAATGGCCTCCAGAAAAGGCATCTTCCCCAGAGGACCTAGGGTATGAGCCCTTTTCACAGTGAGGGTTCTGTGCTTCTCCACAACCCACGCCCCAAACTCAGCATACATGCCCGTGAAGAGGCAGTAACCAAAGCCTTACACAATCAAGAGAAAATAAACATTCATTTTAAAACTAAGAATTTAACAGGAAGATTATGAGAAAGCTAATCATTTAGAAAATGACTACATAACCCCAAGATGAGAAGTATCCTTTGATTTCCCACTTGTTTATTATGGGCAAAGCTCACGTCCATGGGACAAAAATAATACAAATCCATGCAGAGTGCACACAAGAAGACCTATGGATTTCACAAGCCACTTCATCAGAGAGTGCCATTAGAAAGGATGTCTGTTAGGGGGTGGGGTGGGGTGGGGTGGGACCTCCTCTTGTTCCAGGCGTTAGACTCATAATGGCTGCTCACTAGAGCGGACACACAGCCCCTGCCATGTCCTCTTGTCCTGTCGGAGCGTGTTACGTCAGCCGCTCCACGGGAGTGATGGTGTTTATGATGACTGAAGTAAACAAGCCTGTCTGCTGGGCTCTACCTCCCTCTCACATTTGGCTCTTTGTTGCCAGCAGTGTCCACAACAGTCCGTTTGGAGTCCATTTTAAGATATTCACTGACTCACAGGTAACATAATGCTACATAGTGACTTACAGCTGAAGAAGATACACTAATCACAGGACACTAATCTTAAGAGCTGACATGTTGGTCCAAATGTCAGCTAAGAAATACAGAAGCTTACAGCATTATGATAACAGTGACATGCCTTGCACAACAAACTGGTTCTATTGTCTGACTTCAAAGACTAGCATGGTCACTAAGTATTTATTTAAAGGTAGAGTCAGCGATTTTGGTTTCTGTTTCACGACAGGTTGTTAATCTTTGAGCTCATCAGCCAATCAAATGACACCCATCTCTCCGATGCTCCTGAAGCACCGTGTTTATTGGCTGGGATCGTTTATGGCTCGGTCCAAGCCCGTTTGTTTCCTATTCCCAGAGGCAGGACCAACACCAGAATCTTTGAGCATAAACACTGAAGGGACAGGTAGACGACCATGAGGAGCAATTTGCTGATTTTTACCTCAATCAATCAATCAATTCAATTTTATATAGCGCTTCTCTATATACCCGAAGTCGCTTTACAGAGTCCAGAGTCCAGTAGTCATACACACACAGTCATACCGGTGGTGGTAAGCTACCTCAGTAGCCACAGCTGCCCTGGGGCAGACTGACAGAAGCGTGGCTGCCAATCAGCGCCAACGGCCCCTCCGACCACCACCTTTAAGGTGAGTTTATAGTGTCACTCAAGACAAATGAAGTGGTGACGGCTCTGCACCTGTGGGCGTTCATAGTCCTTCACTGATAGCAACTGGCTCAGAAGAGAACGTGTCATTTGTATGGCAACTCTGCTACCTAGCTAACTAACATTAGTCAACTAGTTCAAGTCCTGTTGACCACGGAAGATGGGCTGCACAATCCTGAGCGGCAGATTTGGTTCCTAAACTCGGTGAACGTAGCTGGCACTGGATGCTAACAACATTAAGGTGTACGTGCACCCTAAAATGGGTGCTCTCTTCTGAGCTGTAAAATAAATCTGATTGAATGGTGATCACTCATCAGTGCTGGTGTTAATATTGACAATTTAAACCAATTTTTTATACAAATTCAAAGATGGCTCAACACACCATGTACTGTTTTGTTACTGACTTGGGGTCGATGCTGACGTAGAGTTGACCGTTTGGGACTTCTCTACATCAAATGGGCAGCGCCCAGGTCTGTGATGCTAGGGCCTAGCAGATACACATGTAGTCTCTTACCACATTGGGCTCCTGGACTGTAAATTGCCATTTTACAGAGTATAGCCTACATGTATAACAATCCTAATAACATGTCCATTATATCAAGTGTCACTTCTTTAATTGGATTCAGATACCAATCTATAAGATAGCAAGCTTGGCCTATCCATCTGTGGAAGTCCAGGAAACTCACTATTCAATTGAATTGAATTTATTTAGCACAAAAACACCACAATGGTCTCAAGGCGCTTTACAGAGCCCAGGGCCTGAACCCCCTTAACATATGTGCTCAACTAAAATAAATCTGGCCTACTGTACAAGAATAACATCGCAATCTTGACTCGAGGGCACTTGCAGAACAGAACAGTCTTCAATGTGAACTGATGATTGCATTCATTTAGCAGAGCTGGGTAAGGAACACCACAGAAAATCACTCAGTTTTGGTTTCCTAGGCGAATATCGTGAGTCACTTTTATTAAAAGCATCATAACTACAGTTGGCAGCCATTTACAGATCATCATACATGATGGTTTGAAAACAAAAACAAACAAAAACACAAAAAACACAAAAAGGAAAAGGAAAATTACATTTACAACATTTATGTCTGTAAACTTCAAGGCTAGTTAGAATTGAGGTAATGCTGTTCAGCTTTGTGGCTAAAGTAACAAAAGTCCATTCCATAGATAAAAGGTACCTGATTTCATTTCTGTTTCTCAACACCAGTGCATTAACATGGACACAATGAGACAATCTGACTGCAGTCAAAATTTTAGTTAATGTTGTATTTCTCCACACTTTCCCGATGATTTGAGAGTAAAATTGAACATTCAAAAAGCTGCCTTGGTTATTGCTGTCTCCACAGGTTGAGAGGTCTCCTCACCCCTGTTGGGATTGTCAGTGTGAGAGACTCAGAACAGTCAGAGTGTAGGCTATGATACGTACGTGAGAACTATATCCCCACAGCTCCTCACAGCTCAACAGTACATCGGAAAAAAGTTATTTTTCCAGCAGCAGAAGTTGTTTAATGCCGTTTTTAATTGGATGCCACCAAATCTTAACAAGATACTACATATTGTTACAATGTCAACAGTAGAGAAAAAAAAAAACATAAAACAAAGAACAAAAAAAGAAAAAGCAGCATAGCACTATTTGAAAAATTACTTCCTATAATATTTCATCTAGAAAGCACCACAGTGCTTCAAAACAAATAAACGAAAATAAACTAAAACAAAAACAAGTCACCCTTTTGACATCCGCACAGCTCTACTTGTTTGTCTTTTCCCTCGCTATGCTAATGGTTACAGAGACAGCTTAGCCATTTTTAGCCCCTTCCCCCTCCATTTCAGCACGCCAGTCAACAACAGGAAAAAACGTCCAAATTTCATAATTGTTTGGATAATGAGTTGGCATGTAAACACCTGGACTAACGATTCATCAAAATTCTCTAGCGTCTGATTGGTCAACAAGCCCAGGGGAAAAGTCCAAGGCCAGTTTTTAGTCACTTTTATCCTCATCTTCTTCAGGAACATCATCGTCATCATCGTCATCATCATCATCATCGTTGTCGTCATCATCGTCGTCATCGTCCTCTTCTCCTCCTCTAGGGAATCCAGTTCCTCCGCTGGTCCGGCTCCATCCTCGTCCAGCGCGGAGGACTCGGCAGTCTTGTTCTGACTCTCCTCTGAGTCACTGTTCTCAATGGTGGTGTCTGCGGCCCCCGCGGCCCCTGCAGCCGCGCTCTTGTCTGGCTCTGGCTGGGGCCGCTTGGGGGACTCCTTGAGTTCGGTGGGCGCTCCCAGGGCTCCGTTCATGGCGCTCTGCAGGTCGGCCAGTGAGGTGGGGGTGAAGCCAGGCAGGCCCAGCCCCCCCAGGCCCGGCGGGAGGAACATGGAGGGGTAGAAGAGGCCGGGGGCCATGGAGGACAGCAGGAAGGGGTTGAAGGCCAGCGGGTTGGTGGACATGCCTGCGGCGGCGGCGGCGGCGGCTGCATTCAGTGCTGCCTCTGCATTAGGTTCAGTTGACTCCGCCTCACCGGCGGCGCTGGTCTTGTCCTCCTCCTCCCCCCCCTTGGCTCCGTCACCCTTGTCTGCGTCTCCCTGCTCGTTCCCATTGGAGGGAGATGCTGCAGCAGCGGCGGTGGCAGCGCCGAACAAGCTGCTCAGGCTGAACATGTTGGGCAGGCCGCCCATCCCAGGCAGCATGAGGGGCAACATGGCCGAGGCGGAGTGCTTGCCGTCTCCAGCCCCGGTCAGCGCCGGAGGGAAGCCCATTAAGCCTGCGGCCAGTTGGAGGTTCTGGAGGTTCTGCAGGCCCTGTAAGCTGGTGAGGTCCATCCCCCCGAACAGGCCGTTCATCAGAAGAGGGTTGACCCCGGCAGTGGAGACGGCCGCCACTGCTGCTGCTTGAGCTGCGGCCGCTGCCGTTGCCTTGGCGATCTCTGATTTGGGTCGTCTGCCTCTGCGGCGGACGCCCTCTTCTCGAACCACCGGACCAGTGAGCAGGCGGTCGAACATGGACTCGGGAAGAAAGCCCTGGGAGGGGAGAGCAGTGAGATGATGAGCATCTTGGTCAAAAGAACTACATGATCACCTCACGGAAGGGTCATGTCAGTGTCTCCACGGTAACAGGTAGGCATACATATAGCCATGCATTCAACACAGAGCAATCCCACCCTTTTGAAGCTCAAAAAGGAAGGAAAATGTTCCAGATGTTACTTACAGACTGCTTGACGATGTCTGTCCAGTCCGGAGCGACGGCAAACTCGGGGTTCTCCAGGAGCCATCGGGGCAAGTCCTTCATAGGGGGAGCCATGGCGCCTCCCATCTTTAAAACAAACAAACAAACAAACAAAAATGACTACAGGGATCTCACAAACAATGTACGCAAACCCAAAGGAAGTGGAACACAGCATGCGGACATACCTTGCGTCCGTTCCGCTTGTTGACGACTGGTACCCTCTCCTCGCCCGTTAGTGTGTTGATGTCGATCTTGTTGGGGTTCCGGCAGCGGTGCCTCTTCTGCTTCGGTTTAGGGAACTGCGACAGAAGCAGCTCTTCACTCTTCTACAGGACAAACAGTTCAAGATCACCACATTAAAAACACACACAGTTCAAGATCACCACATTAAACACAAACAGTTCAAGATCACCACATTAAACACAAACAGTTCAAGATCACCACATTAAAAACACACACAGTCCAAGATCACCACATTAAAAACACAAACCGTTCAAGATCACCACATTAAAAACACAAACAGTTCAAGATCACCACATTAAACGTGGAAGTCACATATCAACAAGGCTCCATCTTCAATGAAAATGAATAGGCTAACAAAAAAAACCCTGACCTAAACATCGATCTCTGGCCATGATTTCAAAGGCATGTCTGAATCCCCCTTTGGACACTAATGAAAGCTGACTAGAGCAGTGGTTCTTAACCTTATTGGAGGTACTGAACCCTGCAAGCTTCATCAGTGCATTCATGAACCATTCGTAATTGGAAAAATAAAATATGATGATTTCTTCAAAATATAGGTATATATAAAAACGACCCGACATTGCTAGTGTGAACCGGGCTATACTGTGTGTGTCTTGACCCCTGCCGAACCCCTGAGAGTGACTCAACGAACCCCTGGGGTTCGATCGAACCCAGGTTAAGAAGCACTGGTCTAGAGGTTCGTGGTGCTTACTGGTGCATATCCAGGCATATCCATGGTGTAGGTGGGGTGCTGTCGGAGCCATTCCCTCAGGTCCTTGGTGCTGGGGCCGCCGCCCTGGGCCTGCTGCTCCCGCCTGGAGCCAGAGCTCTTGGTCCCCGCAGACGGGTGGTGCCTGTGGGCCCGCGCTGGGGCGCCACCTCCACCCTCCACCACCGCTGCTGCTTTGGTCCGCTCAGTGGCGTTCTAAAGCAAACACAAGACACCACAACACAAGTCATTCATTGCCTTCCCAGGTATTCACCATTCTGATTGTGGAATTTAATGGAAAATGGCCGGATCGTCTCAACAATTATGCACAATTTATGTGGTAAATAAACAAAATAGGCAGCAAATTACAGTAAATTGATTGATTGTTAAAATGTGTCTTAATTCCGCTGCCTCTGGCCTCCTAATGGTGTTGTCTCACTCACTGAGGCAATGGGGCAGGATTCAGTGGCAGTATCAGGTGCATGATGATTGACATGGTCAGTGTTAAGACATAGGGGGATTATTCAAAGGGAAACCAACTCACTACATTGGATTGTTATTCTGCCTTATATTCAGTTGGGACATTGTAAATAGTGTTCAACAATATGCCTTAATGCCATTTTCGAATTCAGGTTTTTTTTGTAGCCTGGATGCCAGACGAACTTAGCCCCGCCCACAAAATTTTAGGTCGGGAAGTTCAGTCTGGCATTGCTCCGTTGGGGAGCAATGATGCCTTATCAAAAACTTGATCAGACCAATCAAATTGTCAGGGCGGGCTTTATACGATGATGGACAGATGATCAACCGTAACGTAATCAACCGCGTCACTTGGGTTGAAATCGTTTTCAACAAACATGGCTGCCGCTGGAGAGCTGAGATATGTGTAGATAGAGATGTTTTTTAGAAGACATCGACAGCGCATTCATTTTGAAAGAGGAACAGAAAAACGCGATCAAGGCATTTGTCGATCGAAAATATGTTTTTGCCGTCCTTCCTACGGGATTCGGTAAAATTTGTATTTTTTTTTAGCTGGCCCCGATGACGACTACGTTGATCCAATTGAGCGAAGAGGCATTTTTTCCCTGGTTCGGTTGAAACACGCCCCATAATCACAGCCCAATGGAGCAGTATCAACTCATATTCTGACTAGAATTATGAGTATCACATCGTCAGGCTAGTTTTTTGGGGAATATTAACAAAAATTGCAATTTAGATTTCAATGACATTCTAGTATCGAAAGAAATGACCATATCAAACATTTGTGAAATCAAGATAACATAACAAAAATGAGTGCGCTTGTGTGTTGTCATTTCAAATCACAATAAAAATGTAAAAAAAAAAAAAAGGTTGCCTAATCAGTCTGATGTGATTTTTATCCGTTTCTATTTAAAATGAAATAAATCAAAACATGACAGAATTTCTGGCAAACCACCCAAATTCAAACCAAAGACATTGACATGTGATCAGTGAGGGCTCCACTCACAGTGCTCGCTGCAGCCCTCTTGTTCCCCATGAAGAGGAGCTCCAAGCCCTCCACATTTTTCCTGCGGCCCCTTCTGCGGCGTGTGGGCAGTTCTGTGTCCAGCAGGGAACCGTTGGCACGTGCCCGCCCCGCCGTGCCCGCCTGCAGCAGCTCCATCTGGGCCTTCAGGGCAGCCGAGGAAGAGGAGGCCAGGCCAGCAGGGAAGACTGAGGAAGACGAGGAGGCTGGTAGGCCGTGCAGGGCTTTAGTCAGGTCCATGGCGTGGGCCTGGTCATCGGTGGCATGGGACTCTCGCAGCTGTGCCACCATCTCCATCAGATTCCGTCGTTTGGCAGCACGCTCGGCTTCAATCTCCACCTTCCTGCGCCGACGCCGACGCCGCGGTGCCGACAGACTCAGGGCGTCATCCTGCACAGAGGGGGAAGGACATTTCATCATGGAGGGAACCACATTATGAGTCCAATGTATGGAGCATGGAGTCCAATACTACAGCAAAAAGGTAGAATAACTGTGAAGAGGCCATGACAGTGGAGGTGTCAGTGTTTACCTTGTGGACCGCTGGAGACATAGTGAGCTCATCACTACCATTGAAGCTCGTCTGACCACCCAGGGACAGATCCCCCAGGCTCCTCCTCTGTAGAGGACTGTCCGTTGCCACGGAGCCGTAACCAGGCAACAGGCCTGGGAAATCAAAGAGCTGCCTTCTGTTGGAGGGCCATTTGCCCTTGATGACTGCTTCACAGATGTTGTCCATACGGTTGATCATTATACGATCCTACACACATCAAAATGGACACACAAGATTGTTGAGTGAATGACTGTAGGGTTCTGCACATGAATGGGGACTGCTGAACACATGTATAGCTGAAGCGGTTGGCTAACCTTAGGCCAGAAAGCAAAGGTAAGGGGGCGGTCGGGGATCATCTGGGCGGGTGTTCCTTCCACATCATCGGTACAGAAGTCATCTCGAGTCTCATCCCGAGCGGTGCTCAGAGAGGCGTTGCTCTCCTCATCAAAGTTCTTCCTGTCAGAAGTCACCCCAACTGAGAAGGAAGAGAGAAGAGGCGCAAGGTTACAGACCAACAACAATGAAATGGTGCTTAGTTTGACATTTCAGCCTCGCCTTTCTACCTCCAAGTCTTCTGTTGGCCAAGATGCCCCCGTATCAGTTCCATAGGAAGAGGAGTGGATTTGTGTTGGGATTGAAAATCATACCTTCCGGATGTCTAAGTATCTCGGTACACTGTAATACCGTCCAAGCCTAGGCTGGGCAATATTGCCTAAATAAATATCAATCATTTTTTACAGATTTACAGTTTCAAAATATCCCTTTAAAAGGAATAGTCTCCCATTCTAATCCAATAAATTGTTTTTAAATTCATCAAATTGCTCCTAGTTGTCCCCTAGGTGTCCATTTTGTGTTTGAGACGTTTGTTAGTATGCAAACTGGCGACGCCCCTCATAGCTCATTGGGCCCACACCACAGGAGTGAACATTAGGAGTGAACATTAGGAGTGAACATTAGGAGTGAACATTAGGAGTGAACATAGGGCCTAGACCACAGGACTACAGGAGTGAACATTAGGAGTGAACATAGGGCCTAGACCACAGAACCACAGGAGTGAACATTGGGAGTGAACATTGCCAGAGATCTAATGATTACAACGATATTAAGTTGCTTATTCCTATAACGATATACAGTATACAGATTAGATGAGACAATATTTTCTTTCCAACAACTTTTTTAGGTTAAGGATGCTTGTCTCTACAAAAAGTTTGCCTTTTGGTCCCTGGAAGGGCTTTATAAGAAGTTATTTTGAATAAGGTCAACTAGGGGCTAAAAAGCATCTGCACAAACCCAGATAGTATTGCATGTGAGATTAGTGAATCGACAACTTCAGTGTTCAAATATACACGATCATGTCGATCACCCTACAATAATAGGCATACAAAAATACAAAACCCATGTTCTGCTTAAATATCAGGTGAAAAGATTCAGAGGTATATCTTTACTTAATAAGTGACCAATAATAACAAAAATAATAATAATAATAGAAACTATTTAGAAATAAACCTGAAGTTTATCTTCTATCTCTATGTACACACACACACACACTAACATACCTTCTGCCTGAGATGATTTCTCTGATTTGTCATCATCAATTTTCTCCTCCTCCTCCTCCTCTTCCTCCTCCGAGACCTTCTCAGATTTGACTTCCCCCTCAGTCATGGGTGCCGCTGGGCTTGGCTTCTCTTCGGACACAAGCTCTTCATCTGCAGTCTCTTCTGTGAGGGGCTTCTCTTCCTCACCGTCCTTCTCAGGGGCGCTCTTCTCATCTTCCTCTTCCTCTGCCTTCTCAACTGCCATTTCTTCAATTTTTTCTTCCTTCGGCTCCTTTAACTCGTCCTCCTCCTCATCTTCCTCCTTCACCACTTCTTTCGGCGAGGCTGCACTTGATTTCTCCTCGTCCTCCTTCACATCTTCTTGCTCAGAATCACTCTTCTCGGTCTTGCCGGCGGCTGGAATGGCCTCCACCTCCTCGTTGTCCTTGGCTGCTTCCAGCTGCTCATCCTTAGGCAGGCTGGAAGGGGTGCCCTGGTTTGGGGGACTGAGAGGGGGTCCTGGCGCCTTCCCCTGGGAGAAACGTCGGTGCGCTTCCACGAAGCTCAGCTCTGGGTCATTCAGAATGTGGTAGTCCGTGCGGCTGACGCCATGCTTGGACGCTCCACGCAGCAGGTCCTCGTCATGGCGACCCGTCTCCCACCAGGCAGGCAGGTCTGAGCTGGGTTGGCACAGGAGCAGCCTCTCCTCCAGCAGCGGATGGGGTAGGACCTGTTCACGGATGCGTCGCAGCAGCTCGATGCGATACAGTGTGCGTGAGGCCCGCTCCTCTGTGATGGGGTCGATGATCAGGGTGGGATCGGCCAGGTCTGGAAGAAAAAAGCCAAAAGGAGACGAGCAGTGAGTCAAGCATTCAAGACACCTCCAGACATCTACAGCTGATGAGCAAGACATCTAGACAGTGTGTGTATACCTGTGTCAGTTTTGGCCTGCATGCGACACACACGCTTGCACATGGCCACAAAGGAGAAGTAGTATTTCTCCAGACTCTCATCGGTCTTCTTATCGAGGCGGGCAAAGGCGCGGAACTGACTCCAGTCAAAGCGCTGCTGAGGAACGTCGTAGACGACACCAAACGTGGACACCACGCGGTAGAAATCAGCCTCCTCGCGACGAGTCCATCTGCACCGCACACAGAGGGAAGAAACCGAAGGGAGGCAGGCAAACGGGTTAGATGAGGGAAGTTGGTCACTAGTTCGTTGAAGACCAGAGTTCAATTCAAAAAAAGATTCAAGCTGGAACCGACCAAAATGAGCAACATCAGACATCACAAGAACACACACACAGTGCAGCAGCACATCTCCAGGAGGCCTACCTCTGCCGTCTCTCCTTGAAGTAAGCTCCAGCGTCGCCCGTGATGGCCGCCCCCTCTGGGATGAAGGGCGCTCCTTTGGTCATGAACGGCCCGCCTTCTGCCAGAAAGCTGCCCACCTCTGGAGCTGCATAGGCTCCTCCTCCCTCACTGGCCACAGCCAGGAGGTCTTCCCGGAAGCGGCGTCTGCGGCGGTCAGGTTTGGTGAGGGCCTCCTGCCGGAGCTGCTCCCTCTTGTGTGTGCGCTGGTATGCAGTGATGAGCCGGCGGAGTCGAGCAGTCAGCGCTGAAGCCGGGGGCCAGTAGAGAGTTCCCCCTTTACAGTTCTCGCCTGCTTTCACTAAGGACAACACACAATGAGAACGAGCATGAATGTGTTATTAAAAATCACACAAACAAGTAAACCCAGACCTACATTAGCATGAAGGTGTTATTAAATCACACACACAAGTAAACCCAGATCTACATTAGCATGAAGGTGTTTAGGTATGACAGACTGCTCAGTGGCAGCCATATTGGATCACAACTGTGACCTCTGGAAAGACAGCAGCCAGCCTGCGTTGCAGTAGCATATTTTCCCAACTAACCACACTGTTAATGAAATGTTACCTCATGCCATGGAATTGCGAGTGCTACTAGCCATTGAAAAGTTGTATGAAGTAGGGATGGGCATTTCTCCTGCACCCCCTCCCCACACAGTGAAACCGCTAAATAAACACGCGCTATTGTGTGGGAATGGACGCTAAGCGTTGTCAATGGACGCTATGCTTGTCTAGTTGCTATGCTAGATATATAGCTACCTAGGGAAACTTTTTTTATAACCTTAAACGGTTTAAATGGAAGATTTAACATTTGCATGAAATGATAGCTAATTATCAAGCTGGTGTTATAGTCTCCTCGATTTAACGTATGCAATTCTAATAGGAACAGGTAGAAACCCGCAGGGTGCCTGAGCAAATTCATATTAACAAGTTCATATTCACACAGCTCATCACATGCTAGCAGCAGCAGCACACTGTTAAGGTGGTTTCCTAAGCTAGAGAAAGCTAGGATAGAGGATTTCTACCCATCGTAGCTTTTAAGTGTGTGGTGTTTATGGTTGGGGTTGGTTTTGGCCTAACTTTATTAGTCCTTTCACACAACATTGACATTCAACAATGAAACTTCATAAAATACATATACTGTCCTAGAGAATAGCATTTCATACCTTCACTTTCAACATCCATTACTTCTTCTTTCTCATCGAGCGGTGAGTTGGTAAAATCCTGAAAGCACAGAATAAGATCACGGAATAAGAGCACAGAATAAGATGACGGAATGTACAGAACTTCAAATCAGGGGAATTCTGAAGATGTCAGTTGAAAAGAGTGTTAAAAGCTTACATCCATCTCGTCCTTGAATGCCATTCGCACCGGCTTGTACTCTGGGTCTTCATCCTCCCTGAGAAAACGGAACCATCACCACCAAAAGAAAGGAAACGAACACACACAGAGAAAATCAAACTCCATGACTTGTTTCCACATAATCCCCCATGACCAGAATGAAAGTCCAAATATGAACAAGCCATACTGATAGAAATGATACTAATTTAGGTTAGCAATGTAGAGAGATTCTGGATTGCTGTTTACTTTCTGATGTAAATTGAAACAATAAAACAAAATGTGCTGTAAGATGGTGAGTAATCATCCTTTCCATATTGCATTGTAGAAACATGACTGAATATTCTAATTATCTTTCCGCTCGTACGTTAATATCACTGATGGTCGTCAGTTATACACAAATCACCATAAGAGAACAACAAATGTAAATCTAGGGACTAATGTACTAAAACACACTAAAGAACAATCGCGTTGTCTTTCTTGGTCCCGGTGAGAGAACCTTTCAGGGGGAACACCTACCCTTCTACCCCGTCTGCCATAATGTCGGCTCCCCTCTGCTCCGCTGCGATAGCCTTGGCGTCAGGCATGCCAACGTGCTCTAGGAAGCACAGACTGGGGTCGGCTCGCATGGAGTTGTACTTCTCATAGCCTGGCAGAGACGAGAAAAACAGCCACGGGCATGAGAGGGGCACCACACACGCGGGTCATGACACATCTCAAAGCACAAAGTGATAGATGAAAAGATTTGTTTGATAAAAGATATTATTATAACAGTAAAAGAAGAAGTCCTAGTTCAAATCAACATCCAATGTGATTCCAGTTCAAATGATTGGCTTGTGTAGGAGACCTTGGGAGGGGGGGTTGGCACACCCAGTCAGACTGGTATAGAGGGCAAGAGACGCCCGTTGAAACTGTCCAAGCAGAAGAGATCTGAGCCTGTGGATCTGGACAGCGCTCGCACAGGGGGGGGGGGGGAGGGTTGAGTGGCAGCCTGGACCCACTGAGAGCTGAGAGCTGAGAGCCAGTGATCAGACCAGACCTCTACACCCCACCCCCACCCCAGTGATCAGACCAGACCTCTACACCCCACCCCCACCCCAGTGATCAGACAACACCTCTACACCCCACCCCCACCCCACTGATCAGACAACACCTCTACACCCCACCCCCACTGAGACCCACTGATCAGACAACACCTCTACACCCCACCCCCACCCCACTGATCAGACCTCTACACCCCACCCCCACCCCACTGATCAGACCAGACCTCTACACCCCACCCCAGTGATCAGACAACACCTCTACACCCCACCCCCACTGATCAGACCAGACCTCTACACCCCACCCCCAGTGATCAGACAACACCTCTACACCCCACCCCCACCCCAGTGATCAGACAACACCTCTACACCCCACCCCCACTGATCAGACCAGACCTCTACACCCCACCCCCAGTGATCAGACAACACCTCTACACCCCACCCCCACTGATCAGACCAGACCTCTACACCCCACCCCCAGTGATCAGACAACACCTCTACACCCCACCCCCACTGATCAGACCAGACCTCTACACCCCACCCCAGTGATCAGACCAGACCTCTACACCCCACCCCCAGTGATCAGACCAGACCTCTACACCCCACCCCCAGTGATCAGACAACACCTCTACACCCCACCCCACCCCAGTGATCAGACCAGACCTCTACACCCCACCCCACCCCAGTGATCAGACAACACCTCTACACCCCACTGATCAGACAACACCTCTACACCCCACCCCACCGATCAGACCAGACCTCTACACCCCACCCCCAGTGATCAGACAACACCTCTACACCCCACCCCCACCGATCAGACCTCTACACCCCACCCCACCCCCACTGATCAGACCACACCTCTACACCCCACCCCCAGTGATCAGACCAGACCTCTACACCCCACCCCCACTGATCAGACCAGACCTCTACACCCCACCCCCACTGATCAGACAACACCTCTACACCCCACCCCCACTGATCAGACAACACCTCTAACCCCCACCCCAGTGATCAGACCAGACCTCTACACCCCACCCCACTGATCAGACCAGACCTCTACACCCCACCCCCACTGATCAGACAACACCTCTACACCCCACCCCACCCCAGTGATCAGACCACACCTCTACACCCCACCCCCACCCTCCTCAACAGCTCTTTTCTCCGCTCCCTGCCGGAACATCACATGTCAATTAGAATGCATGCAGCCACACATTGTTCCTAACTACTCGGAGGCCCTGAAACCCACAGTAGTCATGAGGAGGGTTGTGGGTCATCACCAGTGTTGCCTGTGAAGGTCAACCATTTTTTAATTTAGCAATCCTCATCACAGGTACCCTGAAGACGTGGCTCCAACACAAGGATACATCAGGATAGTCAGAAGTCAGCGTTAGAGAGCAGGCTAACCTTAGCCCTTTACATTCCAATCGTTTGCCCAAAGAACTTTAGTCCGTGTTCAGCACACCGTGGCTAGCATGGTATGCTAATCTTTCCTTGAATAGCATGCTGGTAATTCCATGCAATTCATTAGCAGAAGAGGGGGGTTGGGGGTTGGGGGGGGGGGGGGTGGGGTGAGCAGCGGCTCAGGCGCTCAGTCCTGTTCAGAGTGACTGGTGGTTTTAGACGGGGTGAGAAGGATGCTGTGGTGCTTGATCCTTGTGCTATTTTCACCAGAGCATGTCTCAGACTTGCCAACTTGTGGAAAAAGGGGTATAAGATGTCTCTAATTCATTTGTGATTTGTACTATGCTGTGCACCACCTCCCAGGAAGATAAACCCATGACAATTCTATCAAAGCCATCTCTCTATTCCAGTTTAGCCGAGTGAGTGACGGTGGGAAAATGGCTCCAACTCATTTACACGCTGGAAAGCAGCCATCTTGGCGGATTAGGACTGAATGATGAAAAGAAATGAAGGAATAAATAAATAAATAAATGCAACACACAAGCAAACACTCCATTCCACACACTCACTTCATTCTAGAGCAATGTGTGTGTATCAGTATCTCCACTTGTACACAGCTGATGAGACGGTCATCTCTGACCGCATGAGAACATACATGTGTGTGTGAGGAGGAGGGGACTGTGGAGCGCGCAGAGAGAGAGAGAGAGAGAGAGAGAGAGAGAGAGAGAGAGCGAGAGACAGAGAGAGAGAGAGATATAGATGGAGAGAGAGCGCGAGAGAGAGAGAGAGAGAGAGACACACACACACACACACAGAGAGAGAGAGAGAGAGAAAGAGAGAGAGAGAGAGAGAGAGAGAGAGAGAGAGAGAGAGAGAGAGACACACACACACACACTCACCATGCTTGAAGACACCGATGAGGATGGATTTATCTGCCTCACTCTTCCACCAATCAGTGGGCACTTCAGCGTGGAAGGGCTGTGGGATCCAAATGTCCAGCTCACTGGAGAGGCACACAGAAATAATGATGAGAAACCACTGGAAAGAAAGAAGCCATTTGAGAGGGCCTTCAGATGGCCACAGGACTGCTCATCAGATTAGGGTGGCCAGCTAATGTCTATCAGCAGACATCTGGGACGGAACTGCCGTCATTAGCACCAGGCCGCTCATCTCGTTTGTACACGGCCGATCTCATTACAGCCTGGGAATGTGTGTTTGCACTGCCTTTCCCACCGCACACACACACCCACACACACCCACACACACCCACACCCACACCCACACCCACAGCACTGTTTAGAACTCAGTAAAAGCCTTCAGATACATCAATATGGGGAGCACATCTACATTATACATGCATGCACATCTGGGTGAGCCGGAGGGAGGGGGGAGGGAGCGAGGAGGGGGTGGCAGGAGTGAGGAGGGGGTGGCAGGAGCGAGGAAGATAAAAAGGTGAAGGAATAAGATGGCGGATAATGCAGCATGCCGATAGTGTCCACACACACACACACACACACACACACACACACACACACACAGGTGAGAGAATGAGGCAGAGACACGAAGGATGCGAGTGAGAAAGGCCAACCTTGAATCTGCTCCGTCCAGGATGCGGTCGGCCTGGTCTCCGATGACTTCCTGTCGGAGATAGTACAGCATGCGCACCCGCAGCAGGACTCTAGGAACACAGGCAGAGGAACAAGGTTTGCAACGAGAGCAAAAACACATGAAGGAAGAGAAAGAGGAAGAGGAAGAGACAAAGGAACAGTGCAACGGGGGGAGGAAGGGTTAAAAAAGGAAAAACAGGAAAAACAAAAGAATGAGTAAGTTGCATGGTGTGTGTGTGCCAGCAGCGGTAGCAGCAGCTCTTTGGCATGTGGCACAGCTCATCCATCATGCTGCCAGGTCTGATTAGCCACGCTGCGCTGCTGCGCTGCCCCTCCCCGCCCCCGCCCCCTCTCTCCCCCTCATGCCTGACAGATGGCGGCCCATAATCACCTCGGTGTGTGCCGCCTTTCACCCGCTTCCAACAGGTCTGCCTGGCACCTGGCCTGGCACATCGCCGCAGCAATTGGCTCGCTCAGGGAGGCCACCCATAAAGTGTGCATGCCCGCGCGTACACACACACACCTTTAACAGCTACCACTGACAGCCTTTTCACTTTTATTTCCTGTCTTAAGCATTGCTTCCACCAAGAGGCTGGGCTCCGTGGTTAACTGGATGAGCCCACTGAACACACACACTGAACACACACACACACACACACACACACACACACCTTTAACAGCTACCACTGACAGCCTTTTCACTTTTATTTCCTGTCTTAAGCATTGCTTCCACCAAGAGGCTGGGCTCCGTGGTTAACTGGATGAGCCCACTGAACACACACACACACACACACACACACACACGCTGAACACACTCGCTGAACACACCCGCTGAACACGAACAGAACACTCACACACACACGCTGAACTCACACACACACACACACACACTCGCTGAACACACCCGCTGAACACTCACAGAAAACACACACACACACACACACCCGCTGAACACACTCGCTGAACACACCCGCTGAACACTCACAGAAAACACACACACACGCACACCCGCTGAACACTCACAGAAAACACACACACACACACCCGCTGAACACACCCGCTGAACACACTTGCTGAACACACCCGCTGAACACACACACACAGGAGGCTCAACTTTGAGGAGTGGGTAAAACAGATGGTTGGCGAACTGAAAAAGAAGCTTTCATATTCATCAATCTGTAACATTTTTTGCTATCACTCCATCAACCCCCCTCTGGAAGCACATTAGAGAGCGGGAGGAGGCAAGGGAAGGGGAGGGAAGGGGAGGGGAGGGGGGCAGCACGAAGGCTTCTTTCTGCCCCTAAACTGGCTTCAGCCAACACGGCAACAACAATACTGGTAGCCAGAGCCACAGAAATTATTTATGACCTGAAATCTAAGAGGCCTCTACAAAACAAAAGAGGCCATAGTTGATCAAGCAACAGGCCCATAATGGCATACAGGTTTGCCCCCTCCTTTTAAAAACGTAACAATAAAGTCTTAAATAGCCTCTCTGGACTACGCCCTGAAAAATATACTAGTCTATGTTCAAAGCTTTGTGGCTACCTACACATTTCTTTAACTTAAATACAAAAACACAAGTATCCATTTTTCAAAGTGTCCATTTGGAAGAACCTAACATAGCAGACAGCATGTAGGTTGATAATATTTTTTCTATTTTTAAAATATACACTAAATATGTAACTACTTAATATTGGTGAGTTTTGGATCTCTGTGATGGGTGATGAATGTTGCATGTCAAAGTAAAGCCCATTGAGGCACCTCAAAAAACAAGTCCGTAGAGAAAAACTAGCAATTCAGTTTCGAGAAACAGAAAACCAAAAACCCAAACATAACCTAAACCATCCATATCAACAAGCCATAAACACAACAAATGATTGAGTTTCTAACAAGGAGATTGTTTCTAAGGTTTTAAGTCCTAAAGATCTTTAACCATGATGAAGACTATATTAAAAGAAAGCGTCTATCTTGAGCTTACTTGTTGCAGTGGTGTTTGAGATGTCTCTTGTAGCTGTCCTCCTGCAGCAGGACGTCAGGGTTGCAGTCCACCAGCCAATCGGCCTGAGGTGTGTGAGTCTGCGGGGTCTGACACTTGCCCTTCTTTCCTTTTCGACCTCGAGGCACCGGAGCAGACAGGCCTGAACACAGCAGCAAACCACAGTTATTAGCACCACCACACACACACACACACACACACACACACACACACACACACCACCTCGAGAGGCAGGACTTACCACCGTTATTAGCACCACCACCACAAAACACACCTCGAGAGGCAGGACTTGTCAAACTGTGCTAGCATGTCAAAACCATATTTCTGGAGGCCTTCATGTTGTCAATAACGGGCCGGTAACACAGTGACGGCGCTCCTCACCAGAGTGATTGGAGAGTGTGCGACTCTGACCATCTTCAGTGGGTGTGATGAGATCCCAGATGAAGCTCTTGATGTTCTCATCGCCACGGTAATGCATCAGGCAGTAGGCCAACAGTGCACGGCAGATGGTCTCCACGTCGCGCTCCCGGAGAGGACGTTTGAAGCGGCCATGAGAGAGAATCTCTCCCCAGCGGCCCCAGCTATCCAGCACAGAGGAGAAGAGAGAGAGAGGGAGAGGAGAGGAGAGGAGAGGAGGAGGAGAGGAGAGGAGAGGAGAGGAGAGGAGAGGAGAGGAGAGGAGAGGAGAGGAGAGAGAACAGGGAGGGAAAAGACTAAAATCAGGCAAGATATGGAGAATAGCACATGGTCTCCATTACTCCAGGACTGAAGAATCTCACTGGCGTCACTGCAAGTCAAAATACTCAAGTTTGAGCTGGTTCCACATTTGGTTATGTTGTGACAAATAGAAGAACAATGGGGATAATAAAGTCTGACACAGTTCAACGCCAGGCCAACCAACAACTATTAATGCCAGTCAACCAGGCATGAAGATTAACATTAGTTGGCTGGGCATGGTTGAAATGGAGGACGTTTGCAATCCTTTGCACCTATGATGTCATTGAAATTAAGGTCAGTGCATTTCAATCTCTCTTCCATTCCTCGTTGGACTAGAAAGTGGGAGGGGACAGGGGTAGGCACTTGTCTCCGTAATATGCAACACGAGCTGGGGAGGTTTCCCTTCCTCTCCCCCACACACACACACACACACACACACACACACACACACACACACACACACACACACACACACACACACACACACACACACACACACACACACACACACACACGTCTGAGCCCTGGGGGCTATGTGAAGCCTGAGCGGGGAGTCTGTGGGGTGAGTGGGTGGGTGGGTGGGGGACTAAATGGTGGGCCTTCTGATCTGATTCCATGCATCTACACGGCGTTCTCTCTCCCTAAACCCATTCAATGAAACACTGCCTCTCAGACGTGATGGATGCAATTTGCCATTTAGCCCAAGGGTCTAGACGAGTCTGAAAAAGGGGAAAAACAAGGAAGGGGCTGGGGCTGGTCAAACATGGTGCGTGCGTGCAGCCAGCCAGGGTTAGTGTGTGGCGAGTGCACAGGCCTGCCACTTAATTAACTGTGTGCATTGGAGAGCTGCACGTCGTCTGCCGCCCCAGGGACCGGCAGGCTCTGATGACACGGGCACCAGCGCTGGTGGGCTGCTGGGGATGGGACTGAAGACCAGGTCCCGTCATGGTCCATGGTGACATGACTGATGCATCTTCCGTAGTAACACGCAGTAGAGGCCCGGTTGGACTTAGTGGAGCTTGGAGACAGATGTGTACAGATGTGTGTGTGTACTATGAAAGATTGCAGTAGATTCACAAGAGAAACTCTGCCTAAAAGGTTTGGACTTGGTGACTCGGCATTATACTCTCTCTCGATGTGCATATCCATTCCCTTAGCAGAACCTTTTCAGCTATTTGCATCATCTCACGGAAATTCAGTTCTGGCTGACTGAGGTATAAGCTGCTCACCCATAGACAAGAAGGTTCTTCTCCACTCTAAAGCACTCGCTCCGTGAATACCCCTGGTTCCGGTCCTGTGGTCGTCTGGGTTTGGCCGCGGGCTTGTCCTCGGAGTCGCTCTCCAAGTCCGAGTACTCCATCATCTCGTCCTCTTTCATGGAGCTGTAGTGGCGAGTCTGCTTCCGCACTCGTGGGGTGTCGATCACCAAGGTGTTCTGCAGAAAGACAGACAGACAGCAAACACAGTCAAATCATCTACCATTAGGACCTTCTCAGGAGAATGGTGAAGTGGCCAAGCCTCACAATGTCAATGTGCTTTTGTGGAAAACAACATATTTCTGCCTCGGTATCTGATGGCTGACGGTGGTGGCTGAGTAGAAACAAGAGACTCAAACACACCAAGACTTGAGTGGAAGAGAGATCAATGAAAATCTCCCAAATGAAACATTTCTATTCAACTCAATTGAATACTTAATTCAAAATATGGGTGGAAAAAAAAGCTCATATTTAATTTGGGTCGATCAAGCCTTTTACAAAACACATGACTACCATTCCTTGCACTGTTGCTTTAAGAAAAAAATCATCAATAATTTGGCTCTATGAGTAGATGTGTACAGGACAAGACAAGGACTGGAGCAGGAGTGTCCCGACCTGGACTCTCCCACGTTTTCCCTTAAAGGCTCTGAGCCGCTAATGCATGACCCTGGCGTTCAGCTCAAACGGCTTTCCCCTCCCCCTCTCCCTCTCCCTGCTTAACAAGCCACACGTATCCAGTCGCCTCTTTACTAAAGGAGGAAAGCTGCTGAAGATTAACACTCGACGCCAAACTCCATTTCCCATGAGTCTCTAGCCCTCCTGCAGTGGGTTTAAGCAGCAGCTCACCCTTCCATGAATCTCGTCCAGGTCCAGCTCTGCCTTCTTTGCCCATTTCTGCCAGAAATCTGGGTCCTCCAGAGAAATATCAGTCCTGTTTCCAGAGGACACGAAGCTGGCCTGGAGACACACAAAAACAAACAGTCAAATTAGAAATGAGAGCATGACATCTGTGTGCGTGAGCCCCCGTGTCTGTTGAATAGGGATGTACCTTGGCAAAGGTGGATCCTTTGCCCTCTGATTCAATGGTAATGGTCTGTGTGCGTCTCTGTAAGATTTGGTCAATGTCTTCTTCACAGAATTTGGACCCCTCATCCTCCTCGTCCATGAGCGCCCCGTACGCTCCCTTACGTAGAAGGTCTTCAATTTCCTTCTTGGAGAGTTGCTGAACCTGAAATACATACAGTACATGGTAGAACGTGTTCATTCGTAATGTGTTGGAAAAATATTATTTCAGGTGAGATATTGAAATCTGGTCGTACCCCATTAGCAGCATTCTCCCTGCCACTCATCGACTGGAGCACAGCCTTGTCCAGGCCTAACTTCAAGCTGGCTTTATCAAACATCTCCCTCTCGTAAGAGTTCCTAGTGATGAGGCGGTAGATCTTCACTGCTTTTCTCTGTCCAATTCTGTGGCATCTAGCTTGAGCCTGGAAGATTCAAAAGCAAAAGTTCCATTACCCAGGGAGACATAAAATGCTGTTGTTCAATTGATGAACTAAAGATATTCTACTTGTAGGCGTATGCAACGGTAAGGCTTGGTTAGAATTCCACGTGATGAAAACTGAGAGGTGTGTTTACTTAACGCCCCCACGCTTAAAACGGTATTGTAGAACAACGTGTTCAGACCTCCTTCTCCATTATTCCTGTGGATGTACTCACTTGAAGGTCATTCTGTGGGTTCCAGTCAGAGTCAAATATAATGCAGGTGTCTGCAGCAGTCAGGTTGATGCCCAGGCCTCCAGCTCGGGTGCACAACAGAAACACAAAGCGGTCCGAGTCGGGCCGGGAGAAGCGGTCAATAGCTGCCTGGCGAAGGTTGCCCCGCACCCGTCCGTCAATCCGCTCATACGGATACCTGCAAGAGCGGCACACCAGATTTATCATCCATACCAACTCAAAAGGGATATTAATCCCTAGATTTATTATTTATTATTATTAACACTAATTATCTAACCATTTTTGTGTAATTCAGATAGCTGAAAAGTACTAGCATACCTTCTCTGGATGAGATAGTCTTCTAAAATGTCCAGACAGCGCACCATCTGAGAGAAGACGAGCACGCGGTGACCGCCGGCCTTCAGCTTGGGCAGCAGCTTGTCGATCAGCACCAGTTTTCCTGCTGCCTGGATCATGGCCTGGAGTTGGAACTCGGGGTGTTCCACGGAGTGATTTTCTCTGAATTCTTCCAGAATCTTCTCCTCAGCACCTAAATAGCAAAAACATTGATTTAGTCAATTTTATTTGAGCCTTAAAAGCAAACCCTAGACAACATCTTTTTTTTTTTTTTTACAATTTACTCAAGTTATGCAGCAAACCTGTTTAATTAAATCAATGCCATTTAGCATGTCTGTTTTGATATTTAAACCCAATGAGTAGAATTTGTTTTGGTCACATTCCGGCCATCTCCTTTTTAACAGCTTAACTGAACAACATGTATTTGTGCTGCAGTGTAGATAAACCATCTCTGGTTGACTGAGGACTACACGCACCATTGACGAGGTAGGGATGGTTGCAGCACTTCCTCAGCTCCATCATTGTGTTCAGCAGGTTGGGTACACTGGAGCCTCCGCCCCCACCACCCTCCTCCTCCTCCTCCTCCTCCACCTATTCCTACTCCTCCGCCCTTTGACAAGAAGGCAAAGTTTTTCTCCAGGATCGCACGGTAGTACTTCTTCTGCACATTGGTCAGCTCCACCTCAATGATGGTCTCCTCCTTTGGAGCCAGGTTCTTCTCCACGTCCTCCTTGAGACGCCGAAGCATCATGGGCTTCAGGATAGCCTGCAGATTCGTCACCTGTTTGGGGGAGGGGAGGGGAGGGGTGGAGAAAGAGAGCTCAGCGCCCGTGCTTCAACAAGGCAGTCTTTCAAGCGCACTGAAGAGATGCAGTCAACACTTCACCCTGGATAGTCTGTGGCATGTCATACTAAATCACATCCATGTTTAGGCAATCAGGCAGTGCATTGTTCAGACACCGAGATACGCATGTGAAATCTTTCTTGTGTGACTGATATTCTGTTTACTAAACCTGCCTCTTCTCTCCCATATAGTAGTCATATTAATAGTAATAGTACCATAACCTAGAATTCCATTGCGTTTAAGGCAACCTAGCTCTGTCCACTGGCTGTGTCTGGTTTCCCTTTACTCTAGACCATCTCCACTGTGGGATGCTGCTGCAGTCTCCACACACACACACACACACACACACACACACACACACACACACACACTCTAGACCAACAAACCGTAATGCATAATTAGTACTCTCTCCACCTGATCTACACACACACACACACACACACACACACACACACACACACACACACACACTCTGCTTACAGCTGCCCGTTCCCAACAAACTGTAATGCATAATTAGTACTCTGCTTCTGATGCACCTTATATACGTATTGTGTAGTCTATTTATGTCATAAACAAATGCCATAGTTGATATCGCTTTTTAGTTCTGTATTGCTCTGCTCATCCTTATGACAGGAACCGTATGAGCACACTATCCACATACTAAGCTGTTCTATGACCAATACCTTGAAGGCTGGCTCTCTCCATTTTTATCCACTATCAATTCTGTATGCATCATGTCTATAGCGTCTTGCATGGATCATGCATATATGCCGCAGGCATGCTAATGTTTTCTCCTGAAGCATGTGTGAATTTATCTGCTTGCTTGGGATTCTCTCTCTCTCTCTCTTCTCCTCCTGTCCTTCCTTCCTTCCCTTCAGGCTCTGGAAAGCGCCTTGAGACAATTGATATTGTTATTGGCGCTATAGAAATAAAACTGAATTGACACTAGACTGAACCAAATTCATCCAGAAGCACACTTCTAATGACTATCACAGTATTATATTCAAAAGGAACTGTAACTAGTGTTTAGCACACATCAAAGCCTGCCTGCATTTCCCCATAATATGAGACCCACACAAAAAGAGGGGTAGGTACTTCTGTGCAGCCCTGACACTGCTGGGTGCCGCTTGCAGTGATGGTTGATGCTTATTGGTTAAACACGACGTGGTTGGAACACAACAAGCACCATTTTTAAGCAAGAATTGTTTTTTGTTTCGTTTTTTTTTTTTTTAAACAGAGGGTTGCACAGTGAATACAGCTAAATCAGTTAGAGCTTAAGGTTGTTGAGGTTACCATCACTGAATGAACATCAGCTGAAATACAGGCTTTAAATAATCAACAGTGGTGTTGGTACCTTCATTCATCAAGTATTTACAGCCGTCATGAAGCCATTTAAATCGAGTGTTGGCAACTTTATAGCAAAATCAAACTGTCAACTGGACCTTGGGGGCAATCGTGACGTTATTTAGAAGATCTCTGGTTTAGCGGTGTAATGTTGGTGCTGCTGCCAGAGAATGGGCTCAGAATTGCCGTGGCGATTGAAGAGCAAAGCTAGGCTCAGTGAACTAGTAGGTGTGGTAGTTCCTGCCCCACGGTGGAAACTCAAGACAAGACGAACAGAGTAGTGGGCCATTCCTGTAAACGTCCAGGCTCAAACCCCACAAGTTCCCACAGTTGAAAGGCGTCTTGGGCGAATACTTGTGCAAGTACCTAGTGGTTGACCAAAGCTCAATCAGACACTTTTTTTTTTTTTATCATTAGAAATTATCACTTGGTCGCACCCCATTTTCAATACATTTATTACGTAAATCTATGCTGTAAAAATAGAAAAGAGGCGGGAGATACAATGTCAACAGTGTGAGTAATCGTAGAAAAAGAATCCAGTCAATTTAACGCCATAAGGCTACCATTAAGCCTGGAGGAATCTGGCAGCTTCTGTTGGGTGAAGTCATGCCAGATTCAGGCCTAACTAGAGAGAGAGAACTGAGAGAGAGAGAGAGAGAGAGAGAACTGAGAGAGAGAGAGAGAGAGAGAGAGAACTGAGAGAGAGAGAGAGAGAGAGAGAGAGCTGAGAGAGAGAGAGAGAGAGCGAGCTGAGAGAGAGAGAGAGAGCGAGCTGAGAGAGAGAGCTGAGAGAGAGAGAGAGAGAGAGAGCGAGCTGAGAGAGAGAGAGAGAGCGAGCTGAGAGAGAGAGCTGAGAGAGAGAGCTGAGAGAGAGCTGAGAGAGAGAGAGAGCAGAGAGAGAGAGAGCTGAGAGAGAGAGAGAGCTGAGAGAGAGAGAGAGCTGAGAGAGAGAGAGAGAGAGAGAGAGAGAGAGAGACATGGCGTTTGTCAGGACCACAGTACCTGTTCCTCAGTCTTCAAGTCCCCAAACTCCTGCATGAAGGTGGTCTCTGAGGGGAAGCGATCCGGCTCCAGGAAGTTGAGGAGACTGAAGAGTTCCTCCACGGTGTTCTGCAAGGGGGTCCCCGTCAGCAGGACTTTGTGCTCCTGTGGGCAGAAGAGTCATGACTTAAAAAGACAGAACACACACACTGGATTTAGCGTTTGCCTTGACAAACACTCAAAATGTGAACAGATCTCCATCTGACAGTAAAAGCATGCTGGCTTGTCTTTAGGTTAGATGGCCTAAGAGTGTGGAAGAGGCTTATTCACCATGTCCATCATCTTCAAGCCCTCCAGCAGCTTGCAGTTGCGGTTCTTGAGGCGGTGGGCCTCGTCAATGACGACACAGCGCCACGGCACACTGCGGAGCTCCGGGCAGTCGGTCAGGATCATCTCAAACGTGGTGATGAGGGCATGGAACTTGTAGGCTCCCTTGATCACCTTGCCCTGTGGGAAGAAGAAGAAGAACGCTTTCATTAGACGGCGACGGCCAAACACACAATGCCAACAACATTCATGTCTTAATATCAACTGATCTGAGATGTGTAAAACACATTCATTTGAGCCAATACCATAAACTTAGCTAAAAAAAAGGTGTATCTGGACATTTAACGTCCAAAACATAAATACTCAGCAGCACACAGCCCATGATCATTGCAGTTTGGACAAGTGTAAAATGATTAGAGGTTTGGTACAGCTCCAGCTGATGAGCGCCAACTGGTCATTCACCTGTGCATCTCTGTAGCTCATCTCGTAGGTCTGGATGGTCCTCCGGCTGGCCTGGCTGCCGTGGTAAACCACCACGTTCAACTCCGTCCACGTACGGAACTCCCTCTCCCAGTTTGGAATGGTTGAGAGGGGCGCGATCACCAGGAACGGGCCTTGGATTCCCTTCAGGACGATCTCGTAGAGGAATGTGATGGACTGGATGGTCTTTCCCAGACCCATCTCATCAGCAAGTATGCAATTCCGTCTACATGGTTTAAAAAAAAAAGGAAGGGAGGGAGGAAGGGAGGGAGGGAGGGAGAGAGAGAGGGAGAGAGGGAGAGAGGGAGAGAGGGAGGGAGGGAGAGCACGACGTCACATATGGAGCTCAAGGAGTGGAGTGAAGGCAGGCCAAATACATGAGAAAAAGCATTGAAGTAGTCAGGCCATATTACTAGGGCTGGTGGGAGTGGAAATGAAAGAGCTGCTGGATGGCGACCTAATTGCATACATACGTGTTGTACCAGTTGAAGAGCAGCCAGTTCACTCCCTCCAGCTGGTATTCCCTGAGCGAGTTGCTGTTTTTATAGTCCCTGGAATTCTCGGATTTCTGCCAGTCGCTGGTAGGAGGTCGCTCCTGTTTCAAATAAAATAATTCCTGTTAGTGGTTTTGTGTGTGACCGCAGGAACGTGGCTGGGTCTGCCCTCCTCAGCGTCTCTCACACACACACAGTAGAGGAGAGAGGGTCAATGTTCTTGTGCTTCTTACCACGCGTTTGAGCTGTGGCTCCCGTGCCATCACTCGTTCATAATCCTCAATCTTGCTCTGGTCAATGTCTGCCTTTAGTTCCCATGTGCTGTCCTCATAGGCCAGGGAGCACCATTTCACCAGGTAGAGAGTCACCGTCTGCAGAGGGACATTATTCACACCAGAAGCAGTGGTCAGTGGCAGTGGGGCGGGGGAGCACACACACACACACACACACACACACACACACACACACACACACACACACACACCGTCTGCAGAGGGACATTATAAACAGGACAGGCATTCTTTTGCATGAAAGGTGCTATATAAATAAAGTTTTATTATTATTATTATTATTCCAAAACACTTTGGTTTATCAAATGCAGTGAAAACTGGCCCTGACAGTTTTCCAAGACAACCGTCTGGTCATGATGGTGTAATGGTCTAAACATGTTAGCAAATCAACAGACGGTCAAATGAGTGACATGAGCACACAGAGATGGCTATGACCAATCAGAACACAGAGATGGCTATGACCAATCAGAACACAGAGATGGCTATGACCAATCAGAACACAGAGATGGCTATGACCATCAGAACACAGAGATGGCTATGACCAATCAGAACACAGAGATGGCTATGACCATCAGAACACAGAGATGACCATCAGAACACAGAGATGGCTATGACCATCAGAACACAGAGATGGCTATGACTATCAGAGATGGCTATGACTATCAGAGATGGCTATGACTATCAGAACACAGAGATGGCTATGACCATCAGAACACAGAGATGGCTATGACCATCAGAACACAGAGATGGCCATGAGAACACAGAGATGGCTATGACCATCAGAACACAGAGATGGCCATCAGAACACAGAGATGACCATCAGAACACAGAGATGGCTATGACCATCAGAACACAGAGATGGCTATGACCATCAGAACACAGAGATGGCGATCATGACGATCAGGGCACAGGGCTTACCTCTCCATTCTCGTCAGTGGACTCAGACACATCTAAAACCCTGTCCACCTCCACATAGTCTGGGTTGAAAGGTTCATCATCCATCTGTAACAAGAGATCAGAGGCAAGGGTCTTGGTAAGGTGGAGCATATGGGGGTGGTAATAAGGCCTTCTACTTTTCTGTACAAGACCAAAATGAAAGGCGGGTACAATGGGTGGGAGTTTACTAATATGAAGAGCCAATTTAGGGAGAGCTACAGGCCCGAGATCAGGCCATCTGGACAATATCATCAGTCTAATAATCTAAGACTTTCAATTATTAAATCATTAATAGACTTCAATTAGAAGCACCACCGCCTATGATCTAGGAACGGACTCCCTTTTGATCAACTGTACAAAATGCACCAATGTACTGTTTTTACATCAGAAAGCATTTTGATTCTTGAGTTGGATGATTAGTGTGCTTACCTCCGTGAGGAAGGGACAGAGGGCCTGTTTGGCCTTAAACCTCTTAATCTTCTGGTGGATTCGTTTGTCTTTCTCAAGTTCTTCCACATCGGACCAACGACAGTGCAGGTAAGAGCTGCGTGTGCAGACAGATGGAGAAGGAGGGGAGAGAGAGAACACAGAAATGACTGATTAGTTCTTGCCTCTTAAATGTTCTTTAAAGTGGCAAATACACTTTAACTACAATGGCTTCTTGTTGGCCATCTTAGGCCAAAGCTCAAACTTGTCATGTTTTCAACATGTCAGGGTTTAAGAAAAAACTTGACAAAAACCCACAAAGGGAAATGTCACACTTTTTCCTCCATCATTAGATACACCACCGCATCAGCACAGATACACCACAGATACACCACCACATCATTAGATACACCACCGCATCAGCACAGATACACCACAGATACACCACCACATCATTAGATACACCACCACATCAGCACAGATACACCACAGATACACCACCACATCAGCACAGATACACCACAGATACACCCACAGATACACCACCACATCAGCACAGATACACCACAGATACACCACAGATACACCACCACATCAACACAGATACACCACAGATACACCACCACATCAGCACAGATACACCACAGATACACCACCGCATCATTAGATACACCACCACATCAGCACAGATAAACCACCACATCAACACAGATACACCACAGATACACCACCACATCAGCACAGATACACCACCGCATCATTAGATACACCACCACATCAGCACAGCTACACCACAGATACACCACAGATACACCACCACATCAGCACAGCTACACCACAGATACACCACAGATACACCACCACATCAACACAGATCCACCACATCATTAGATCCACCACCACATCAGCACAGATACACCACCGCATCAACACAGCTACACCACAGATAAACCACCGCATCAACACAGCTACACCACAGATACACCACCACATCAACACAGATCCACCACAGATACACCACCACATCAACACACATCCACCACAGATACACCACCGCATCAACACAGATACACCACCACATCATTAGATCCACCACTGCATCAACACAGATACACCACCACATCAACACAGATCCACCACAGATACACCACCGCATCAACACAGATACACCACAGATACACCACCACATCAACACAGATCCACCACAGATACACCACCACATCAACACACATCCACCACAGCTACACCACCACATCAGCACAGATACACCACAGATCCACCACCACATAAGCACAGATCCACCACCACACCAGACACATCCATTCTACACACAAAGTCTTCTTCCTCACTTTATATATGCTTCATGGTGGCAGATAGGACTGAACGATTTGGGGGAAAAAATTTAATTGCGATTTTTTTCCCCCCCAATATTGCGATTGCGATTTAATATGCAATTTTTTTTTATTTTATCCTAATTTTTTTCCCAACAAATCGTAATGAATGATTTAAATATGACCTACACAATATTAGATACATTTAGTGTAAAATATTATTTCCCACATTTTACATTTTTATTTAACTGCTCATTACAGAATCAAAAACAACACATAGGTGGCTTTGCCACTGTGCATTTAAGTAATTTAAACAAAGTAATTGAAAGAATAAACACAAGGCATGCACTTTTTAAACACTGTGCAAAAATTTTAAGAAAAGAAAGACCACGTTTTTAAATCGCGAACGTTGCGGTTAGAAAATCGCGTTCCATCATATCGCGATTGAATCGCAAATGCAATGAATCGTTCAGCCCTAGTGGCAGAGCAGCAAAATCAAGCCATTCCATAATCTACGTTGGCGTGAGTCATTCTAGTTCCTTTCAAAACTCAAGCATCACTCAAATGAAATTATCTTTTTTTCCTTCAGGGTAATTGTCAAAGAAACATGTCAGGCACAACTAGTTTTAGCAATCAATTAGACATACACGCCTGCCATTCCTAGTTGCCACTGAATCTCTCTCTCTCTATATATATATCTAAACACATAACAACCCCTGCAAACAGGCATCGAGATGGATGATTGTCAAAAGTGGCCACTTCAGTGTGAGCCACTGAAAGCTGTAAACTTCCATCAGTCTCAGAAATGACACAACTAAACACTGAAAACTACCACAATGCAAAAGGCAATGGCATCTGTGCTGAAGCCGATGATGGTTGAAATCAGATTAACAAATTGAAATATCCTTCAATAGAAAGAGTGCTACATTTCATATACATCAAGACATTCAGCACTTACAAACTCTTGAATTTGACATAAAACTCCTCCACTTCGACTTCACCTCCGGATTCCAACTGAAAAAGAAAAGAAAGCAAGTCGTTAGAAGCAGTACATTCCCCTCAGATCTCTAGATGTTTTAAGTCAGGATGGATATTCATATGGAGGAATAAGATCCAATCCCAACTCCAGTACTCTGTATCGGGCCCTTCTCCTCCACTCCAGCGTGTTGACAGCAGCGCAGGCCTAGGCTGAGTCATAGCTCACATCAGCAGCTCCTGCTACCGCTCCTGCTACTGCTCCTGCTCCACACAGCCCCATTCACAAGCAAGCGGAGCCGCCGCTGGCCTCCTGCCAAAACCACAGCACTACAGCAGACGCCAAATCTACCATTTCCTCGGGCGGGAGCCCACTGGCAGCTGTGCTACTGAGTGTGAGGAAGAAAGTCTGCAGCTCGTGCTCCTGAATATTGGTTTTGGCTGTTTTTGTGTTGTTCTGTTTCACGGCGCTTTTCCTCCCTCCCCTCTGGCTCCCGGAGGAGTAGTGTTGCATACTCCAGCGCTGCTCCCGGAGGAGTAGTGTTGCATACTCCAGCGCTGCTCCCGGAGGAGTAGTATTGCATACTCCAGCGCTGCTCCCGGAGGAGTAGTATTGCATACTCCAGCGCTGCTCCCGGAGGAGTAGTATTGCATACTCCAGCGCTGCTCCCGGTGGAGTAGTGTTGCATACTCCAGCGCTGCTCCCGGAGGAGTAGTGTTGCATATTCCAGCGCTGCTGCTACTGCAGAGTCTACCAAGATCACCACCACAGCCCTCTCTCTCTCTCTCTCCCCTCTGGCTCCCGGAGGAGTAGTATTGCATATTCCAGCGCTGCTGCTACTGCAGAGTCTACCAAGATCACCACAGCCCTCTCTCTCCACTCCACTCCACAGAATGCTCCAGGCAGGATGATCGGACCAGGGGACTCCCCCATGCCTTTCACAAAGTTTATCAACACAAGACACCCAACATCTATGGTGGAATGTGGCGGTTACCAAATGAAATCTGGCACGAACTAATTACTTACATCATAAGGCATAACATCACCCTTTAGATTATTATTATTATTATTATTATATCATTTCATTGAGCATTAGCTTTTTAACTTGTGATAGGCAAATCGTATTACTTTGAAGGACTGTTGATGCAGCTTCTGAGAAACACAGCTATGCAGATTCCACAAAGTAAGCCTTTTGCACGTCAAATGATTAGATGTGAAAATGAGTGAAATGCAGTTTAAAAAGACAAACATTTTGGTAATCAGGTTTTTTTTTTGTCCTTTATAATAGTTTTTTGGTTCTGGGCTATTGAGGTGCAGATCAACAAACCATTCTCTACCAGGGCCCAAACAAACAAACATTCTCTACCAGGGCCCAAACAAACAAACAAACAAACAGTCTCTACCAGGGCCCAAACAAACAAACACTCTCTACCAGGGCCCAAACAAACAAACACTCTCTACCAGGGCCCAAACAAACAAACACTCTCTACCAGGGCCCAAACAAACAAACAAACACTCTCTACCAGGGCCCAAACAAACAAACAAACAAACAAACAAACAAACACTCTCTACCAGGTCCCAAACAAACAAACAAACAAACAAACAAACACTCTCTACCAGGGCCCAAACAAACACTTATTTCCCTTCCTAGTTCTACCCAAAGATGACATGCCCGACAGGCTTGTTCACTTACCTCTTTCTTGACTAGACGCAACGCCATGATCTTCTCAACAACAGGCCCCTCTGCATCGGGCATCTCCTGAACAAAACACATCATCATTCATACATGAACACATACAAAAAAAAAGTGAATAGTACCAATTAAATAGTAAGAATAATGAACTCGTCCTCTCTAAAAACAGGTGTAAATGTAAGGAGTGTGGTCTGTGTTGCTGCCCACCTGCTGTTCAGAGGCGTTGGAAGGGGACTTGGGTCCGTTGGAGTTGTCACCATCGTCGTCGTCGTCAGAGATCTTGAACTCCAGGTCCTCTGTATACCGTTTCCTCTTCACCTGTCGGCTGGACCGTCTCTTCTGCAATCAGATTCAGCCATGAGTCACGTCACGTCCCAAGAGCTCATAGCCTGCAGCACAGTATTGCCTACGGGTCCATCCACAAACCCATTCCACAGAGGAGGGGGGGTGGGGAGGAGGGGGCTTGTGGAACTAGGTCATCTGAATATGTGTATTATCAGTGCCTTTGCCTATCTAACCATGAACATATGCTGGGGACTGGCCAGTGCAGATACCTAGTTCTAAATGATGGAATCATTTTTTCAATGGAACAGATCTATCTTGAGATTTTGGGGGTTTCTGTTCTCGAGGGGGAATACGGTTACCTGAACGCCATCATCTTCCTCCTCCTCCTCCTCCGGAGAGGGAGGTGGTGTCTTCTCCGTGTCGGAGGTGACGGACGGCTCCCTCTTCCGCTTGGCCTCCTTCTTGCTGCCCAAACCACTGTCAGAATCAGACTTCTTCGTGCTGAGAAAAAAGAGTTTGTGTGTGTGTGTGTGAGTGAGAGAAAGGAGGGGGAACAGAAAGAGAGAACTTTGATGGCAACTGTATGTCTCAAAGCAAAACAAAAGAGTACTTTCTAGACAAACAGGCCAGGCCTTTTCAAGGATAACTGGAGTTGGAGGAGGATCATAAACAATGAAATAAAAAGCAATGCAAACATCATATTCCATCTTCTGAATTAAAAAATGAATTAAAAATAGCAAGAAATGATCAGAGTAGCAAACCCTAGCAGAGAAGAGTGGAGTAGAGTGGTTAACCCTATTCCCAGTGAGGGTAGTGAGTGTGTGTGGTTAAGCCTATTCCCAGTGAGGGTAGTGAGTGTGTGTGTGTGTGTGTGTGTGTGTGTGTGTGTGTGTGTGTGTGTGTGTGTGTGTGTGGAAATACGTGAGGCATGAGGGAGCTGGAGAAGTCAAGGCAGAGAGAGCCGACTCCCGTTCCAGTGCGGTGTGGTTCCTCTCAGGCTGCCACAGCTTCCACAATGCCCTGGAGGGAGGGAGGCTCTGGTGCCGCGCGCTCGCTCTCTCACTCGCTCTGGGGGCCCCTCGCCTTTCATTCGCACGCCAAGAGCAATCAAAATCGCCCTGGTAACTGGCGCTCACGTGACCTGCACCTGTTCCTCTGGCTGGACGCCACTGGCTAAAGCCATCTGCTTGCCTCTGTCAGTTACTCTCTCTCTCTCTCTCTCTCTTTTCTCTCTTTCTCTCTCTCCCCCTCTTCTGCTCTAGCACTTCTACTCAAAGCACCTGCACTGCCTCACTGTCTGTGGGCCAAGACTGCCAATGAACCAGCCAAAAACAGGGAGAAAAAAGAAAACATACAAAGGACAAGGGAGGAGAGGAGGGAGAAGAGCTAGAAGGAGAAGAGGAGGGAGAAGAGGAGGGAGGAGGATGACAGAGCTGTGCTCTCCCATGGCTGACCTTTCTGAAGCACAGAGGGCAGGCCTCTGGTTCAGAGACTACAGAGAGCGAGAGAGAGCGAGCGAGAGCGAGAGACACAGTGACACACACACACACACACACACACACAGTGACACAAACACAGAGACACACACACACACACACACACACAGTGACACAGACACACACACAAACACATACAAACAAACACATTGCCAAACTTCTCAAAAGGCCAAGCTTCTTGTGAGTAGCCTCTGCTGAAAAAGCACCCTTCCCCCATGTGTGCGATGAAAGAGTAAGCAGGAGAGGGAGAAAATGGAGGGGGTTTGGAGTGGCGCTGAGTAAGAGGAGGAGAAGAGAAGATGCTTATTCTTCCTTGTTGGAGGGGAGGAGAGGAGAGGAGAGGAGAGGAGGAATTGGCGTCAGGAGGGCAGGGAGAGACGTGCTGCTCCAGCTCCATGACACTCCGTGGCCAAGAGGGGGGTTAATGGGACACCTGCCTTCATCAGCAAGATGACTCATCTTCCACGGGATCCATTGTGTTCTCCCTCAGCCCAACAGCAGATGCTCACACACATGCCTGTTTTCCCCACAACAGTACACTTGATGCTGCCACGCACACAAATAAGTGCAACAGACACACACAAGGTGTGTACATGCAACAGCTCATGTGTACTTCAGTTTACTGGCTCTCTACAACCTAGAGACATTTCTCATGAACACCACACCTGCATTCTAATATACCTACATCACATGGGAGGGGGGGGGGGGGGACCACACTTGCAGTCAGACTGGTCAGTTAGATGTCAGACTGGTCCGTTAGTCAGACTGGTCAGTTAGATGTCAGACTGGTCCGTGAGACAGCTCATCAATACTCATCCTTTTCCTTTCCAGCACTGATACAACTGTACAACTTTGTACTGTCGAGTTTTTTTTCTCCATTTGAAACAGCTAAATATGACCGTTGTCTCTTCAATGAATAACAAGCAGATGGAACCCAAAGAGGAGGAAGGAATGACTGAGTTCAACATGACGAAACAACAAAACAACAGAGGATTCCTGGTGGGTGGGTGGGTGGGTGGGTGTTTTGTGCGAGCATGCTCGAGGTTTTGCTCCAGCCAGAGATGGACAAGCAACCATATCCCCTCACATGCAATCATGTCATCAAACCCTGCATCCGAGAGGAAGGTCCACACACGGGAAGACCCAGCCCAACATTCTCACCTCCCACATTTCTTTAAGCCCTAAGTGATAAGGAAGCATGTGCGTCTGCGTCTGCGTCTGCGTCTGCGGCCTCTACTCTCCCCATTCTGACTGCTGTGGTGCACATAGGAGTGTGTCCTGGCCTCTACTGTGCCCATTCTCAAACATTGAGGAGCTACTCCACTTTATCACTACTGGGGTTATCTAGAATGAAGAATAAGGCGCAACACCTAATTCATACCCAAATGAAAACATTTGAGAAAGCATGTCAAACACAGTGAATGGGGTGGGGTTTCCTGAGGCTCTCTCCAACCCAGGTGTCGTTATGGAGTAACTCTCCGCTGCTGTCCAACACACACCAATCACATGCTTTGGGCAACGCAGAACCATTTTAGAAGCAGGCAAGAGATACAGCAGGGGCTATGAGACATCCGCTGTGATGTATAACACGCATGTTGCCATAAACTATCTGTGTGAAATCTGGCTAGTTATTTTCTGCTTGCTGTTAAAAAGTAAAACATGGTTTACACAAAATAGAAAGGCTATTTGTTTTCTGAACAGATACTAAAAAACACCAAAAAGGATACTATTAACACCAATTGCTTACAAAAAGTGTATGAGGAAAATCAGTGGTCAAATGGTCAAAACTCATAGGAGAAAAATGAGAACCAGTGACTTTCCTCCACTACTAGGTTTGACTGCCATAGAACCAAAGAGGTTTTGTTTAGGTGTGCACCCCATGAGTGTGGGCCAATCACACGGAAGCCTTAGTTCACACGCCTACGTGCAGGTCACCTGAAGTCGCATTGCAAACCAATCTGATCTGGTCCTGATTTAAACCCACATATGGAGGTGGCCCAGATCAGAACTGAAAAGACCAGATTCCATGTGATGCGTGCTGTCAGGGTAGGAAATTTACATATTTTTTAGGGGGCAATTTTTGCCCCCACTGACTGAAATCCAGGGGCATTTAAAATAAAATTGGGGGCACTTTTTGAAACTTGTGAAATATCATTTAACTATGTTCAAAATAATAAACATCCTTATTTAGGCTTAGAGTATATGGGGATTGTCATCAAAAGGCAATAATAAGACTATTAAGCAGTACTCTACAAATTTTAAGTGTTTTCTTGAACAAAAAACAAACAGAAAACATAAATCAGACAATCATATTCAATTGTATTCTTATTTCTTTGTGGTTATTTATTGTTATTATAAAACATTTTAAACAACTATTAACAATATAAGTTTTGTCTTTTTTATAATAATAACTTATTATATTTATTGATTTTTTTTTGTTACCTTTGATCATGTACCTACCATAGTACAGGAAATACAGATGGGACTAGTTAGCTAGCTTGCAAGCAAGACTTTGTAGCTTATGCACTATCAGAGCTAGCTAACGTTAGCTAACTAACGTTTAACTAGATAAACCGAACTAAATAATAAAAAAAAATATTATTACTAGTTATCATTCACCGTAGGCGATGGCGTGTTGCTTGGCGCCTGGTGACAAACGGCCATGTATTTCTTTATGTTTTCGCTCCCCTTGATGAAGTCAGTGTGCCTGTGCTGGATTGACAACGATTTGGCAACTCGTTGTCCACAAATCCGACGTGCCTTGAAAGAAATGTGCGTCTTTTTCTCGTTGTCGTCGTCATCCTCCACCCCAAGCCAATCTAGCTTCAATAATTCGAATGAAAATTGTATCTTTTGGAACCTGAGATGGTGACGGAGACTGTGTTTGCTGATCCTCATTTCTCCTCACACTCGCAGTCACAGGTCTGATTAAGAAGCGCTCCATTTATAATTTTTGTTAGAATGTTCGGTTCTTCACGCACACGCAACAATCAGTCAAGGCGAAAATCTAAAACATTTTATGGCAACTGGACCGGGTCATATAGGCTACGATGTTTTTGACAAGTTCATTAAATTATTATTAGAGGAAATTATGGGGGCATTTTTTGCCCCTCTCCTAGTGATATCAGGGGCAAAATTATATTTCTTAGGGGCAGTTTTGCCCTTTGCCCTCGTGTATTTCCGACGCTGCGTGCTGTTCACACGGTCATGAAACAAACAGATCAGTGTCAGATGGGACACACACTTTGGCCTGCTGTCTGTCCAGAACATGTACACACACTTTGGCCTGCTGTCTGTCCATAACATGTACACACACACTTTGGCCTGCTGTCTCTACACAACATGTACACACACTTTGGCCTGCTGTCTGTAACACAACATGTACACACACTTTGGCCTGCTGTCTGTAACACAACAACATGTACACACACTTTGGCCTGCTGTCTGTAACACAACAACAACATGTACACACACTTTGGCCTGCTGTCTGTAACACAACATGTACACACACTTTGGCCTGCTGTCTGTAACACAACAACATGTACACACACTTTGGCCTGCTGTCTCTACACAACAACATGTACACACACTGGCAAGGTCAGGAGTAGGGGACTGAGAAACACAAAGTCCAACACAACTTCACTCAAACCTGAAGGGAAGGGAACAAACTATGTTTTAGCCAATCACAAGCCAGTAGTTTGGGCATGTATGAAAAGAACCTTCCAGTAGGCAAGTTGGCCAGCCAGCACCCTTCATCGATCAACAGCGAGCATACATACATATATGCAACTCCTTCTGCCAAACTGAACTCATCTGATTGTTGAACCAGCATTGTGAGCGCACTGCCATTAGCTGCCATTTTGAATTGCAAGACCCCACCCCCAACTCCACAGTCACCCCTCCCCCTCCGATGACCCAGAGCTGTGGGCATTGCAGATGCAGATGCAACACACACACACACACACACACACACACAGCTCAGCACTATGGCCCTGCCCTCTTCCTCTGGAAGAGAGGACAGCAGAGGAGCAACCGACGAGGTGGAAGACTGGGAGGGAAAGAGCATAAAGCAAGTGTGTGTGTGTGTGTGTGTGTGTGTGTGTGTGTGTGTGTGTGTGTTGGGGGGGGGGGGGGGTGACACATTCCTTAGGAAGATCATGTTACTTCAGCCACAGAGGGAGGGAAAAGGGAAAAAAGGAGGAAGGGAGAAGGCAAAGGCCTACATCAACCTCATCATTTCATACTTCTCAATAGTCTCTGTTAGACACTTTAAATGAGCAACAAAAAAACATTCTGAAAAAGAATGGCGAGTTCACATCAAATTGCACTCTGCGATTTTTTTAATTTTAAATGAGCAATGCCCGTGAATTATGGCCAAGTAGTTTACCTTTAAATACAGCCAAACAATATTGAGCATTTCTGTCTAAAAGGGCTTTGTTTAAGAGCATGCTTGGGGTACCCTGAGGTGCGCTCGAGAACACCAAACGGGGTAGAAAGCGTACTACATACGATGAAACATAGCTCCAGCTCGATGAAGCGCAAAAACACATGACCACAAGGGCCTCCATCACGCACACAATGGTGCTCCATCCACAGCCGTGTTGGGCAGGAAACACTGAGTGATCATGTGACTGTCGTCTTAACAGTGAATATGGAGACTGGCACAAAAGCAGGGTAGCTTAGTGTTCACTGGAAGTGCCTCTGGTTGGTGTCTCGCTGCATTCAGTGGTCTCTAGAATCTTTCTATAGGGGTCACACACACACACACACACACACACACACACACACACACACACACACACACACACACACAAATGTTTGGAATCGCCCAGACACATTCTCCAGGAGGACTCATTTTTATCCATCGAATTTGTATCCATCCAAAAATAATGAATTCTTCTTAAAATAACTGAGCTCCCTAAAGAGGTGTTGATGTGGAGGGATGCTTTGTGTCAGTGTCTGGGTGTGGGATGAACCTGGCTCCATTCAAGGGCTCTTCACAGGGGAAGGCATGGTGATGGCAAGGTGATGGAGCTGGGCTAAAGTGGAGGTATAACGTTCTACATACTTTCCCAGCACCAAAGTCCCCCCCAGATCATCAGATCCCTCTACTTTGCTTGAGAGGTGGCGTCAAGCACAGCAGCACCTCTTTAGTTAAGATCTTAAAACAATAATAGCTTCATGCGTTTCTGAAGAAAGTCCTTTCATTCGGACCATTTCTAAACCATCATCAAATCCGCTTGTTCTGCTTCTTTAAACAGCAACAGTTTACCCACTGCAAAAAACATGCGGGCAAAAGGGTTTACTAAAGATGAATTAGCCTTTTTAACATAAAATGGTTTACTAAAGATGAATTAGCCTTCTTAACATAAAAGGGTTTACTAAAGATGAATTAGCCTTCTTAACATAATTTGAGTATTGTGCCATTAAAACCCAGGAGTGACTGACAGACCTTCTTCACCTAACCCATTCAACAGCAGCCACTTCAGTGTCATTTCCAACAGGATCTAAATCTACATGATATTTCTGATCAATCTTAGGACATTTCTCTGTTCTCAAACATTCTCAATGTTGTGCTGGGTTATCTCTCACCATGTACAATGAGTTTGGGAAATCTAGTTTGGCAGTTCTTTCCAAGTTCAAACAATCTCACTAAGGTGCTGCCGGCTAACTTGCTAACCACAGCACAGCTGGTCCTGATAAAAGATAGAATGCTGGCTACCAATGTATTTTGGCAATATCTTTGGCAATGTTGTGCTGAAAACCATTTTCACAGCATTTCTGGCCTGGACCACAATCTGTATGGTAAACAGCTTGGAAGGCTGGTGAAAACAGGTGTGTTTATCTTTTTATCACAAGACCAAAAAAAAACACTATGTGCCTTTCAATATGCATTCCAGCTCCATCTCCAAAATGGCCTACATTTAACTGACAAATCAAGATAAACTAATCAAGTAAATAAAAATCAAGAGTGTCTGGGAACATCTAGACATTTTATCGTTGTAAGACTTGATGGCTAGCCTGTTATTGATAATACATTCTAATTAACCATTTGCTGAAATTTAAAAACGTCTAGCTTGTGATTATGAAAATTCCTGAAGGGGAAACTACATAAATTAAACTGCCAACAACTTTCTTGATTTCAGGACAACTGCGTATATCCTTTGTAAACAGGCCCACGGCTACATTGACTAGAGCAAAGCTCCATACCTGGGCTTCTTGGAGCTCTTGGCTTTCGGGGTGCTGGTGCCCTTGGGCCTCTTCTCTTTGGGTGTTTTGGGGGTCTTGGGAGTCTTGGGCTCCTTCTCCTTTGGTTTCTTCTTGCTCTTCTTCTGTGCAGGGGGGGTCACCACCACAGCCTCGGGGTCTGCCTGCACACCGTCCTCCACCTCGCTCACCTTGGCTTTCTTCTTCTTTTTCTTTTTTGGCTTCTGGTTGCCCTCCATCTGCTGCTGGTCACAGTTGGCTGGTTGAGGGCTGGGGCCGCTGGGGCCGCAGGCCGAGGTGGGGGGCCCGCTGGGTGTGGTCACCTCCACTGGAGGCTCTGATGGGGAATGCTACCAGGGAAACAGAGACAGCAAGAAACATAAGAGGACGGCGCAGACAACTGCATACATTACTATTGGAACTCTCTGTTATGGCTCTCTGGTTAACAGGCCAAATGATCCTCTGACTACAGGCTTGTGTCACACACCTACATATGGAGAGAAATACCCAAGATCAAGCACACATATAGCAGAAAGACTACTACTCCCACTGTGCTCTGACACACAGCCCTGTAGAAAAGCCCTTTCCTCTCCGCCGTACCACACACACTCCATGTTCCACACACACTCCATGCACCACACACACTCCATGCACCACACACACTCCATGCACCACACACACTCCATGTTCCACACACACTCCATGCACCACACACACTCCATGCACCACACACACTCCATGCACCACACACACTCCATGCACCACACACACTCCATGCACCACACACACTCCATGCACCACACACACTCCATGCACCACACACACTCCATGTTCCACACACACTCCATGCACCACACACACTCCATGCACCACACACACTCCATGTTCCACACACACTCCATGCACCACACACACTCCATGTTCCACACACACTCCATGTTCCTCCCACCCATTCATCCCCCCTTCCTTGAACAGGACAGGAAGCCCAGGGGCGGCCCACGGGACCCCAGGAGCAGAGGGGCCTGAGGCATCACCATGACACCAAGGAATGAGATCTACACTTTAAAAGGGAGTACTGCGGGGGGACCTTTAGATCAGCACGTTTACAGCAATATGCTCCAACTCTTTAACATCATCATCATCATCACCACCCCAGAACCCTGTCAAGGACACTGAAGGTGTGAAATCAGAAAGAGTGGAAGCGTGCGTGCCTTTCCTTTTACATGATGCACTTGATGAGCAACAGAAGAGAAAACATCAGTCTAGCGGTAAAATGCACATTTCCTGTAAACACACAGCAAGAAGCGGAGTGCATGCGGTGTGCATGGCCAAACAATGGCAAGGTCACACACCCAGAATGGTTGAGCCATCACAGCAGCTGGAGCAGTGGAGCTGGTGGGAAGGGATGGGATGGGAAGGGATGGGTGCTTTAATGGATACATGTCTGCTCTCGTGCCAAGCCTCCCCAATAATCAATGGCATGAATGACAATGGGGCCTATCACACATGCTCTCTGCATCACTAATTTGAGAGAGCGAGCAGCAGCAGAGCAGAATACAATACGCTTGATATAAGGTTTCATCTCTGGGTGACACAGGAGGGGAGGGGAGGAGAGGAGAGGGGGATGGAGAGGAGAGGAGAGGAGAGGGGGATGGAGAGGAGAGGAGAGGGGGATGGGGGGGCTGATGGGGCACAGGGCTCATGATCTAGGCCAAATACTCCCTTTAAGGAGAACCCGTCTCTTTCCAAACACCACACTCAACTTCTTTTCCTTCTGTGTTCTGAGCACTTCAGGTGTTAGGTGAACAGTGGCATGATTTGATCAAAGCGCTAGATCACTTTTACTGATGAAAATTTTCAGTAGAATCTACCTCAGATACCGCTAGTGAAGCGAGGCCAGGCCTGAAGACGCTTGTGTGTGTGTGGAGTCAGTAGTAGTGTGTGTGTGGAGTCAGTAGTAGTGTGTGTGTGGAGTCAGTAGTAGTAGTGTGTGTGTGTGTGTGTGTGTGTGTGTGTGTGTATGTTCTGCTGCTCTGAATGAACACGAGATAGGTGAATCTACACAGGCACACCACAAGAAGCACAGGGAGGCTATTTTAAAATCATCCTACCTGACCAATTGTAAATTAAGGGGGGAAAAATGTGTGATTCCCGATCGAGCCTTAAGGTTATGGCTTCAGTTGAGCTAAAGGAATCAGCACAAGATCAGCTGTTGCCGTATTTAGTTCCACAATACCTAGGCCTTTTGCTATATAGCTCTAAATCCAAATCAATCTAATAATCTTCATGTCAGCCAGCGACCGTTAGGAGTTTTGAAGCGCATAGTGAGGGAGCGTTACTGACAAGGAGGTCCTAGTGGAAGTAATGACACACAGATATGGTGGACACGGACGCGGAGGCCAAACCCCCCTGTGTGTGTGTGTGTGTGTGTGTGTGTGTGTTGAATGTGCTCGCAGGAATAAGAGCCACCATTGTACCAGAATGGGTCACCAGAGAAAGAGGCGACCAGTACAAAACAACCCAATGGCATCAGAAGCACGTGACATGCGTGTGCACACACACACACACACTACCACTGACTCCACACACACACACACACACACACACACACACACACACACACACACACTACCACTGACTCCACACACACACACACACACACACACACACACACACTACCACTGACTCCACACACACACACACACACACACACACACACACACACACACACACACACACACTCTGACTCCACACACACCCCACCCATCTCCTCCCTACAGGACACATCCTGCTCTACACCATTAACTCACGCATGAGTCCGAGGAGACAGACAGACAGACAGACAGAGACAGACAGCGAGGGAGGGAGGGAGAGAGGGAGCATACGACAGAGCACAAGAGAGAAGGGGGGAATGGAGAGACAGGGGAGAGGGAAATGGCAGTGAGAAAAGGAGAGCAGAGGGTGGAGAGAGCGAGTGAGCGAGAGAGCAAGAGAGAGAGAGAGGGTGGAGAGAGAGAGAGAGCAGAGAGAGAGAGAGAGGGTGGAGAGAGCGAGAGAGAGAGAGAGCAGAGAGAGAGAGAGGGTGGAGAGAGAGAGAGAGAGAGAGAGCGAGAGAGAGAGCGAGAGAGAGAGCGAGCAGAGAGAGCAGAGGGTGAGAGAGAGAGGGTGGAGAGAGCAGAGGGTGAGAGCGAGAGAGCGAGAGAGGGTGGAGAGAGAGGACGGAAGGGGAGCAGACAGAGGAGGAGAGATATGCTTAGAGCAGGAAGGGAGTATTTCCCCTTCAGAGAGCGGGGGGGGGGCAGGGAGAGGGGGGAGGGGAGGGTTAGAAGATTAGCACTGTGGCGCCTGGATCTTAGGGAGGGCCAGGATACGCGCTAAATAGGAAACAAACAGCTGTAAAAAAAGCACCCCACCCCCACACTCTAAACAACTGCACACAGCCTGGGAAACGCTTCAATCCGTCCTACACAAACACTCAGCACTCAGCTCCCACCACACACACACACACACACACACACACACACACACACACGAGTATGTGGGTGGTGTTGAGATCCACGTCTGCGACTGATCTTGCATGAGCACCCACCTGCATAAGAGGCACTTTCTGGCTGGGTGGAGTTGACTGGTGTGGTGGCGCCCAAGGCTGCTGTGAAGGAGGAGACTTCTGATGGATGGCAGCCAGGTGTGTCTGTTGGGGCGGGGGCAGGGGCAGGGGCAGGGGCAGGGCAGCAGAAGGGGGGCACACCTGCTGCTGCATCTGCTGGAAAGGCATCGAAGGTGACTGCAGCTGTGGCCCCGCTCGCTGGGGCTGCTGAGGGTGCAGTCTCTGGTCGGGTGGGCCCTGCTGTGGAGGCAGCTCGTGGCTAGGGTTGGGGGTTCGGCCCTGGGCTCTGTGGTTGGGCGACAGAGAGTTGAACACCTGTGCGGGGAGCTGCTGCTGCTGGGGGTGGGGGTGGGGGTGGGCGTGGGGCATCTGCTGGACCCTCTGGGGCAGAGGCATGTTGCCTGCAGCACTCTGAGGAACAACACCAGGGTAACCGCCGGCGGCAGCAACCATGTCTGGGACCAGGCCTGCACTGGGAGGGCGACTGTGCTGAGGGGGAGGGGGGGTGCCAGCAGGAGTGCTCAAGTTCCTCATGGGTGACATGGAGGGGGGCGACCCGTACGATCCCTGAGGTGGAGGCAGATGCTGCTGCTGCTGCTGCTGCTTCTGCTGGGCAGCAGTAGAGTTCTGGCCCGGGTGCATAGCCTGAGCGTTCATTTGGTTCATCTGGTGGAGCGCAGGCTGCTGCTGCTGCTGCTGCTGGTGCTGGTGCATTGGTCCCTGGGGGGGCCCGCCAGTAGGCGGGTATCTGGGCTGCTGGGGTGGGGGGCCACCCTGGCTGGTGTAGCTGCTGCTGCTGGTGTTAAGGCTCATGCTAGGACTCATCCCTGAAGGGTTGGCTAATCCCTGATTAAGGTTGCCGTACGGAGGGTAGGGAGGGTACTGTCCTGAGCTGGTTCCAGTGTTTGGAGTCACAGGCTGGGTGTGCATGTTGTAGCCCATGCTGGGGAGGGCTCTTCCAGCGATCACCTGCTGCTGCTGCTGTGGGGGCTGCTGCTGTCTCGAGGGACTGGGTGGGTACTGGGCGTTATGAGCGCTGGGTACAGTGTCAGGCCGATGCCCAGCCTGGTTGGGTCGGTGGAGGAACTGCTGGGGGGCCTGTGGGTGCCTCTGAGGCTGCTGTGCGGGGTGCCTCATGGGAGGGGCCCCAGGGGGGGGTTGGAGGCCAACGTGGCCCATGAAATGACTGGGCTCCTGCGGCAGGCTCTGGGGAAAGTGGTTCATCCGGGGAGGAGGAGTCTGCGTTTGGCCATGTGGTGCAGGCATTGTGTAGTCACTGTGACCCATGTAGGGGCCCATCTGATGACCCCCGTGGCCTTGGGGGCCCGAGGCTCCGTGTTGAGTCTGGGTTGGTTGCTGCTGCTGCTGCTGCTGCGACTGGAATGGGGGGCGGCCCTGTTGCTCGGGCACCTGCACCACTTGCGGCGGGGGACCCCAGGCAGCGCCACCACCCCCGTCACTAAAAGCCTGGGCGCGGGCGTCACCCTGTGGGCCAGGATAGCCATGGTGCCCGGGTGGTGCCGGTCCTCCTGTGCCAGCGGCGTGGTAGCGGGACTGCTGAGGGGAGGCCATGCCGTTGACGGGGCCGTTGGCTAGCATGCGGGCGCTCTGTTGTTGCTGCTGCTCATATTGGCTGAAATGCTCGTAGTGGTGGCCTGGAGGAGGGGGTCCCAGCTTAGGTTGGCCAGGAACGGCCTGCGAGGGCATGTGGATGTTGGAGGCGAGTGGCCCATAAGCCTGCTGATGATCGTGACCCATGGCCGGGCCCATAGGGTTGGCTTGTTGGGCCTGCGGCGGGTAGCCACAGTCCCCCAGACCCTCCAGCTCGTCTGAGAACAGATTCCCGTCGTCCCCAAACAGGCTCATCATACTGGGGTCTGTCATGGTGGGGCCAGGTCCCCCCTAGCAGCACGGCACCGGAGCCAAGCCTCAGAGACGGGAGGAGGGACGTGAGGGATGACGTGGTGTGCTCACGCAGAAGAGGTGGGTGTCCTCAAAGCCGCTAATCCGCTAACCAATCTGCAACATGTCACTCCATATTTCCTTAATTCACTCAGTGAAGTGGAAGATAAAGTCAGGGCACAGGACCTGCAGAGAGATGAAGAAAAACAAAAACCATTAGCAGACAGATTCAGGAGGTTGGGAAATTCACCCTTTCTAGCCATAGTCTTCATATCATTATGTCTGTGCCCGGAGTACATTACAATGGAAAAAACTAAAGTGCCTTCACACACACACGCACACAGACAACTCACAGACAACACACACAGACAACACTCACACAGGAAACACTCATACACACACAAAAGTGGAGGGACAGCAAACAAGCCTGAGCCCAACTTTAATTCCCCTCCCCCACCCCACAGCACACTCTTCTTTTTTTAAGGTCAAACAAAAGGGTTCCTCTCAGCACACACACACACACACACACACACACACACACACACACACACACACACACACACACACACACACACACACACACACACACACACACACACACACACACACACACACACACAAGCACCCAGCCCAGGCTCATTCATTCATTCATTCTTTACAGCTGGGCTGTTGGACGGACGGGGAGAGAACAAAGGCTATGGGAACACAGAGGAGGCCAACACAAGCGCTTCTAGTTAAACAGCAGCAGCTGCCGCCGACCCAGCCAGGCAGATGTGGGAACACAAGAAGGCTGCCCACCTGCCGAAGAAAATGGAAGTATATGTGTGTGTGGGGACCACAAGTACACATACGTGTGTGTGTGTGTGTGTGTGTGTGTGTGTAAGAGAGTGAAAGAAAAGGCACTTTAATTCATTATTTGGCTATAGCAGTGTGTTTGTTTGTGACGATGCGGATGTGTGTGTGTGTGTGTGAGATCTGGGAGTATGGCACTGAATCTGTGAGCCAGGCGCCTCTAACCTGTCCCTCCCGAGAGGTGTAATCAGATGAGCTGAGCCAGGGGAATTATGGAGATGTGAGATAAAGCAGGCCTGGCTGGGGGTTGGGCCTCAGTCAGACAGCCAACTCACTAACTCACTAACCACGCCTCATCCACCTCCTCTTGGGTGTGTGGGGAGGGCCACGGGGGGGGGGGGCCACGGGGGAGGGCCACGGGGGGGGGGGGGCCAGAGAGTGCGCATGTGGAGTGGGGAAGAGGGGGGGGGGGGGGGGCCAGAGAGTGCGCATGTGGAGTGGGGAAGAGGGGGGGGGGGGGGGGTGAGGAATGCGTCGCCTTAACTTACTTCAACACAAGCACCAACCCCTCCCCCAAACCTCCCCCTCTCATCTGAGGGCCCTGGACATGGCTGTTTAAACCATCCACACACACACACACACACACACACACACACACACACACACACACACACACACACACACACACACACACACACACACACACACACACACACACACACACACACACACAAATCTCCCATTAAGCTTCCACAGCAGCCATTTTACCTTGCACTGCTCAACACTCATTCTAAAAGTTCAAACAGATCCTTCTTAAGAGCCAACTAAAACTCTCAACTTTCCAGATCTTAAAAGGAAAAATAAATCAGGAGGGATTGCTTTCACACAATTGATGGCCACAGACGAAGGAAGAACACATTTGATAAAGCCATCATGGCATATTTGATTTAAATATGGTGAAGTGGAATACATTGAGGACAGGATTTGTAAATGTTAGGGTACCTGACAGGAGACCTCACAGGTACCTGGGAACCTACAGTACTGGGACCAGATAGATAGATAGATAGATGGATACTTTATTAAAACCTACAGGTCTGGGACCAGATAGATAGATAGATAGATGGATACTTTATTAAAACCTACAGGTCTGGGACCAGATAGATAGATAGATAGATACTTTATTAAAACCTGCAGTACTGGGACCAGTCACCCATAGTAACTACTCCTATTCTTAACATGGATATGTATGGATATTACCAAAAGAAAAACGGTTCAATGCTTATGTTTAGCGCCTTTTAACAGTACACACTTGCAGAAGTAAGCATGCTTTAGCTGGCTGCCCAGGGACACACTAATGGCACTGTGATGATGACTTATGAGAAATGAGATCGGTCATTTGCAAGGGGTCTCAAAACCTCACAGAATGTCTTAACATTTACAATTCCGTATCTTGTGTGCACAACCAGATTCCATATTTCTGATGTGAAGTTCAACATTTCCAGTCCTCTTGGATGCCAAATGAGCATGGCCCATTTAAAGACCGCACGCACGCACGCACGCACGCACGCACGCACGCACGCACGCACGCACGCACGCACACACGTGTGCCCAACCATTGGAACCCAAACTTCAAGCAATTTTAGTGAATGTGTATCTGGAATGGGAAGTTACAGTAAGACGGGACCACACTGAAAATAACTAAGTGGCCGTGTCAACACGCTACACAACACTCAGACCATAATATCTCTATTAGTTTAAAGTTCCCTCTCGTTGCTAAGTGACGTAAAGTATACATTTTTGTACAACGGAAAGACACATCCTGCCCCATAAAGAATTGTACGCCTTTGAATGGTCCTAGTGCCTGAAACGCTCCTAGGATGCATTAAAGTGACATTGATCATCATTGAGCATCACGCTAGCTCTGGAAGTTAAATCAAGTTCAACTTCAATCAGCGCTCAGCTCCTACGTGACTAGCGCAACACTAGCGATGTCGAGCGCTCCGCTGCCAAACCATAGCAAACAAGAGAGACAGGCTACTGCTTTTACTGCTACTAGCGCTGGTCAATGTGATCCCACTTAAGAAAGTATGAGAAAGGTCTACAACTCAAGACCCAGAGGATTCTTTTCTCACTTGAAAATTTCAGAGAGAAAGAATGATTCAGCAATTACAGGTGAGCGAGAGAAAGAGGAGCCAGGAAGGAGAGGGTTCCCTCGAAGCTTTCTCCAGCAGACCAAACCATAAATCAGAGAGGCCTGTTCCCCAGCTGTCCGAGGCACGCTGCCTGCTCCTGCTCCTCTGCAAGAGCACACAGAGCAAGGTCACAGGAGGAGGAGGAGGAGAGCATTAGGAGGGCGGCGTCTGTGCAACAGCCCAGCCAAAAGCCGCAAATTTGAATCCCTGTGATCAGATTTGGTGTCTAAGCTGCCAAGGCCTGACCGTTCACCTAATTCTCTCCACAGAGTGACAGATGTGGCAAAACGCCAAGCTAGTCGGCACCGCCCACAGGAGGGGTTGTGGCCTGCATAGAAAGAGGCAGAGCAAGAGGAGAGAATGACTGAGGACTGAGGAAAGGCTGAGGGAGAAATCTGTAGTAGTGCTGCTGGTGGGCACAGAAAGTGTGTAGAGGATCCCCAAGGCATCTCCATCCCTGGCGTCCCCAACGTGGTCTCCCTACACTACCTGCCCCTTTACCTATGAGCACAAGTGATCACTGACACACCAGCACATTAACACATTACAGCTCTTATAGACCCACATACACACTACAGCTCTTATAGACCCACATTAACACATTACAGCTCTTATAGACCCACATACAGACTACAGCACAGTGCATCAGAGATCTTATAGACCCACATACACACTACAGCACATTACAGCTCTTATAGACCCACATACACACTACAGCACAGTGCATCAGAGATCTTATAGACCCACATACACACTACAGCACATTACAGCTCTTATAGACCCACATACACACTACAGCACAGTGCATCAGAGATCTTATAGACCCATACACACTACAGCACATCAGAGATCTTATAGACCCACATACACATTACAGCTCTTATAGACACACATACAGACTACAGCTCTTATAGACCCACATACAGACTACAGCTCTTATAGACCCACATACAGACTACAGCTCTTATAGACCCACATACAGACTACAGCTCTTATATACCCACATACAGACTACAGCTCTTATATACCCACATACAGACTACAGCTCTTATATACCCACATACAGACTACAGCTCTTATATACCCACATACAGACTACAGCTCTTATATACCCACATACAGACTACAGCTCTTATAGAGCCACATACAGACTACAGCTCTTATAGAGCCACATACAGACTACAACACAGTGCATCAGGTACTGGTTTGCCAAGTCTGCTGTTAATGGTATCAAGGTAGTGTGACACAGGAGGTTATTACCATGACTACCACAAACCAACACTGACCAAGATGCAGGATTATTAGGAGTAAATTGAGTAGCACAGATGTTTTTGGCTAAATAGGTCAAATTTGTTCCAAGAAATCCTCATAAAATGTGTCTCCTCTAGACAACATGGTGCAACTGAGACCCCCTAAAACACTGATCATCCCACTGTGTTCCATTTCACTTCAATCAGGTCCAAATGGTGCTGTATGGTCACAGAGTTGAAGCCTATTGCAGTGAGACACCCTCACACTTCCAACTGGATGATGTCTGATGTCTGCCCTACTGCTACCACTGATCAGGTTCTCTGATATAAGTCAGGCAAGAGCGCTTATGAGGGTACCTGTTAAACCTGCTTTCATAGCACCCAGAATCATCTCCCTGAATGGGGCTTTTTCATTCGTCCAAACAAAGCAACTTTAATTGTTGTTGCCATCCCTCCTGTAGACTAGAAGAGTGTTTCTCAACTGGCGGGTTGTGGCCTCATTCTGAATGGGTCGCAGTGTGTTGGGAGTTCCCATAGAACTTTAATGACTTTTGTAGAAAAATATATGAACAGTATCGCCTATTTTGAAATGGTAAAAGCAGAGTCTTCACGGTTCTCATGTGTCAATCACAAAAGGAAAGTGACATATGGCAGATGCATATAGTCTAGCGCAGTCCCAAGCGTTGGCTGGAGCAGTGCGATCACGTGAGCTTCCACTTAGCTACTAGTAGTTGGAGTAGCAGTACTTGGGGTCTACAGGGATGCTTGTTGAAACCTTGTGTTAGAGTTCATAATTCTGTTAGAAAAGTCAAACGTTTAGTTAATTACTGTAGTTATATTTCCTGAGTAACGTATTTTCTTGTCATTTGTGGTTAGCATGTGACAGATTAGCGATGTTATATGTATCCAAGGCTTGCACATGTTCTAAATCCCTAGTAGGCCCTGCAGCCAGGCATTCTTCTGATTTTGGTTGGCCACAATGAACTATGACTAGCCCAAATAAATAAAAATACCATTTCAATGTAGAAAAGATATATTTGAGAAAGCAAATAATAAACATATATTTATAACTGAAGGCTTATTGAAACTGGGCCCTGTTTTTAGATCTTGTGGGTCCAATCTGTTTTTTACTGCAACAATTATAAATATCATTACGCATCTTCCTAATGTTTGCTCATCTTTGTGTGTTTTCTTCAGGGGCTCTGCTGGCCTCTGGGTGCTGGAGGCCTGTGGGTGCTGGAGGCCTCTGGGTTCCCCCAGTGGAAGCCTGCAATAAATGTACTGTGGAATGGCCCTCAAGAAACTCCTCAAGAAACTCCCATGTTCCCTGCGGCAGAGGAAACCAATAGAACATGGCGAGCGTTCCTTAAGCACAACTTCTGGCATGATTTCCTCTCTTCTCACTAGCCTCTATAGGAGGATATTTATTACGTTCACTATGTAGGGAGCTGGTCTTGAATACACTGATTACTTTTGGTCACAAGTAACATTTCAAGACGAATGTCACTAACCAAGAAACCCTCCAAATGTCACCCTTTAGTCAGACATCATGGTAGACGCGAGGAAGAAACCAAGGAACCACATCTTTCAGCTGGTCAACAAATACACATGTACCACTGTACGACAGTGGTGTACAAGTGAACTACACGCCGCACCTCTAGGGGGCGCTCAGTAGCAAAAACGACCAATTGTTGCATAATGGAAATGGAAATGCAGAAGACAAAAGGGGAATGAGGTGAAATACCACCACATGGTAGGATACACGCCTTCTCTCCTTGAGGGGAAAAAACTGCAATATAATGCAATATAGAATAGCACTACACAGTATATTTTTTGCATATTAGAAGAAGGCTAGCAGAATAGAGATAGAATGCTGTATCTCGTAATGTTAACGAAAGTCAAACTGATTTCGTTGAGACGACCCACGTGTCAGATCCGCACCAACATTGAACAGGTTCTTCTTTGGTCCATGTTAAACCCTTTCCACCAGGTTTCATTAAACAAATAATACAAATAAATTACAGAAAAATCCGGAACAGTAGTTTTTGCGTTATCCCGCTGACAGGCAGCCCAACAAAAAGTAACGTAAAGAAAATGTATTTTTTGCTGTAGGTGACACCACAGCTTGCGTAGAGGAATCTTTGGAACCCATTCCCTAGTCCCCGTGTGATGCTGCTGTAGTCTATCAACCCGACCCAACCAGAGCCTTCGGCCTACACGTACCCTTGCCCACCATACCTTCATACACCCGATACGCATTTTCCTGGAAGGTAAATCATTTTCACCAGACAGTTTTCTGTTCCTACTCGACTTCCCCTTGTAAAAGCAACCCTACGAGCACACACTGAGGAATTTACACGTGCATAGGAAAGCCACTTATTGATCAGCAGAAAACAGTCTTCCCAAATGTCATGGAAACCTCTACACCGCTATCCTGGACCCACTTGTTTTTAGTGGCATCTATTAGTATATAGTAGGGATGCACCGATACCAGTATGGGTATCGGTGCCGATACTTCGTTAAAATACTCGTACTCGTTGTTGAATTGCCGATACCAAGCACCGATACCACTCATCAGTATTTCACTGCATCAAACTGGCCGGGCTATGCTGACACAAAATGTGATTTATTGTCCTACCTGTCCTACCATTCTCTGCCAGACTAGTAAGTAGCTTATTTGCCGTCTTGTGTTGCATTTGCTTGATGTTTGACTGTGTTAGGAAAGTTTGTCATAGTGTCAAAGTATTTCAGTATACAGGTTTCGCTAAATTTAGCTGCTAGCATCTTGTTAGCGATTAGCAATTCCGTTGTGCTGCCTTAACGGCGATTTGGGCTCATTTTAAGATAAATGACGACGACAGGAGTAAGGCACAGTGTAAGATCTGCACTGCTACGGTGTCGAGGGGCGGACAGTAAAGTACTCTGTTTAACACAAGCAATTTGATTAAACATCTGAAGACGCACCATAGTGCTAAGTACACAGAGTTCACTGATGCTAGTGGCGCAAGACCGAAGCAACCAATCTTAACTGACGTCTTGCAAAAGAAAAAAACTCGCACGCGCACGCACACACAGAGAGAGAGGTAGAGAGAAAGACTGTGCCACATAGGTTAAGTGATTGTTTGTGTACTTGAGCAGGAGATTCTTCTGATCCTTTTGTAACTGAAATGTGCTCGTGCTAATCCAGTAATAGTTCTGTTCACTTTTTGTTAAGCAGACTGTGTTGTTAACTATGCAGCAAATTGAATTGCCTTTATCTGGTTATATTTGCATTTTGTCTAATGTGATGATATTGTCTGTTTGAAGGCTTTTTTTGTGTGTTAAAACCAGAAAGCTCTGTTTATTTTTTGGCTTGGGATAGCCTTCTGTTAATTTTGTACTATAGGCTTGACATAATCTGCAGAGGATAAAATAAAATCTGCCTCCAAATTAATTGCACTTTCATGGAGACCAAATCTAAGAAGTATCGGTATCGGTACTCGGTATCGGCAAGTACACAAATAAAAATACTCGTACTCGTATCGGTTTGTAAAAAAGTGGTATCGTGCATCCCTAGTATATAGTATTCAGAAATATGGTTTCATTAGTGTAGAATTATCTGCAGAAAACGATTTGTTGGGTTGGTTTTCGTGAGCTTGGAATGAAGACCTGCTTCCTATGTAGTCCACCATGCGGTACTGCTATGTTTCTACAGTAGCCCCAATGGACAAACCAAAACACTGTCTCGACTGAGTTTATCCATAAAACACTTGCTGCTCATATAAACTAGAACACAGCTTCATTTACATTTCATTCCACTTGAAAGCAAAGTGATGAAACACACGGAGTAAAGCCATTCTACGACAGCATCCAGCAGCCATAATGTCAAGTGATGAGGTTACCTTAGATTTATAAATTTGGGTTCTCAACTTTTTCACAACACAAAATGGTTGGCCAGCAAACAATGATTCCTCTTCTAACCGGCTCCACCCAATCAAGCTGCCACTTCAACGTCAAAAAGAGAAATGCTCTCCAGAGCCAGTGTTGCCATGTTTCTATAGTCGCCCAGAATGGACAACGCAACATGGCGGGATCCATATTAGACAACCACTCTCCCTATGTAGATAGTTAGCACAACGATTTGTAGTAACAGGTGATTTATACACCTAACCCGTCAAACATAATTATGAATACTATATTCCATTCCTGCTAATAGATCCCATAAATCCTACACACTACACCTTTAATCTGATCAATGATATAGCACATTGAAATGTTTGCTTTGGGGACACTTTAAAGGTGCAATGCAATCATGGCTGGAGTAATGTGATAAGACATTAGATGGAGTCTGACTGACTTCTCTCAATGAAAAGAAGTGGGAGATGGTTTGGCTTGAGTTTACCTCCTGCTAACAGAATATAGTTCTGGAGGATTCTATCTGAATCTCATTAGACGGCATCATTTACTACAAATATCTACAATCATTAGGTTTTAAAGAAATAATATTTCTAACAGTGAAAGTGGAATACAACCTCACACCACTAGGTTATTTTCATTTACCCAGAACAATAAGCTAGACATTATTTTTGCTCATAATGCTGTCAACAATAAACCATTAGCACACCGCCCATAAATCACACTCTCCCAAAAAGCAGGGGGAACCGGTCCGGTCTGCAGGACCATCTGTGCGTGCACATTGTTTTCTGCTGAAACCAAACCAATGTGGCCGTGCCAAGAGAGAAGGACATTGTGACTACACAGCAGAAAAAAAGACCTGAGGGGAAAGGAGGATGATGATGAAGGAAGGGAAAAAGAGAGAGAGAAGACCCACCAAGTGAGGAAGATTGCCATCATTAACACTTCATGACTCCTTTCGAGTGCACTTTGCCAGTCACTGATTAAGCGATCCCTTCCCATGTCCCCATGGCACAGAGAGCTCCTTACAGTGCAGAAAGAGAAGAGCAGAGAAGAGCAGAGAGCACAAGGCCACCTGTGGTACTGGGACTGATCGCTCAAAATGGAGGTGAACCATCACCACCCATCAGGCAGTCAAGGGGGTGGAGGCACTCAAAAGAAAGGCCGTCACAAACACACACCACCACCATTATTATTTAGATATGTGCTCCTCGCTGTAGACAAGGCCTGTGTGTTCACGCTGTATGGTCAGAATGAGTGAAACACTCACAGGATGTGAGGGACATAGGGGAGAGGAGGCGGCGGGCGGGCTGGCGGGGGGGGGGGGGGAGGGGCTGCTGTCCGCTCATTCAGTTTGTGTGGGGATCTGCTTGCTTTACGCGTGGCTGCCTTGCTAATGGATGGGATTTCTCCCTCCCTAGTAGCTCACCAAAATGTGTGTCTGAAAACATGTGTCCTTGTGATGGTGGGTGAACGGTACCTTGACACAATTGAGGCTATGCTCATCAGAAATGTTTAAGTTTAACCCGCAAAAATTAAAATAATAAAGTCACTTCAAATGACTGTCACCCTGTCTGCCATGGCCGTGGCCAAATTAGTCAAAGCCTCATGGGGCTGCGATTCCTCCCCAGAGCAGGGAGTGGCACAGGCCCAGGCCCAGGCGCTCCCAGACACTGGGGCTGGAGACACTGGGGCTGGAGAGGGAGAGGGAGAGGGAGGTCCCCGACTCAGTGAAATGACCCAGAAGTGTCTAAGTGGAAGCCATGATAGGAGCTGGTCAAATACTCTAAATGCTGAAAGAAAGGTGCTTCAAAGCTTCTTTTTGTGTGTCCTTTTACATAGGGTACACAGGACTATCCTGAAAAGAGATAATGCCACCCTACAATTCCTTGAGGGCGCAACAACAAATGATAAACATGTCTTAGGTCAATAACATCCAGAGCCACATAATTAGTTAGTGAGTATAATAAGTACTACATAAATGGTCAGATTCTCTTAGGAATAGACAATTGCAGTGCTAAGTCCTCATGGATTCTCCATAACATCTTTCTTTGATCTGATCTGATGTTTTCCATCAAGGTCAAGAAAAAGTGGTTAGGAAAGGACATAGAACGTATTTTTCCCCCCTATACAACCACACGCTCTCAGACAGTAGGACCAGTAATGGGATTTATTAAAAACTTCATCACACCAGCAACAGCTAGCACTAACTAACCACTAATCATTAACAAACTGAAAGTGCTACATTTTACCAGTGGGGTGAAGACACAACTTTTGTTTTACTGTACCAACATATCTGAAGCAAAGACTAGGTCGCAGAGACAAATAAGGTACCTAATTCCCATGTTCTCAAAGGACATTCTACATTACAAACCACCCAGGCTGTAGACGGAGCCAAATGGAACACACATGGAGCCACACATACGCTGCAGGGAGCAACCACTCCCCAATCACAGCTTATGATTCAAGAACTCATTAATACACATCCAACCTAAAAGCATGAAATAAGAGTTGAAAAGAAATGGGGGAGGAGGGGGGGTGGACCACCACACCGGTGAGAACAGGGTCTCATGCTGGTGGATCAGAACACTCCCACATGTCCAGGCTTGTGCACTGTGTGGAGGCAAAGGCACATGGATGGAGAAAAATGACACATTTCAATAAGCGGATGGCTTTTTCAATGAGTTAGTGGTTTTCCTGACACAATAGCTCCAGTGGTTTGAGAGGCACTGGTTGATTGTGACTGTGCTGTGGAGACACAGAGTTTACGGCACAGATGCTCCTGCTCTATGATGACTGATTACAGTCAATACTGATGGGAGGGAGGGAGCCCATTGTTTATCTTTGTGTGTTCTCAAAAAAGGACACAAAAAAGGAAGCAACAGGTTGGGGCAGTAGTTAACGTAAAGATGATATGCGGCTCCTCACTCATTTGAGAGTGTTATTCCATTAGGGTGGGGGAGGGTGATGGCAAGCTTAGGAGAAGAGAAGAGAAAAGAAAAGAGCCTGCTTGTTTTTCAGCACAACAGGCCAATACAGTCTTCTTGCTTGGAGGGGGTTGGGGATTGGTTATCTGAAATGAGTTTGATCCAATCACCAAGCCTGTCGTGAAAGACTTAAATGCATTTGGGCTGGCTAAAAGTTCTTGCCTATTCAATGGCAAACACAACTAACGCAAAACAAATTTACAAAGAAATGAAAAGAGTTGGTGTGCTCTTGAAGGAATGGTGGAATAGCCACCCTGTTCTCCCTGCATTCACAGGTGAAGAGAAGATGTCCCCTTCTTTGCAGTCTCCACTCGAGCGCCTAATTATGCCTCGACTTTAGGAGGAAGCTCTGAAAATGAACGTAGGTGGTTGAAGTATTCTAAATGCACTGATTGAAGATTGTTGTACAACTCCGCACTGCTTAACACTGGTTTTCCACTGTAACATTCCCAATCATATTCTGCAGAAAAGGTGTGATCTAATACCAACTGCCAGCTGGATTATTTCCCCAGTAATCATTCCATGTTATGAAGCTTTAAACAAAACAAAATAATTGACTGTGCCAAAATGTGACATACAGAATATTGTCACGGTTTAAGATCAATTCTGTTAGTAATTGATCTGTTCTAGTTTATTAGGGGCCTTTCAGAGGAAGCATGATCTGATGTAGGCCAACATTTGACAAGCAAGTAGTCACACAGTCATTGGATCAGTAGGCTGCAGTTTCATCAAACAACTCAAACTGCCTGATTGTCAATTAGGCTTGCAGACCATCTGCAGAGACAATATATAGGCAATAGAAATGCTCATGAACCGTCACCTTTTAAGTCCTGGGAAACTAACCGACAACAAACATTTGATCACTTTCTTGTTTAGATTTCGTGGAGCCCTGTGAACGCAGGGAGGTATTGTACTTCACAAGGGAAACGTGTTCGAGTGCTAATTCAAAAGGTTTAAATACACGACAAACCCAAACATTTTCCTGGAAACAAAACAAATAAACAAAAACAAACAACTCCTCTGCTAATACATATATGGTTAATACGGTACTTGCTATATGACCTGATGCTTAAATAACTGCAAAATGCAGGCGAACTAAAGGCAAAAAGCCACAATGAAACCCAACATCTGCTCCGCCATACCGGCCTCGTATCTCTTCATTCAGTGTCCCGACACACATTAAAAGCTGCCATCTTAGGTTAAAGACTTGTGTATGAGTGTGTATATAGGAGGGGGTGACTCAAAAGATAATACACTGCAACTGCGAACTATCCCAATCCCGAAGTGTTCTTACGTCCTCGCATATTTTGTAATATTTGAACTTATATATATATATATATAGATAATAAACAAAAACTTACCAAGCATTTCGATGGCAACTCGCAACTTCGCAGTAGCTAGTGAACGTTAGGTTACCACATGATCAAAACAGGCCTGTAACGTACATCGCCATGAATCAACGTTCGATTTCCTGCTAACACTAGTATTCAGCAGGTGTTTTTAACTCGCCTACCGTATTTAAGTAGTTTAATACGAAACCGCAAACTTGTCCGACTTTCCGGGTGCAATATTGCTAAACAAACAAAACCATAAACTTTTACAAATGCGGAAACGTGATGAAACAAAAAAATCGGCCAGAGTTATACCTGAATTTAAACTAACGAGGCATTCTTGATTAAGTTAATTCCAATTCATTTTCCCAAAGTAGTAGATATTGTTAGTAATAACGAGGGTCGTATACTGCGGTTGACCAGCCAGGCTGCTAGTTGAAAGACAATGCAGGCGATGGTGCCGTTCTGTTCTAGCGCCAGCACCAATGGGGGCACTTCCAACTAGCTAATTACCATTGCGCACGTTTTTGGTCGGAAGCGCACTTCTTTCAATCAGAGAAATAGCTGCTTAAAAGACGAATGTTACACAGTAAAATCCACCAGAAACGACCATTGTGCCTTTCTATTGGGCTTTATTTACTCTTTAGATAGTAATTCCAGAATTTACATCGAAAATAAGTAGCTAGCCGAAATGATTGACCATCTGGCCTCAAGCAACCTTCCCCTATCTATAGATATTGTCCTCCGGACGAGCTACTTTACATCCCAATGAAACAGACTCCGTTACTTTTGCCACAAATATCACCCTATTAATTGAGAAAATAGTTTTCATTAAAATTCAACTTTTCATTGAGCACAGTCGGCTTTCGTGTTGTATTTAGTCACGAATACGAAAGGTCGGGGATCTCCCTCTACTAACTCATTCAGCTCAGCCAATGACTCACCTCGACACTATAACCACCTCGTGTTTCTACCAACACACAATTAGCTTGCTAACGTATCGGCATATCTAACAAAGCCTAAGTATTCCCGACTTAAGTTTATTTTCCTTTAAAATTACTTCACGAAAACGTCTGCATTCATTGGGTCCTTACCATGTGAATCGAGGGACCATATTTATAGCCGATACTTTCAGAAAACTAGTCGGGACTCCTTTGCCCTGTACAATGCAATAGCACCACCGCTAGCTAGCTACTTAGCCATAGCATATGAGCAGGTTGGATTGAGTACATTAACTTCGACCATAAATAAAAAAAAATACTGTTAGTCGTCATAACTATACAGTGTTTGTAACCCTCACCATCATTTTACTTTGTTTAAAATTTGTGGTAAAATAAGAAAGGAAACTAGAGCAAATGGAGAAAATAATAAGCTAAAAAGACAAATACCTTGACTTTTACTTTAAAGATCAATTACGTTAGCCATCTCAATACTAAGTTGATATGGAACAGATATGGTGTAACACGAATAACTTCCAAGTAGTTAGCTAGATGGCAAATGAATAAGCAGCGACTATTAACAAGTTCACCCAAACAAGAACGTGAAGACATTGGCATAATGTTACGTTTACGTTAGCGATAAGGTTACTCACGTTACCCTTATGGGTCAGTTTAGGGTTTTCGCAAATTAACTCCTTTAGTATGTCCAAGAAAATCCTGTTGTGTGAACAGATCCCCGAAGTATAGTTCCCGTCGTGAGTGCCGTCCTTTCCAACACAGGCTGTCTCCTTTGTGTTAATTTCACTCAAATCGAGTTTAATCAGATCGATCTCGCGTCCTCTCCACTAGACACTCGCTCACCTTCCACAGACAGGGGGCGCGTTCATGGCTTAGTAGATAAACATGCGTGCGCGTGAATGACCCTGGTGGGCTATGGCGCATGTGCGCCTATTATTATTATTATTATTATTATGATTAATAATAGTAATGTTAATGTTGTTGTTGTTTATATTCCGACTGAGATAGTCAGGTGTTGGCTAAGTTATTTAGTGTGGAATGTTTGGTATTTGTTATAGAAAAACACTGTAAGCTACTTCTATTGCACTTTTTATTGCTGTCCAACCATCAAACCATCACAAGAAACGTTCTATGCCTATCCATCTGATGAAACACAACGTTTTTATTCCTAAACTTACCGTGATGTTACACATGTAAGTTTTAGAACCAAAATGCTCCTAAAAATGACAAGGTCATTTGTCACTCTGACGTCTGCAATGTTTTGTTGGCTGAATTTTAACTTTGAACCGTCGGTAGTGCAATTTGTCCTAACCTTTTCACCTATGCTCAACAATTTACAAAACTTCCATAACCCGGATGTCCCTTAGCTCGAGCTTATCTCTTAGTTGCCTGCAGAACTATTTAAAGGGACAGGCACTCCCTATTTATCCTCTACTCTACTGCAATCAATATTCATCCTTTCATTCAACGCTAAGACAGGGCTCAGTCCTTCGTCAGAAGTGTTAAACTCACCCACGGCTTTGCTAGGCTATCCAACTGAACTTGAATAAACTAAAACTGAATGTTGGCCTATCCGACAAAAAAAAAACAACAGAACACCAATCAGTTGAGCTAAATATTTAGTTCTTTGCTGAATTAATGCCTTTGAGTAGTTGGTCATCTTCATCAGCTCCTAGTGATTGAAAATACAATAAAGGTTGATATCAACTGATCAGTCAAATCAAAGTTTTCTTTCGAATCATGTTTGTGAATATTGGCTTGTTGTAATACTAATACACCATTGTTCTAACAAAAATAAGCCCATTCTCTGTTTGCCATTTTCAGTTTAAGGTGCAATAGAGCTTTTTGTTAGCAAAAAGTTGGCAAACTACTGTGATTTAATTCTAAAGGCACACATATATATGTATTTGTTTTGTTATTGTTTTGCTGTATGTGCATCCTTTCTTTGTTTTCAGTAATGTACTGTATTACACCCAAACAAAAAAAACATCTGAATTATGTACATTGTTCGTTGAAAACACAAGCAAATATTGTTATCAAGCTGTTACATTGATTCATGTAGATGCAGACTGAAAATAGTTAGTAAACCAACATCACTGATTAACACAGTGTGGTGGTGGATGTGGATGTGGATGTGGATGTGGTGGGTGGGTGGTGAGTGGATGTGAAGATTCACCACTGTCAGTCTATGCATCAGTCATCATGCATGGTTAAAGAAAGTAAAAACAGCAAGTACCTTTAAATTGCAGAGAAGGAGGAAGAGGGACTCTGTGCAACCTGTCCTGAGATAGTAGAAGTTCATCTTCTAAAGCAGCAAATAATAAAGAAGCAGCAAGGAATCATTAGATAGCATGCTTAGCAACTGTTAGCAAATTGCTTCTAGAAGCTTCTTCCTGGATGCTGTGAGACTGACAAATTCTGCAACACACTGAATAATTGCTGCTATTACTACAGTTTTTTGCATCACACTGAATCAATTCTGTACAACACTAAACCATTTGGCGCTGTTACTATTACTCCATATTTGGGCATTGCTGTGATTTGAGACTGATACATTCTGCAAATCACACAGATGTGCGGCTATTATTACCATTGTTACATATCAGGGCATATTGCAGTTTGGGCCACCTGCTTATCTTTCAGATTTTTTACAGTCTTTTTCATATCCTCACACTTTTCTCATTTTTAACTATATTTATTTACTTCTTTTATTTAATGGTGTTTCATTGTGTTCCTTCTTCTTGATTTTATTACTGCTACTACCTGAACTGGGACCTGAGTACTTCACTTTGTTCCCTTGTACAACAAGTTCTGGAATGACAATAAAACGTCCTTATCCTTGTCCTCAAAGCATCAAAGTTAACTCACTTGTATACATTCATAGCTATCAAATTAATTATGTACAGTGCCCTCCACAATTATTGGCACCCCTAGTGAATATGAGCAAAACAGGCTATAAAAAAATATGTCTTTGCTGTTTATCCTCTTGATCTTTCACTCAAAATATTCACAAAAATCGTACCTTTTCATTGAAGTAAAACTATTGAAAGAAAAAAAAACTGTTGACATTAAATAAATATTTTTCCCCAAAACATGTGTGCCACAATTATTGGCACCCCTTAATTTAATGTTTTGTGCAGCCTCCCTTTGCCAAGATAACAGCTCTGAGTCTTTTCCTATAATGCATGATGAGGTTGGTGAACACATGGCACGGGATCTGAGACCATTCCTACATACAGTATCTCTCCAGATCCTTCAGATTCTGAGGTCAACGTTTGTAGACTCGGCTTCAGCTCATCCCACAGATTTTCTATGGGATTTAGGTAGGGGGACTGTGATGGCCATGGCAAAACCTGTATTCTGCGGTCGGTGAACCATTTTTATGTTGATTTTGAGGTGTGCTTCGGATCATTGACCTGCTGGAAGGTCCAACCACAGCCCATTTTAAGCTTACTGGAGGGGGCTGTTAGGTTTTCATTTAATATCTGCTGGTATTTGATGGAGTCCATGATACCATGTATCCTAACAAGATGTCCAGGGGCCTTTGGAAGAAAAACAGCCCCACAACATCAAAGATCCGCCACCATACTTCACATTGGGTATGGGGTCTTTTCTGTATGGCTATCTTTCTGTCTACGCCAAACCCACCTTTGATGTTGTTGCCAAAAAGCTTTATTTTGGTCTCATCTGACCATATAACTCGCCCCATTGAAAGTCTGACTTACATTTGGCAAACTGTAGGCGCTTTAGTTTGTAGTTGATTGACAGCAGAGGCTTTTTTCTGGCAACCCTCCAAAACAACTTGTGGTGATGTAGGTGGCGTCTGATGGTAGTTTTGGAGACTTTCTGACCCCAAGACTCAACTCACCTCTACAATTCTCCAACTGTGATCCTTAGAGATTATTTTGCCAGTCGAACCATCCTCCTCACGGTGCGTGGGGTCAATGTACACACACGTCCTCTTCCAGGCTGATTCTTAACATCTCCTGTCGCTTTAAACTTCTTAATTATTTCCATGATAGTGGAAATGGGTATTTTCAACTCTTTAGAGATTTTCTTGTGTCCATTTCTTGATTTGTGCAGCTCCACAACTTTCCGTCGCACATCGTCACTGTGTTCTTGGGTCTTTCCCATAGTGATGAATGACTAATGGAATTTGGCCTGTGTCACCTTCATATTTGTACGCCAGTGGAACAGGAAGTCATGGTTGACCTCTTAAGAGTTCCTTATCAAACAGGTGAACTTAAAAATGTAAAACATGACTGGAAATATACTTCAGTTATATTTTAATTATAAGATTTTTCTAGGGGTGCCAATAATTGTGGCACACATGTTTTGGGGAAAAATATTTATTTAAGGTCAACAGTTTTTTTTTCGTTCAATAATTTTACTTCAATGAAAAGGTAAGATTTTTGTGAATATTTTGAGTGAAAGACCAAGAGGATAAACAGCAAAGACATATTTTTCTATAGCCTGTTTTGCTCATATTCACTAGGGGTGCCAATAATTGTGGAGGGCACTGTACATTGTTCGTTGAAAACACAAGCAAATATTGTTATCAAGCTGTTACATTGATTCATGTAGATTAACACAGTGTGGTGGTGGATGTGGATGTGGATGTGGGTGGGTGGGTGGTGAGTGGATGTGAAGATTCACCACTGTCAGTCTATGCATCAGTCATCATGCATGGTTAAAGAAAGTAAAACAGCTACGTAGAACAGAGTACTACTAGAATGGTGTGGTAGGGCAAACTCCTCCTCTAGCTTGCCCAGTGGGCATACGGTCTGCCAATGTAGCATCTACCCCATGAGATGTGCCTCTGCAGTTCCATCTCGGGACTGCACAAAACCATATATTATATCATAACAATGTATCACTTTATTGGAGAATGGGGACCCAAACATCGTTACACTAATATTGTTTCTGTCTTGTGTTTTACACAGCTGCACAATGACCCAATATACACAATCTCTACCCCTCAATCTGCAGTGTGTATTAACTCCATGATCAGTAATGGAGGAAGTGAAGTAAAAAAAAAAGAAAAAAAAAGAAAGAATGATCACCTGCCCATGTCGCTGGCGCAGCCCGCTCTGCTTCTCCCACCAACGTGTGATGTCTGAGGCATCTGAGTAGGGTGTGCTCAAGTGGATAGAACTGAAGGCCCACATCTACACGTTGTGCTCAAATATAATGCATTTAGTTCACCTAGCTAAAGTTAGCTGTGTGTAGTGGTAGGTCCTTAATAATGCCTAGCTAAAAAGCTGGCCCTTTGCAGCTAAAAGGTAGCCAGATATGACCAAGCTGCATAAAGCAGCAAGCTTGTTAGCCATCTGTACTTTTATTTTGAAAACCTTAACACATCCAACCAATGCAATATATCCATATTATCAAAATGTAAAAATGCTTTTAAATGTGTTTATACACAAAATTACAGACTGTAAACAGCCAGAGTTGTTTAGTATTAAAGTTACATGTCGAAAGTGGCAGACATTTCTAGAATAATGTACAGCCTTTGTGTGCCCTTCAGTTCAGGATAGCTTCAGAACTGCAGAAGTTCAAGTGATGTTTACCTGCAGCTTCTAGCAACTTCTGAGGTTTATCAATGGCTTTGGTTTCATGCACTCTATTTTTCCACCTCACTATCTTAAAGTTCTTAAACCTACCTTTAACCAACACATGAATACATTTCATATAGCAATGGAAGTACGCTGGATTAAGTTGTCTCCTATTGGCAAAAAATACTAGTGTGGCAGACATGACAATAATTACATATAGGCATAATAAATAATATTGTATACTTTTAAATAGCATATGTACGCAATAACATGGCATGGTATAAGTTCAGAAGGTTTTATTATAGTTCATTGTGATAGCATTTCATTTCAAGAACACAGCAAATAAAGGGGTCACAAAGTTACTCCAGGTTTGGCTTTTTATCATACCCTTTCACAACAGACAAAGATGTTCACCATATCTACTAACATGTCATACTGCCAAAGAAAGCAAGTCATTACACAACCACTCAATGTACACTTATCGTTGATCTGCACTTGACATTACACAGCAGACTGAACTGCAACAAATATCCTGATGGAAAAAAAAAAGTATGCATACAAATATGCACATGTGTGTATGTGGAGTCCTATGAAGATATAAGTATAGACATGAGTGCAAGTGTACTACATTGTCCTGAAGTAGGGTAAAATCTCTGTATGATATATATATATACACATGAATGTGGGTGGATACATGGTATGTTGTGGTATGTTCAGTATATGTTTCATACTGACTTCTACCTAGTAACTGGGACATATTCTTTGAGTTACATGATTATGTGTTTTGCCGTCCAAAAGTCTCTTTTTAAGGCAAACAGCAGATCTATCTGGAGAAGTTGATCCATCTCTGGAGTTGTTAGAACAAAAACACGGGTAAACACAAATTTGGCATTAAAATAGGTAAAGAATAATGAGCCAGAGGTTTCTGTACATAGGTCAGAGAGCCAAGAGAGGGGAGAGGTTACATGACAGGAACAACTAAAAAGACATCACTGTAAAATGTTACCTCCAATGGTGGCCAAAGCAGGTGTTAAATGGCAGCAATACTGTTGCAAGTTCAAGCTTGGGTTCATACAGTAGAGAATTTCAGCAAAAATCCAATACAGAGGTCTAGCTCAGTCAATGTACACCAAAGCAAGAAATGATAACTATATATACAGAACGATAATGATAAATACAGAATGTTCAAACAGTCCTGCACGGTTTCTTCTTAAACACCATTTTGATAAAGGCTGATGAGTGTTAGCTCTGCTTTTGTTTTGCTTCTGATTTCAGAGTTCACCACAGTTTTTAGAGAATTCACTGACTACAAACCGATTAAAATACTAGAGATGACTTTGTAGTGTTTAATAATTTTAAGTCAAAAAGGGCACAAACAAACAAAATAAAAATAAAAATCACAACGGTCTTAGACGAGCATTACAAATAGGTATGTATACATATATATGGATATTTACTCTAAAGCTCTCATCTCTCTGCGTGACTGACTGGTAATAACCATTTCATATCTGCTGCAGCTTCAGTGCAGGCTTCAGGAGTTTTACAGAAAGATCTGCTTGGGACTTGGGCTCTACCTTTTTGTCATTCATTTTTCCTCCATTTGGTGGCCATCTAATATATGATTAGAATCCAGTCGTAGGGCTGGGCTGAGGGAGGTTAAGAAACTGTTAGTGAGCCCAACTAGTCCAGTACAAATGCAGGGAAGGGCGAGTCGGAGGTGATGGTGGGGAGGAGGAGGGGAGGTGTGCAGAGGACCAGTGCTCAGCAACAGCCCCCACCAGCTTGCTGTCCACCCTGGCTGCCTGGAAGTGAAGAGTTGGTGGCAGAATGCTGGGGGCCGATCTTGATGCCATTTGCCTGTGAACAGAAATTAGTTAGTGCAAGGTTGTCTAGAGCAATATACAAAAAGCAATTCAAATTGCCAGTCTGCCATAGCCAGGTTTATGACAAATATTACATAGGAAATATCGCAAATTTCTATAAATGAAAATACTGCTTCCATACAGGTCTAGATAAACCATGAGATAAACCATGAGTGCTATTTGAGCAGTGGTACGACATGCCAGGGAATACTGCCAGGGGTTTTAAACACACACACATACACACACATCACCCCAGAGGCATTTGGATTCAACCATCTTTGCAGCTCCAACCCAAGCAGCTTCCACCCCATTGAGAAGTTACAGTTTGAGGCATTCTTAAATTCAATTCACCTGGTTCAACCCAGACAGTAAGGGAGATCACACATGTTTGAGGCATGAAGAGAGGCGTCTTTAGCCAGGGGCAGATGAGGCGTGGTGATGTAGGGAGGCCAGGTCACCCCTGTCTCCTCCGCCATTCAGGCTCTCTCCCCTCACTGTGAACACCTCAGCCTTGTACTGCCCTCAAGATCAGTAGCTGCTTTGAAGTGGAGCAAGTTAGCTATTTCTCTCAAAGCAGTTCAATTGTTCATCATCCTCTATTGGTGTGTTGATTTTCCGGACGCTGTTTGAGAGTTGTTTGTAACAGGTTCAAAGTGTGGCGTGTCTCCAACAAGCTACTGTTTAACCCAGCTTACTGTTGGCATGAACTCACTGCCTTACTCGACCGAAACTAAACAAAGCCCTCGACTGTCGAGTGGCCCTCCCCTCATGATGCCTAGAGTCCTATGGCAGTGAAACAGTGTCTGCCCTCATGATGCCTAGAGTCCTATGGCAGTGAAACAGTGTCTGCCACGGTTTTTGGATTTTGTGACATGTCTAAGCCGTTGTCTAAGCGCACCTTGGTGCCTGGTTACGTGCGGTTCCATCCCTTGCCTCTTACCTGGCCCACTCTCACAACCAGGGGATTACGGCTCCATTTTTCCGGCAAAACATTGCACACGCTACCCAGGCTTGGGCTGTGTGGTTGGTTACGCTCCTGCAGACCTATCAGGCTATGTGCTTGGCCGAGCTTCATCGCATGCCGTCAGCGGGGAGCCTAATGACTGCCCTGCTCAATGCAATTCGGGTGGCTTCGGCTACATCCTGCACTGATGGTGCTGTGCAGCGCTGTCCCTGGGCAGAGGGATGGCTGCAACAGCGGTGGCTCAGGGGCACCTGACAGAGCACCAGAGCTACCTGGAAGAAGCCCTTTCTCCTGAGGGACTATGTGGACAGTGACTCCATTCAGGTGTCAATTTCAATCAATAAACCAAATGTAGCCAAATACCAAATTTCTAAATTTTAGCTGTAGCAGGTCTTGAGATCCTGTCAGTTGCAGCTGTTGCAGAGGATATATACATGTATGAATCCACCTGCTTGCTTCTGATTGTCTCGTCTCCTTCTCTCCTTCCTTCCCTTCTATCTAGTAAACCTCAGGAGAGTTTCTTGCTAGTTCACTTTAGCATCAGGGAACAGGCTCGCCAATCTAGTCAGCTAGCTTCATGTAATAAATGGTTCCAGTTCGCCAACTTAATGAAGCAGAGGCTAGATGTGGGTGACACAGCTTCAGATGTCTTATGAAGTTCTGGTGTTCTTCCTAGCTTTAAATCAAATTAGACCTATGACTAAAACCAGACTCAAATATTTTGAATTTTTGTTGAGAAAGTTAAGAATGTTTTAAATGACAAAATCACAATAAAATGAATTTGTATTTTTGTCTAAAAGTCTATGCCTACATTTAAAATTACTTTTTAGAATTGGCACTTTATGAACTTGTAGCAGTTGGAAAAAGAGTTTACTGTAATTGTCTTATTCACAGATTAGGCAATATGTTAGGCCTTAGGCACACTATTATGTACAGCTGTGAGTTTTATCTTGGGAATGCTCGTATAGGATGGCTATCAGGATCCTTTTTAAGCATGTTTTGAAAATGGTTTAAGTGCTACCATAATATACCAGGTCTTCTGCTTTAAACCAATAACCTCAGGTATTTAATGTATTGTTTTTATGACTTATTATACGGCTCCTCAGAATGTTGCAAAGTTCCATTGACTTGAATGGGCCACCCCAGCGTCCGGAGGTCTGATATTTCTTTATATTATATTGAAGGTAGGCTAAGTGATTGAGTGTTTTGCTCACTTAGATTCCATGACAGGCCAACAGCATTGTCGAGATCAATATGTATCAATATATCTCACGTCCATTCTGGAGAATGTAATTAGGCCTAGAATGTTAAATGTCTAAACTTGCCTAACATGTGATACATATACACAAATAAATCCATCTAATATTCTAAATCTGTCTCATGGTGCTGAAACAGAAGATGTATAGCTTAGGTCTCCATCAGCAGACGTTCTGGTACCTGCTGCGCTGCCACTTGTGGGAGCAGAAGTGTTCTGACTCGTGCACTTTTCCTTTTGAGGACAAAAAGCTGAATGCACAACTCACTTTGCCGACAAAATAAACAAATTTTTATATTTCAAAAGTAATTATGTCCACGTAATATATATCCTAGGCCACCAAATGTTTTGTTCACGACATTTCTGCTATATTATGGAAAGTATAATGTGCTGGAAAGGTATTTTGTCTGCTACATTCTGTGAGTCTGCAAGTTAAAAAGGGAATTGCGTCCACAGAAGCGTGCGTGGCATTAGAAATGAACCATGTGAAAATGAGTACAGAGATGAAATGTAACACTGGAACAATGAAATGCCCTTGTTTTACGGAAACAGACACCTCTGTTTGTATTGTATGATCTGATTATTACTGGGAAACAGTGAATGATTCTATGCATTTATGACGTTTATACAGGGAGACCTCCATCGTGCACCATTTGAACGTTCTGGGACACGTACGGTTCCCATGGCGCCTGCGATAAACACTCAATGAAGACACGTAGGTAGTTACCTCATTATTTATATCAAAGACCCCTTCCTGGATCTTCTCGTAAATCTCCTTGGCTGTGTTGATGAAAGCCTGACAAAGAGAAAAGGAAAACACATTGGTAGTTGCAGATGACCAGTGACTGAACTGGGCAGAGGAGAATCTGACCGTGTGCTGAGGTAAAGAACCAGATCAGGGAGGGCCACTGACCCACTGGACTCTCCAGACCTGTCAAACATCCACATCACTCTCCTCCACCCCTCACACACACACACACACACACACGCACACGCACACGCACACGCACACGCACACGCACTGAGATGCCAGGTCATACTGTAGAGAGATAAGAGCAGACTGATCACAAATAGCAGTGAGAAAATGAGGTCTGCTGCCCTCTGCTGTTGGACCTGTGTTTTCATTTGTATCCGCCGGATAAATGTCAAATATGTTCTAAAGGAAGTCTGATTGATTGTTTTTTTTACACACACACACACAGCCTGCGCTCTCTACCTCCCTCTGCTCTGTGTGTGTGTGTGTGTGTGTGTGTGTGTGTGTGTGTGTGTGTGTGTGTGTGTGTGTGTGTGTGTGGGTGTGTGTGCGTGGGTGTGTGTGCGTGGGTGTGTGTGTGTGCGCGTGGGTGTGTGTGCGTGGGTGTGTGTGTGTGCGCGTGTGTGTGTGTGTGCGCGCGTGCGCGTGCGTGTGCGTGTGCGCGTGTGTGTGTGCGCGTGTGTGTGTGTGTGTGTGTGCGTGTGTGTGTGTGCGTGTGTGGGGGTGTGTGTGTGTGTGTGTGTGTGCGCGTGCGTGTGTGTGTGTGTGTGGTAGAGAACAAGGGGAATGGTATGAATATGCATGAGCATTATATAGGAGCCTGAAAGGTCACAGGGGTAGCAGTGAGGTCAGGAGAATGCAGAAGACACTAATGAGCCAAAAAATGAATCCTAGAAACGCTCCCTGGTGGGAGGAAAGAAGTTCCACAAACTAACACCTCCTCCTATTTCTCCAAACCTCGCTAAAAAGCTTTCCCTCTTTCCACAGCAGCAGCAGCAGCTTATCTCTCTGAGATTTCCATGTTCATGTGTTAATTCTATTCTATGGTCCATTCTACAGTCTGCTTCATGGTGCCTGTGGTGCCTGTGTGAGACGCTCACCTCCTCCACGTTTGAAGCGGTTTTAGCAGAGGTTTCCATGAAGATGAGGCCATGCTCTCTGGCAAACGCTTCGCCCTCCTCCTTCTTCACTTCTCTCCGGGACTCCAAGTCACTAGAGAGAAAAAGAACAAGTCCAATCATACAAATGGTCCTCACATAACACACACACACAAGCCACCAAACACACAGAAGCTGGACAAACTGGACATCAGAGCAACGATCACATCTCCATGAGGCTGACCATCACGTTCGGTTCCGTGGCCCTTGAAAGTCTCTCTTGATGTGGAGCTGTATTTGATAAAACATTTAGTCTTTGTACTAATGTGTTAAAGTATATCAGAATCAACTGACTTTCATCTTTAGTAAGGTAGTGAACTACAGTTGCTTCTAAGGTAAGCTTTTTGTACCTTCTTCTCCAGATAATGTCAGATGTGTTACCCACACCAACCATGTGTGTCATAAAAGGCCAATTCATTGCAAGTCATTTTAAGCACTCAAATACAAGGAGCAGAACTTCTGCACAGCTGTAGATCGAGAGGTTCATCGGAGCAGGACTGTCCCCCTAATCCAGTCCCCTCTCTTTTCTCGTCTAAGGACAGATTCTATGACACGGTTTTTCAAGTTCTAATCAGTTCTGTATCAGATGCCTTTTGAAAATATTGTAAATAGCCCAGTTATCTTGGTATGAGCGTGTAATAAGCCTGTGCTGCTTTTTTTAAGACTGTGCATTTTAATATATTATAATGTCCATTTTGTATATTTCTATCTATTTCTATTGTCAGCATATGTGGTCATGATGAGATAATGGATCAAGATTGACTCAATAAGTGACGTCAGTCTGTAGTGTGATCTGATTGGCCTATTTAAGATGGTCTCTGCATGTTGTCCTGTAAAATAACCTGATGAATGTCTGTGTACCGAGACATTGTTCCCAATAAACCTTTTAGAACAGCAGGTGAAGATAACAGTGTGCGGGAGTTCTTTGTTAAAGTACTAAAGTCCAAGCGCAGTTTGTATTTAATGACTGTAGTTTCAGGACTGATGTGGACTGCCTGATGTTTTCTGGGTAGATCTATAAACGGACTTTTACAAACAATTCAAAAGGTCTGTAGGTTGTACAGCACTAGTGAAGGCTTATTTAGCTTGTTTTGGTTGCCAGTCTACCTCTTGTTTCCAATGAGCATGATGACCATATTGGAGTTGGAATGTTGACGAGCATCTTCTAACCAGGTTGTCAAGTGGTTGAAAGTGTCCCTTCTGAAAAAAGAAAAGCCACAAAAACAAAATTAAATGATATTTCATTTAGCCTTGAACAAGCCACATTTGCAGAGATCTAGCGGTCCAAAAACCATTCTCTACAAATATATATATATATTAAAACTAAACAAACAAACAAAACATTAGTTTCACCTGTAACTAACTCAGAATGTGAACCACCTACTACAAAAGGGTGACTAACATATTTCATTTTCAAAGGTACCCTTTAAATATCCCCCCCTTTAGAAGAGTGTTGTGATGACAGACAGCCAGACAGAAGGAAATGAGAGGAGATGACAGACAGACAGACAGAAGGGAATGAGAGGAGATGAGATGACAGACAGACAGAAGGAAATGAGAGGAGAGGAGATGAGCTACTAGTCCTGCTCACCTTGTGATGTCATACACTAGCAGGGCTCCCGCGGCTCCTCTGTAATAAGACCTGGTGATGGAGCGGAAGGATTCCTGTCCAGCCTAAAACACAAGTCAGCACATTTGAAAAAGGCTTCAAATCCAACTCTTCTTGCCAGTGCTGCTTATGAGGACAAACACCTCTGTTCCCATTCACAGCATTTCTGTAACTTCTCCATCCTTAGAGAGCAAGGCTCTGCCACAAGTCCCCTCAGCATGTAGACATAAGTCCCACCCAGTCCTCACCAAACAGAGAAGAGCCATTCTCTCCCCCAGCCCCAGTGTGTCTGCACATCAATGGGTCAACCAGACTATTTCCAGTCCTGTCCTTCAACCAAAACGACATAAAATGGCCTCTCCCTCCGGTCAAAAGAGCCCCTCTAGCAGCGTGCACACATGCCCAGAGGTAACCCATTCCCCCAGGCAGCTGTTAACATTAGAGTTAATGGAGCCCATTGGGAATAAATGATGAATGCCACTTCTCTGTCTGCCATCTGACATAGGGAAAGGTTAGTGGAAGGCCAGAGATGCAGGCTGCTCTTCTTACATGACCAACCACACAATAGCCATTTCACTCACGGGGTGCTTCAATTGCATCGGTAGAAATCGTGAAGGAGAGGAGGCCCAGAGGACCCTTAAGACGTATTACTTAAAACCAATAGAGGAAAATAACAAACAAACAAACAAACAAACAAACAAACAAGAGTTTCAAATGTTAGAAGTATCTGTTTTTTGTGTATGGAAGGTGGTGTTATAAGCAGAACACAGTTCAACAACATGGGGAATTACTCATATTTGAAAAAAAACTGCATCACATCTGAAGTTTTTCTGAAAACATCCCTGAAAACCAAGCAATGTTTAGTTATAGCACCTCCCAGTGGTCTATTTGTATGACACTTGGGGATTGCCCACACGGTCATAAAGGAGCCATGAAAAACTCCCGTTCAGTGCTTCAGTGCAACATTTGGACATCGAGAGCCTACCAACCCGAAAACTCTGAAAGAAGACTAGCGGTCAGTTTGTCTTAGGCTGCCTAGGTCAGAAAACAAGCCATTCAGAACGTCCCAAACGGCTCTCATTAGAAGTATGCCTAAAATGGCCCCTCATCAGAGTATCTCCACCCGCGGCTTGAGAATGAACCTTTGGTAAGGGCTGCCTGGTGCCACACCTGCCTGCTACCATTATCAAAGTGAGATAAGATGGGGAACTGCCACAGCCTCAGAGGACAGAAGAGCGGAGTGGATACATAATTAGTACACCATAAATGTAATATCAGACAAGAACTTGTGAGATTAATTTATTAGCTAGTAATAAAAAAAGCTCAATGCACTATCCATGAGCATAAATAAATAAAATACCATTTCACATCTCAAAGATATATTTCATGAATTATACACTTAAGCCAGATATGGCCATTCGCTGCTCTCGACCCAAATGCCAAAACTGTTGTTATTATTATGTTAAATAATGTAATTTCAATGTCTATGATTAAGTCCATGGGTATGGGTAAACCATGGACAACCGTCACAAGAATCACAAGTTTTTTTTAACCTGGTGGAATGTTTTCATTTGAATATTAATGTTAATTATGGCTCTGTAACCTGGTAAACTATTGCTATACTTTACACTATTTGTTATGATTTGAAAAGATAAATTGTATGCAGATTGTCTATATGCAGACCAATAGGTTGGCAAAGGAGCTATATGCAAGTCTGGCTAGCAGCCAAAATGATCCACACTCCGATAGGGGGCCGGGCATCACTACATTGGACCACGCCTACCTCACTCCCTTCATAGAAGTAACCAAATTGTTTGGCGAGGATGGTGTGCTTTTTTGCACACTCCTGCTGTAACTTAATATGTGTATTGTTTATTGTGTATGTTTATTGTTTGCACCAACGTACCACAAAAAATTCCTCGTAGGTGAAAACCTTTCTGATTCTGATTCTGTAGGCTAAAAGCTACATGTAGCATGAAAATATTGAAATGATTGATAGTAATGGTGTCAATCGATTAAACAAATGCAACAGAGTTCATCACAATAGGCTGTGATTAATCACAGGTTTAAAAATCTAGAATTTATTTTGCATTTGTAAATACATGTGTAGTGTTAGAATAAAAAAATGTATGACAAGTTTTGAGGAATCAGAGGTTTTAGTACTTTATTATAACATTTGGGAATTAGAATATCTTAATTTGCAGAGTAAAACAGTCTTAGGGAGTGCATTGCCCAGAACATCCATAATCAATTGCACTTAATTAGCAGACAACCACATAAAAGAACAGCAACATCTGCTACAAGGTGAATGTAATCAGCTTGCCTGTAAATTGTCTGCAAAGTAACATCTTACCCAAATGAATGCGACAGTGAGTAGGCCTATTTAAGAAACTGAATGCCGGTGTCTTTGAAGAGACAAAGTGACCAGTCTCTTTTCACACTCTTAGTTGAGTAAGATTACTTGAAACATTGTTAACTTGTGTGACACGACTCCAGTCAACATTTAAGACTTGACTCCAGTCAAACCTACTTTTCTTTTAACCAGTTGTTTAGGCAGACTAGCTTGTTGACATGTTCATATGACTGACCTGACTTCTTCTGCACAAAGTCTCTCACATGGCACTGTTGAGGCAGGTGTGGCCAAGTGCCTTGTGCAATATGGGCCACCTACCACCTTATAATGGGCACCTTTGTGTGCCAACCACCACTGTACTGGACACTGGACACTGGGCTGACACTGGACACTGTGCTGACACTGGACACTGTACTGGACACTGGACACTGTGCTGGACACTGGACACTGTACTGGACACTGGACACTGTGCTGGACACTGGACACTGTGCTGGACACTGGACACTGTGCTGGACACTGGGCTCTGTACTGGACACTGGGCTCTGGGCTGGACACTGGACTGGACACTGGACACTGGGCTCTGGGCTGGACACTGGGCTCTGTACTGACACTGTGCCGACACTGGACACTGGGCTCTGTGCCGACACTGGACACTGTGCTGACACTGGACACTGGGCTCTGTGCCGACACTGGACACTGTGCTGACACTGGACACTTTGCCGACACTGGACACTTTGCCGACACCTGTCTAAAGGGTTGTCTGTGGATTGACTGACCCCATCAGTAGGAGGGCCATCATCTTATTTGGCGGCTCTGGTTCTATTTCCTCTGTAGAGGGCTGGGATGCAGGTTCTCACTCTGCTTTCAGCACACCTCTTCCCTCTCTGTTCTGGGCAGGCACCAGAGGTCCATGAATCTGGGATCTAGAGCTGTTTCTACCTTAAGCAATAGGAGGTTTGTGATCTCCTTTTGTCTATTGAGGTGCTCTGTGAAGGCAGCCTTGAAGCGCACTCAACATCAGGGTCAACATCTGAGACCTCCATCGTACGTAGGAGGTGGCTGAGGGCAGGCAGCACCACAGAGCAAGACACATGTGTCACCACCCAGGAGCTCAGTGATGAACCTACAAACACACAAGACCAACAGAATTACACACTACACTTTTCATTCAGACAACAGCCACTAAGGGGACAGGCCTAAAATTATTTCTAAAAAACAATAGCAAAGTGATATTATATTAATTGATTTTGTCAGAAAATTAAATTGCAAACCTTACCTGCATGGCTCCAGCAGTGTTTCCAACGTTGGCAGCCGAGGTCAGAGGTCAAAGTTGTGCTTCTGCTGTGGCAGCGTTGCCTTCAGCGGGTCTTTGTGAAACAATAACATGGAACTCAAGCAAGTGGGTACATCCTGGACGAGCGACTCCTCTTCTTGCCCAGGAGAGGCTTGCTGAACTCGCAGCTCTGCAGTGTTCTCAGGACTGTGTTTGAACTGGAAGATTTCGTGCGAGCGGTATCTGTTTCTATAGTGGTGACCTTCTCCGTCATCACCCACTCCTTGGCAACGTCAAGAAACTGGCTCTCAAGCATTCAAGCTTTTGAGTTAGCTGATAGGAGACCATGAACGTGTACCGATGGGCGTGCTACCAACTATAGGATAAACCAGCTTGCTATGGTAACGTACCTCTTCACATTAGCCTTTAACTAGCTACCATTTCGCACTATATATATATATATATATATATATATATATATATATATAAATACTTTTAATTTAATTTAATTTAATTTAATTTAATTTAATTTAATTTAATTTAATTTAATTTAAATCTCTACTGGTGATATTAAGGGGTTAGATTAAATATATCTCTATAATTATAATTTTTAATTTTTTTGCACTATATCTGAGTTATGTTTCTTTGATGTCTATTTTTATGTGCATGTCATTTCTTTGTGCATACTATGTATTTGCTGTAAAGCACTTTGAGCTGCATTATTTTGCATGAAAGGTGCTATATAAATAAAGTTTTATTATTATTATTATTATTATTATGGTCTCTGGAGGTACAAAGTGGTACGAGAGGTTGGACCAACGCTAGCTGGTTAGCATATGGGTTTTTTGGCATTACAGCAAATCTGTTATTTCTTCACATTCTATTGATATTTTTGTTTTAAGTTTTTGCATACGGCATATTGAAAGAACCGTTTGAAAGATTGTTGCGTTGTGTATACTGTTACATATATGAAAATAAAGGGTAATCATAATTGACCAGAATAAGTATTGGCAGATCAGGCTTTGAAAAAAAAACAATAAATAGAATTAGAGTGGAAAAATTGTATGAGTATTGGACAAAAACTGTACACCTTTGCAAGTTGCTATTGGGAAGAAGAATGAAATCATATCATTCTGAATTCTGAACTCCAGTGAAAATGTGGTGTTAATGAAGAGATACTTACTGTGTCCCAGATCTGGAGCTTTATCTGTTTGCCATCTATAGTGATCATCCGTGCCCCAAATTCAACACCTACAGGAGACAATAAATATATACATGAATGTATATTAAATACTAGCATTTCAGGAATATGCACTACTGTTCAAAAGAATCACTGAGAAATGTCCTTGTTTTTGAAAGAACATTTTCTTAGAGGTGCTTCAGTGCACATGAAATGAAATTTCTGCAGATTACCTCAAAATATGACAACTAGTTAAACCTGTAATTAACCTACTGCCAAAACAATGATTTACAGCCAATCAGTGTTCATCTCGCCACTGCTTCCTCTGACAACTCCATCAAAATGAACAGTGGTGCGATAAATAACGCTATAACATAACAAACTATGATCATCTGTCCAGCAGGTCAACCAAAATATGCTTGACATTCATTTTATACATCACGGATACGACATGTCCCTTCTTGTCAATGGGTTAACAAACACATATTTCCTATTCCTTTTGGCTTGGTTATGATATTTATAACTGGTAACGTATATTGCTTATTCATTTCTCCTATAAGCCTAAAAAAGCCTGACCACCTACATGACAGCCATGCTTGGCGCATAGACCACATTCAACACCAAAACAACATTAGCATTAGTATAGTAATATAGGCTAATTTGAGTGTTATTATTTGTAAAACAATCAGGCAGATGTAGGGTTTTGGTCAAATCCTATCGTACATCACCATTTCTCCTTGGCATATTGAGATATGAGTTTTGTTTTTTTGCTATATAGCCCGGCTCGATCTTCAAATATCGAAATCGGTCTCTGTCCCAATCCTAAAAATCCTCTATCGGTCAGACTCTACCCACTACCTTCTATGGTTTGGAGGCCACATCACAATTAGAATATGATAAAGTGAGGAAAAGGAATACTTTACCAATAGTAAGATCGTGCACGGGCTGAAAGCGCTTATCTGTGAACTGTAATAGCAGGCATGATTTCCCAACACCTGCAGAAGAAACACAAACAAAACAGTTTAAATTCATATACACAAACAAAACAGTTTAGGATTTGGTCTGAAAATTGAGGTAACCATTTAACCTCACCCATCCTTTCAGCATTTGGCATGAACTTTAGCCGTACTGGTTTTATAAATTCATGTATGTATGCATGCATGTTTTCCCAAGCTATTTTAGGACGTTTGCTTTCCGCTAATGTTATTACTATTATCACTATTTGCTAATACATTAGGCAGAATTATGCCCGACCCGCTGCCCGGGTCCCCCCCCCCCCCAAATGTGCGGCCCTGGTAACATTAATTTGGGCATTCTTTGGGTTAGGTAAAACCTCTACTTCTAAACGAAATCTAAATACCCTGTCACACAATATCTGTGTGCAGTGCCACAGACCCCCAGTTTCAGGCCAGTAGCATGTAACACCGCACTGTGCTGGGCAACAGTTGTGAAGTTCTCTCAGCGACAGTTTGAATTCGGCGAATATAACTCCAAAAAGAAAGAGTTTTGGTGGTTTCGTCGTTTCCAATGAATGTGATCTACAACTGCAATAAAACAATGCAAGGATTACAAACACCTCTGAATCGTTTAATGGTTGAGCTCAACAGCAAATCAAATGACACACCTCTCTTCTGTGCTCCTGAAGCAATGTGTTGAATGGTTGGTATTAGGGATGGGCATAATTGACGATCGAGTAATTGATCATTACGAATTTCGTCGATGACATAATTTTTTTTCCTCAATAAAACGAATGCATGTTCTGTTGTGTAGTGTGAGCAATGTGGCAGCAATTCAACATTTTACCACACCAGGGCAATGTTTGAAAAAAAAAAAAAAACACCACAGGCCTACTCAGTTACCTGCGAGTTTCCGTGTATTTCAAAAGTAAACATGAAGAGGTCACGGCGAAGTGTAACGTGGGACCATTTTGATTTCAAAAGGTCACTGACTTAGTTCACTGCCAACACTGCAAAGCTGTGTATAAGTACAACTCGGCTACGACTCAAAAGATGTACCACTTGAACAAACTGGAGACTGACAACAACTTAGTGCAAAAGCTTGTTAGCTTGCTAGGATATAATAGCTAGCTAACATACTGAGACCAGTTAGCTACTTTGACAACCCCAAATTTGTATATAAATACACTTCAGTAGAAACAAAACAGGTTACAAACAACCTACTTCAAGAGATAAGAGGGCTGCACTGATAACCAATTGCAGATTGCTGAAAATGAGAGCGCCTAGGCACTACTTCACCGGACAGCAACATCAGTTATCGGTGTATGTGCTGCCTTCTCGTATCTACCAATGAGGGCATGTCCGCATGCCTAAACACAATCTCACACTCCGACTCAAAACGTGAGCACAATAGTTTGAATTCACTGAGTGTTTTTATTCATCAATGTACAACTGAACGGCTAAACTCATTTCCAAACCCAATCCCTGGATAATCCATTGGCAGGGCGTTGAAGCAGAATGAATCGAACGACTACAGCATCTCAAACTGGCAGCCTTCTCCTGCACTACCACTACGCAGTGAATCAGAACGTTTGCACCTAAACTCACAACAGTTTTAGAACATTTTAGAGGAACGACGAATTGGCAGCAGTCAGTCCGTCATCCATTCACTCGAATATCATCCAAGTTAACAACAATAGCAATAGACAGTGGTGGTGGAATTTTGAAGTTCTTAAAAATGTCTACCACTACCAGCAGAATTACAGAACAAAATGAACGTGGTATGTTTCCCTGTATTTAATATAAAACACAGTTGCTTCCTATTAAAGCTATAATGCTTAAAATGTTACCTAGGTAGGAATGTTAGGCAACATTCTTTTTCACAACGGAGCAATGATTTTAGATCGCATTGTAAGTTTATGATCTACTGCTAGCTTCGGAGGCCGTGAGCTAGCTCGATGTCAAACTGAATTTATGATCATTTCTATAGTGTGCTTTATGCTACATCACTTTGAATGATCAAAGCAAATAGGCTAGTAGATTATAGATTAAAAAAAAAAAACATTTGGGATGGACAGTATTCACTATTTCCGGGTGGTTTGGGATGGTTGTGATAAAGTTAAGTAGCAGCCCTAACGGCTATTTCTTTGATTTCAGTAGCTAGTTTCACACAGTCATTGGTTTGAAGTATCTGTACGGCATGAACAGCAAGCATACACTACAAAACCTGACTAATTTGCAAGTGCACGTTGGTCCCATTCCAGTCAGTGATTGTGTCACTTCCCTAGATTCAGCCCATGTATTTAAGATGCTTCAGATAATGATGTTACTGATTCATGCAGCAATGCTTATTCATATGAAAAATAGTATGAAAAACCCTGGTAGGGGTTTACTGATATACAGCCATAATGGTAATGTCTTGTTCCACCTTCCACCCTGATAGTGTCAAACATCAAAACCCAGCCCCCCAAAATAATGTAACATATTCAAATATGGTGTTACAATCAAACTGCAAGTGTGTAGAATGCAGAGTATTATTAAGAAGATGCCACAAGTTCTCACCAGTCTCTCTATATTCTAATTTAAAATGGCCTAAATCAATTATATTCTAGATTTACCAGACACAAGAAAAGTTATCCAATAAAGCAGATGCCACCAAATGTATGTGATAATTGTGAGAACTATCTTTTTTGTGAATCACTGTGCATGTAATTTCTTTGTGCACGTAATTTCGTTGCTGTTAAGCTGCATTGTTTAGTATGAAAGGTGCTATACAAATAAAGTTTATTATTATTATTATTATTAATAATAAAAAACGTCACTCAAATAGATGCTCGGTTGAAAAGAATCCTTGAAAAAAATCTGAGATTGTAGCCTAACTGGCATTCACAAAATTTTCAACAAGGTCCGAAAGTATTCTGAAAAAGAAAAAGCATCCAACGAGTTGATACTACTTCTCACACAGATAAAGAGGGTATCCTACATCATCTGTTAGTCTGGCGGTAGTAAGCAATACATGATATAGTGCGTACATCTACTTTAATGACCAATTATCCATCCTCTTTGCTTCAGAAATAGAATAATTGAGGATAAAATCTGGTCTTGGGGTATCACGCACAATGAACGCCGACCTGTCAGTAATGTTAGAGGTCGTGGGAAATTGCGAAATACCGTGATGAAATGTGCCGTCATGAAATGGGCTGTAATTGTTTATCTGTTAGTGATGCAAGTTGTGGGGCCTACGACGTTTTTTACGACGTTTTTTACCTGTGGTTTGAACACTGATATTTTCCTATTCTGTAACACTGGGAAAAAATCGTTACAACGTCTAACAGGTAAACTTACCGAAATTAATGTGGGGACGGTAAGCTTCACGGACATGAAATTGTAATACTGTAAAATATTACGGTGTGCCCGAGGCCTGTCGACCTAGCGAGGCTTCGAGCTACTGTGAGCTAACGTTAGATGTATGTTACTGTAAGAGAGTTGACACAATCCAACACAGCATCTGTTAAAGTTAAATGTGAATAACGTTTAATCAAACATTCGAGATAGGGTGGTACGATAGCTAGCTAACGTTAGGTAACAGCCACATAGCATACCTAAGTTAACGTTACTATTGAGACACGAAAAAGCTGTTAGCTACCAAGTTAGCTAATGACTCAGGCTCACTTTTATCCGACGAACACCAAATATTGAGCACGCCATTTTAGAAATGGCGATAACAATGCATTACGTTACAGAGTACTTCTCGCTAAACTTAGCTTTCGCTGTATGATACTGTCCAACCAATGATGACAATATATCAAGATAAAGCATCGTAGTTCGTGCGAATGTTAGCTACCGAGCTAGCCAGGTTAGCTTTAGACGACTCATTTTCTGAAGCATTTCAAAATGACAGGAGATGCATGCTAACAACACAGTGGCTGAAGTGTGTGACAAGTAACGCTAACACACACTTCGTCAACATCAACGAGCCAATTGGTAAGTTAGATAGTATGCTTCCTTGCTTCTTCAATGCCGATTTGCCCGGAGAGGAACTTGTCGGCAGAAGTTTCTAGCCAGCCCGATTTCAATAGGTAGGTGGCAGGATACTTAGATATCTGGCTAAACGTGCCTGCTGTTAAAACTGTCAAGCTAACTGATTAGCTAATGTCAGCATCAGCTGTACAAACAACACCCCCTCTCAATTCATTTTGGGTAGCTAGCTAGCTAAGACAATGGACTGGCATCTCAGGTAATCGTGGATTGATAGTTGTACAAAAGAGATTTAATTATGGTAGATTGTATCATAGCGACGAGCTCCAATAGCTTGGTTTAGACATGACAACCTAAGTTTGCGAGGTTTGGAACTACGCATAATTTCGCAAGTAACATTAGCTAGCTAGCAAGAAATAACCAGACGGTCAGCCCACCCCTCGCGACCTAGCATATACCACGTCATTGACTCCAACACTGCGGAAATACACGGTAGCTAGCTAACTAGCAAGCTGGCTAGGATAGCTATCGATGTCGTTAGCTGTATGGCTCAAAAAGCAGTGACCACTTACCTGTGTCTCCGATAATGATGTACTTGAAAAGGTACGCATAAGCCATGGTCAGTTGGTCCTGTCTGAAATAGGCTTGGCTGTTTTAAGACACTTGCTGTGCTATCCGTATGTTTCCACTATGCCAACGGTTTTCTGTCCTCGACGACACTAGGAACAATAAACACTTCCAAGCCTCAGTCGCTAACGTCAGACGTTCCACCTAGATCCGCCACGCACGCAAAACACCCGTCCGTCCAATTCCACCGGAAGTTGTCAATCTGCGCACCCAGAACAACAGACGATATGCGCTGAAAACCAAAATCATAAGGAACGTGGATAAGAACTGACATGTGTCCTCTCCGCCTATTTCTTTTAATGTTCAGATGATTATTAGTAGGATTGTTATTAATAGTCAGGGGTTAACAATACTGTAGGCTATTTTGAATTGGTCAGCCTGACATGTCTGCATGCATATAGAGTATGGGAATCGACCGTAAGTTTGTATTTTAGTGTTTGCATTTGCTGGTCCCTGAGAAAAAAATCACAATGGAGAAATGATTGGGTTTTCTCAAAACGACAGCAGAAAACCTCAGCAAACGGTTTGGTGAGCTAAGAAGTAGGTATCAGTCGGTCTTTTGTAACGAACTGTTCTCTTGTTTCATAAAATAAAGATGTTGCTACCGATATGATAACGTAGAAAAATAATGGACTACGTGTCATTTGCCTCAGTCAACGCGAGGTGGTATCCATGGTTACCGACAACTGTAGTTTTTAGTGTTAACATGTTAACACGCCCTGGTCCCAAAGCAAAGATTTATATGGAAATAAAATTAATGTGGTTTCGCTAAAATTGGTATTCAGCGAAAATAAACAACGCTAATACAATCTGATACAGAGCTAACCTGGTTTGCTCGGTAGCTAGTATTTGAACAAACTACACCGCGATATCTTGACATCTAGCCACCATTGGATGGACAGTATAATACAGGGAAATATGAGGTTCGCAAGAAGTACATGAGTTATGCGTTGTTATCTCCAATTCTAAAATGGCGTGCTCAATATTTGGTGTTCGTCGGATAAAAGTGTGCTTAGAAAAAAATAGGCAAACGGTTTGGTGAGTTAAAGTGAAGTTATTAGTCGGTATTTTGTGAGATAACACATTTTATGGGTTGAAAACTGCTCAACGCCATGTACTGTTTAAAATCATCCTGAACCTTGCTAGGCCAATTCTGTCTACCGTTTCGATTTCTTTGCGGCCCATGTCCCTCACCCGTGAGCGTGAGTGTCATTTTTTTATCTGCTGATCGAGACTCACTGGAGTTTACACAGTGGTGCTGGAGTGGGCACTCAAAAGAGAGTGCCTCTCTCAGATGCAGTGGATTAGCATTTGTGCAAGGGAGGGAGGAGTATTTTCCACAATTTGACATGGTTCTTTGGGGTCTTCATGAAATGCCTGTAATATGCTTTGGTCAAAATACCACAAGGATCAAGCAAAATAACACCCTTCTCACACTGTCTGAAACAGCCCTGGTCAGAGCGACCTGTTTTGAGTGCCTGTTCCTTTAAATGCTAATGAGCCAGCTCACCCCACCCCACTCCTCCATGGGTGTGCTCACCCAAGTAAGCTTTTGTGATACCAGAGATGGGCTTTGGTGCTACCATGGCAACTGTTTAGTGTGTCCCTTGGGAGAAATATGGCAGTTGGAGACTTTGACACAGCAGTGCACTCATACTGTTTTGAACCAGAGTCAAAACTGCATAGACATAGGCATTGGCCTTTGGATCGTATGTCAACGTCGCCACCATATTAGAGAGGTGAAGACTGGCCTGTAAACAAATGCAGGTGTCTATGGTGTCATGGACAACAAAATGCTATTGACTGAAGTATGTAATTACAGTGTGTTTATGTAAGTTACTGGTTGTGAAAAGGCAGGTTTCTGGTGTTTAAATAAATGCAAGTAATGCAAATGTCATTAAGCTATGCCTACTACACCAGTAAAACCTAAGCTGTAACGTTTCAGTTACGTCACAGCCAGCAATGTTATCTGACAACAGTTGTGGGGTGTATGACATAACTCGTTATAATGTATGTTTACCTCCATTTATTACAGTGTTTAAACTAGTGTTGTCATTAAATTTGTGCAATAAAAAAACTGACAGCAGTCAGCCTTGTTTGTTTGTTTGTTTGTTTGTAAATCATTGCATTTGCTATGTCTTTAATAGTAACACAACATTCAAGTAAACTGCACCTGTGATGTTCCTGATACAGGCGAATTTGTGCCAGTTGTGAAAAAATGCCTGTAGAGCCCGAGAATGTTTGCTGCCGGGAGATACCACAGGCATCATTGTAACTATGCAGTCATCATCTGTTCTATATTCCATGTCACTAACCTTTCACATTTTCAAGATAACAACACTTTGCAGCCTCAACGCCAACCAGATGATTGGTCGTCGATCATCCTGACCTCAAACATGTGTACTTGAATGAGTTTTCACTACAGATCTATAGAGCAGACTAAGTGTACTTACAGCAGTAAAATCTATTTATTTATGCATATGAGTTGTCAGTCATTTCTGTAATACAAAAATGACTAAGGAAGAAGACACAATAAATGACTGTTCCCTTAGTCTTACTTTGTTTACTGCTCATCTTACATGTGTCAATTGTTAACATGTCACATACCACACACTGAAAGCACACAAAACTTTATATAGACTTTTATTGTCAGAAAGATTGTCATATTGAATGCCATAAAGCTTTTTAGACATAGTTATTCAGTGTACCGACTGGTACGGAAGAGCTAATTGTATATAGCTAATAAATCCAGAAATGACAAAAATCAGTAGCCATACCAGAAAAAAAGATGCACACACTATAGAATGTGTGTCACCAGTTATTGTTCTCTAAATAAGATGTAAACTTTGCTCACAGATACAGAAGCTTTGTGCGCTGGCCTTCTGTGCCTGAGAATCTGAGTGGTGCTGCCCTCCTGCGTGGTGCTACAGATACGAAGAGAGTTCCCTGACGCCCTTAGTTGAACCTTGTCACGTAGATGGCTATCACTTCCAGCTTGTCTGGTTTGTCAAACTGGACAGAGAGATCTTGGGGGATGGGAATCTTCAGCACCTCATCCACATATGAACCCGGTTCCTGAAAAACATTGAGAAAAAAAGATTGTATAGTTTTTTTTAATAATCCAAAAACCCTGTAGCAGTGTTGCACATTTTTCAATTTTTAGTCTTTATATTATTTTCTTTATTCTATTCATTATGAGTCATTTTATGTGTTATAGTCTACTCTAGATCATTTTCATGTGGTGTCATTTTCTCGCTTCAGTGCCCTGGTGACTGTTCTCTGGAGTTGTACCTTTATCCCTTCAGCATGCGGTGGTGCAACCTCTGCTGAAAAAGCCTAGCCTGGATCCACATTCTCCCTCAGATTTTAGACTTATCGTGAGGCTCCCATTTTTTTAATCAAAATTACTTGGGAAGGTGGTTTTTATATATTCAATATTTTTTCTTGGATTTCACATAAATGTTTACAATGACAATAATAACTGACACTGACCATAGACATGATACATTTACATTAAAGCTGGTCATGTGATAATGCAAACAGATGAAATAAAAAAAAAGATACAAATCAATAAAAAATAATAATATACAAAATCTAATTTAATAAAATGAACTAATTAAATAATAAAAACAGACAAGACAGCAAACAGGTAGGGAAAGGACCTGGGTTGGGGGGGTGGGGGTGGGGTGTAAGGCTTTAACTCATGAGACTGTCCGAGGAGAAGTTATTCTCATGCGGAACCTTAGCTCCTCTAGTTTAAGGTGTGCCATAACATCCTTTACCCACTGGCCACGTGAAGGTGGGAGCCTGTCCTTCCACTTGAGAAGGATGCATCTGCGGGCCAAGAGAAATGCAAAGGAAATGGCCTGTCACTGACTATTTGAACTTGGTATATTGGTATATCCTCTGGCATAACACTAAAGGTGGCGGTCAACAGGTTTGGGGTGATGGCATGGCCACACATTTGAGAAACTGTTTCAAAGACTGAGGACCAGAAGGGGGCTATTGATGGGCATGAGACAAACATATGGGATAAAGTGGCAAGGGCACTGAGACATCTCTGACAGGTGGGGTCTGTGTCGAGAGATTTGGGCCAGTTTGCTTCTGCAGAGATGCAGACGATGTAAATTGAGGTAGTCCATGTCTCACACAGAGAGAAGATGTATGCATTCTCTCAATTGCTGCCTGCCACATGTTGTCGGAAATGATCAAATGTAATTCTTCCTCCCATGTACTTTTAACATGACTGAGAGAGGGGCTAGCAATATCTTGAATTGTGTTGTATAATTTGGAGACACACCCTGGTTGAAAGGGATCAAGGGAGATGCAATCGTGTTCAGGGCTGCTGGGTGGAGCTGATGGGAAGGATGGGAAATGTTTCTTTGCAAAATCTCGGACTTTTAAATATCTAAAAAAGTGTGACCGTGGTATGTCATGTTCCTTAACTAGGGAGTCAAAAGATCCAAAAATCACTTCGTGGTACAGGTCAGCAATGCTTTTCATAACTTTCCGGGACCAGAGATGGAACGCGGAATCGAGAACTTGCCACTCTTCATCAGTGTGATTGCCTGAATCATTTCAATCTCAGATATGTTACCATCGAGAGATGAGGCATCCTCTGAGCTCAGTGTCGGAAGCTGGAGAGACTGAAAATAAATTCCTAAATTGGTTGTTAATGGCCATCTGATCAGAAGTGGAGAAGGTGGTTTTTAATCAATTCCAAAGTTATCTGACTGAGAATGTGATCTTAGACGTGCACCAATCAGGGTTCTGCACAACGCACAGTACTGAGTGCCCTTTTGAGCTGACCTTAAGCTGACACTGAACTTTTAAAACCAGACTGAAAACTCATTTCTATACACTGGCTACATGAAAGTGATGCTTTCATTAAGCTGCATTTAGTCCAGTCTGAGGTGAGGCTTTTTATTTGATTTGTGCTTTTAGTCAGTCTGAGGTTGCGTGATGGTTTTTGGTCAAGTTAACTTTAAACTCTTTTATTGTGTTTTATTGTTTGGATGGTTTTATTGTCTTCTACTATTTATTTTCTCTTATTCTAATCATATTTCAAATGTGCTATATAAATAAACGTGACGTGACCTGACCTGACTGGAATGGCTCGGTCACGCCCTGATCAAAATGTTCAAGAGAATCAGCGGCTCTACAGTCCAGGAATGCCATCCCACCAACCTAGAAGATCTAGATCAATTCTAGCAAGAAGAATGGTGAAAAACACTGCAGAACAATGTGCAAAGCTGGTGCTGTCTCACTTCAAAAGACATAGCAGTAAGGAGTTTTGGTCTAGAACTAGCGAGCTAACTACATTAAAGGCATTAAAGGCTAACTACATTAAAGGCTAACTACATTAAAGGCATTAAAGGCACTGATAAAAGCTTGCTAGCTAATCTTTTGGCAATGTAGTTGGCGATGTAATACTTTGAAAGCTTTTCTTACATTTTCATGGGGTGGTCCGACCCAAACCACAGAACTATATCAGTAGTATTAGTAGTATCAGATACGTTGTTTTGACAAAGGAGCTGTACTACTAGAGCATAGGAAACATAACATAACAATAAAAGAATACAAAAGGGCCTGTGGGAGCCAATTTGATCCTGCAACAAGACAGACTATACAAACAAACAAATAATCCCTCCAAATCATGCGAGAACTATTTAAGGAATTAGCAGTCTAGCTGTCATTTTACAGTTTACAGTTGCTGCAAATGGAGGATTCATTCAATTAAATTATTATATCAAGCAAAACATTTCTAACTTTGTCAGTGTATTGACTACCTTTTTTATTAATTGTGCACCTTATTTGATTTGAGAAAATGAGTTTTCATACGTGTCAATTCCTTTTGAAGTTGATGAATATGGCTCATGAGAGTGGACCTGCAACCCGTACCAACCCATATGCAATTAATAATGATTGATGAACATATATACTATATGTGCTTTGCTGAATGATGCTTGATTCATGTCGTGCAATGATATAACCACTGTGTGCTCTCCTAATATGTGGTGTGAAACATGCTAAATAACTGTGTGTGTAAATTGCTTGAGTTATGCTTACACAAACCTATATCCATATATGCTTGCTGAGAAATGCGTGAAATATGAAATGTGCTTAACCAACGAGAATGTAAAGCAGAACAATGTGTACTTTGAGAGAGTTTGCAAACTTCACTGTGCTGTACATTGTGCAATGGTGGAGGGGGCAGGAAGTGGCCTCTGGGCCTGCGAGGAGGTGACACATGGGTCAGAGATGAACATATGTTGCTAAGAAGTGTCATGAAAAAGGGAGGTGGTTTAGAACGTGTATGCATGTGAGAGGGATTTAAAAGGCGAATAAAGTTTGTGTTCGCGAGTTTTTAGTTGGTCTTTAGCAGTCTTAGAGTCTTTTGAGCTTTGACAATAAATACAAGAGAAATACCAGAGTCCGCGTCTGCGTCTTTCCTATGGACTGAGCTACCCCCGAAAAACATGGCCTTCTTGCCTTAGTATCCCAGCCACGAACCCAGATCGTAAACTCAAAAGAAGCCGAGGCATCTTGAAGAAACATCGACAGGGACGGATGGTGTGAATGGGTAAGACTGTCTGCTTTTCCATTTCAGGAAAAGGATACAATAAAGGTGACTGTGACTCCTTGTTGTATTTGGGGCTGAAACACACTCTATAGGGAGAAGAACAGAATGACATGATGATCCGAACTAGCCTGGTTTTTAGATAAGTGTGTCGAATAACCATACATATTAATTGTGAGAGCATTCGAAAGCTCACGTGAAAAACACTCAGTTTTTATCTATAGGCGGACACAAAGGATCTTATTCTTCAAAGTCTTTTCCTTTTCTTTCATCTACAATATGTTAGCAGTGGCAAAAGGCTTACTGTATGTTTACTGTCATTTTAAAACGTATTGGTCAAATCATGTATTGTTGTGACCATAATTTAATGTATTAATGTTAATAAGAACTACTATTATTATTAATAATTAGATTTGGCTATTTATTTAGCCATTAATCCATTCCACTTTCCTTTCTGCAACCCATTAATAACTCATATTGTCCACTAGAGGGCGCCAATTCCTAAAAATAACATACCATGAATCACAAATTGTTCTATGAGAGATTTGTTAGACATACAGACATTTTAAAACCACATAGTTAATGGTTACAAAGAGATGGCATGTGCAATTTAAAACAGGGGAAAATTGGATAAAGACAGAAAGCAAAATTTCAGACTTTCTTCCCCCTTATCATTCTATTTCTTTCTCTGGACAGACTCTCTCCTTAAGAGTTCTTCCCATGAAAAGGACCGGTTTCCCTGCCTCTGTCAGAGTGAACTGAATAGATTAAGTACTAATATCAAAGTCAACGTGTCTTTGTTTTTAGGGAAGAATAACCATTAAATTAGCTGCAAGGTAAACAACTGGCACAAAGAGCAGCTTATTCAACTTGTTTGGCTTGAGGTAGCAGTTCTACAACCACACCTATTTCCTTCTCTGTGGGAGGAACCTCTAGTGTGTCCTTTGAAATGCAACATCTTTTCCAAGCATTCTTGCTGGCTGCCTTTGCACTCAGTGGAAACCAAACCTCACTGGAAACCAAGGCTTAAATACTATCTGGCACATCCAATCGCAGGACTATGGAGAGGGAGGGAGGGAGAGAGAGAGAGAGACAAAGACTGAGTGAAACAGATTTTAACACTTAGTTGGCACGGGTCTTGTGTAGTTGGCACCAGTGTTTCTGTGAAGGGGAAGGAGTTTGGAGCAAGAGCCTGGGAGAGAAACAGCGTGAGCTGAGCTCAGACGCTGGGAGGACAGAGATTAGCCTTCAGGCACAGAACTTCTCTTTTTCATTCTGCAGCTTTAAGCTATTTATTTAGGTTGGTTGGTTAGTAGTGGTTGGCTAGAGAATAGTTATTTGTAGAGCATTCATCAGGTGTGTCCAAAGTCTGAGAAATGTTCTAGGTTAGCATCATTTATATCTCGAGAGAAGAAAAGAAGGCAAACCAGACGAAGGGGGCACACACACAAGGCCTTTTTATGGTGCAAGGCTGCAGGATTCTTCCAAACCTTAACATCGCTTTATGATGGCAGATTGTCTGATAGAAGATTCCGATTACTATCCTGGAAAAGATGACCTGGACTGGGGATACGAGGAGGGTAAGAACATTGTCATTATCTCCTGTATATGATATTGTATTTCAAACTCTAGACCTGTTTTCTATTCCTACACAAAGTGAGGTTACATCTGTTAGTGCACTGTTTGTGTGGACTGTTATACTGTAGTGCTTTTGAACATGAAGCCACTCACAGACTTCTGGACTATTGTTTGTTACTTGACACAGACTGCTCTGTTTTGAATCTTTGGGTTTTTGTGGACTTCTTCTGTATGAATATGAATATGAACATGAGTAGTACGTTGCAAGTTTCTCCTCATCTTAGTAATACATAAATGAATGTTGGCTGGATGTGCACAGCTTAATTGTCCTTAATGTGAGAATCATGCAGATACGGTCACTAAGACACTAAGATTAGTCCTTCATGGAGAGAGAAGGTAGAAGAACAGATCAGATAACAGTGGGGAGATCAGGGATTGGATGATAGGTAGCCCAATGAAAACAGATCAGATAACAGTGGGGAGATCAGGGATTGGATGATAGGTAGCCCAATGAAAACAGATCAGATAACAGTGGGGAGATCAGGGATTGGATGATAGGTAGCCCAATGAAAACAGATCAGATAACAGTGGGGAGATCAGGGATTGGATGATAGGTAGCCCAATGAAAATAGATCAGATAACAGAGGGGAGATCAGGGATTGGATGATAGGTAGCCCAATGAAAACAGATCAGATAACAGTGGGGAGATCAGGGATTGGATGATAGGTAGCCCAATGAAAACAGATCAGATAACAGTGGGGAGATCAGGGATTGGATGATAGGTAGCCCAATGTAATGTGATCCTGCATGGTCCATCGCAGGCCAATTGATTCTGTGAGTTTGGCTTCACCTCCTATCGCTTGGTGAATAGAAAGGGGACATTTTCTCGCCATGATTACTACTTGTACTGCTACTCTCTGTATTCAGAGATCAGCAGGGTCATTGGTAGACAAAAGTACTGGTCTAAATAAAGGGTGTTGGAGAGTCAAAGGAAGAGAAGGAAAGGAGATTTGCAGGAGGGAGGTAGAAGGAAGGAAAGGAGAAATCTAGGGGAGGGAAAATAGCAGAGTCCATATGAGCAGTGAGTGTTCTTCCTGCTGGGCCTCTACTAATGACACCAGACCAGCACACCAGCAGACCTCATGTAGTCTCTCTAATGACACCAGACCAGCACACCAGCGGACCTCATGTCGTCTCACTAATGACACCAGACCAGCACACCAGCGGACGTCATGTCGTCTCTCTCCTCGTGAAAAACATCAAGAGGAGCACAGGGTTCAAACACAAGCCACCGCACCGCACCGCTCGCTCTACTGGGAGGTGGAACATCTGCACGGATAGTTTTAATATTAAAGATGGGATCTTTTCTTTATGGGGAGAAAGAAGCTTCCCTATAGCTGACAGAATAGGAATGGAGAGAAACTCCAAAATAACGGGGCTGATTCTTCCTCCAGGTGTGGAGTGGGGGCTGCTGTTCCCCGAGGCCAACGGTGAGTACCAGTCCCCTATAAATCTCAACTCGCGCGAGGCACGCTATGAGCCCCGGCTGCTGGAGGTGGGCCTCACACCAAACTATGTGGTGTGCCGAGACTGTGAGGTCATCAATGATGGACACACCTCCAGGATAATGCTGAAATCCAAATCAGGTACAAATGGCACACACACATTCATATGAGGGGTTTGCACAAAAATGTCTGTATATATTGTTTCAGTTCAGTAAAATCCTTCAAAGGAACTGCCTCAAGATGGTTTGTAAGTTGGCATTTTGAAAAGGTTACAAATAATTGTTATCTCCTGTAAAAAACAACAACAAGATGTTCAGGAAACACATGAAGGTCTGTGAGAGCGACTCCCCAGAGGAACATGCAGGGAGGTTGTCATTCTCTTGTGCTCATCATTCTCTTCCTATCTTGTGCCCTTGGGATCGCTGACACAGTGGTGACAGGGGGGCCTCTTCCAAGTGACCATGAGTACGAGCTGCACGAGGTGCGGTTCCACTGGGGCAAAGAGAATCAGCGAGGCTCAGAGCACACCGTCAACTTCAAGGCCTTTCCTATGGAGGTCAGTGTTACCTTAGGACACTGGGAGGGGTGCCGGTCAAGGAGCCTGGGCTATTTTCGACATGTAAATAAACTCAGGAAACTGTTTAGCCAAAGAGCTATTTTGCATCATATTTCTTTCTCTTTTTTTTAAGTTGTAGCAGAAACTTTTGTCCAAAGCGACTTACAAAACAGATAAAAAAAGAGAAATTTAGGAGAAAAGTAATTAGGATAATGAAAATAATCTGTCATATTCCCGATCCCATTCCCAATCTCTCCAGCTCATTTCCTGTCTGTCGTCACTGTCCTGTCAGATTAAAGGCCAAAAGTCAAAAAAGAAACGCTATTAAGTGTCAACTTAAAGTAAGACAACCAATTATTAACAAAAACAGTAATAACAGTAATAATAATAATACCAAATTGACAAATTGACTCAAACAGTTGAGTATCATCCACATAACAGTGGTAGGAGAACCCATGGGAATGTATGAATTGAATTTAATAGAAGTGGTTCTACTACACACAATGTGTTTATCATACACATAGGACCATTTCTTTAGGATCAAATTAGATTTAGTTTTTCCATACACAAAATGTATATGGGCTAATAATAATCAGATCTTAAAATAATCATCAGATCTTAAGGATATGAGAGATGAGTTTTCTCTGGTGTTGACTGAGTCTCAGCCAGTGTTTCAAAACCTTCAAAGAACATACCTGTCCTTTGCACCTGCTACGCAACACAGACCTTCCCCTGTCCTCTGCAGACACCCAGGACAAATAAGTAGCTCTTATCTGCCAAATGTTAGTTGTCATGGTAGGGAGGGCTTGGATTTTTTTTTTTTTTTTTGTCAGTGACGATTAACCATGAATAAAAACAATCTGCACCTGTGCAACCGAGACATCCAATGTTTGCTAATCAAACAGAATGGCTCTTTTATACCCACTGAGATGCAGTCCATAAACAGCCCTCTCAGGCCAAAATCCACTGAATGCTCAAACAACACTGGATGTCCTGGGTGGATGGGGCATCTTCCTCCTTTCAAAGGACAATTAATGATTGAAATAGGCAGTGTTGTCTTTCAGAAAACAAATCAGGAAGAGACTCCTAGAAAGTAGTTTTCACATGGAATACATTTTATTTTTCATAATGTCCCCCCTTTTCAATCGAATAGTTTGAAACCACGTCATTTTTTGTCTGCCTATTACAATCTAAAAAATGAGACTTTCCCAAGATGGGAAAATGGGCCCTAATTGAATAGTCGAGCAACGCAGGTTTTAGGAGCCTAATTTCATTGACGGGCTACGGGCAACGAGCAAAGTCTGCTATGGATGAACTAAAGCTAATTTAATAACTTGGCAAATCATTTTCTTTATTTAATACCATGAGCAAGATGTTAACCTCAGACTGGGTGGTTCCCACTCTAGTGGATGTTTTATTTGTTTAGTTTGGATGAGTTATGTTTAGTTATGGTTGGCTAACATGGTGCATGCAGATTTGAGCTAGGATAGCAAGGGTGGCAGGGTACACACCAGTGCCCAACTGGCTGGTGACAGTGGCAACACGCGTGGCATGATGTGCCCGGGAGACAGAAGGCACCCGGGATGCTCCATGCTTTGGATTTAGAGATCTTTGGTTTTACCCATGATGATGGATGACAAAAGGGTTTGACCTGTGTGTTACCTCATATTTATACCCCAGTGAAACAGGACATGGTCATAGACAACAATTAAGTTTTCCTCAAGGGTGTCAATAACTTAGTATGTTTTTGATGAAATGCAAGTTTCATACAAATTAAATAGTTAAAGTTAAATGAAATTACAGAACTTGACCAAAATATTATTTTACAACTCACCAACATGCTAAGGGACACAAAAGTGTGGTAATGTTCCACACCTGTCATTGCCATGCCAGCATATCTTTATCCTTTTGGTTAAGGTTTTAGGAGTTTTGAAAAATCCTTAAATGTTTTGGCCCAGATAGAGTGTAATTGTGATATTGTGAATTGTGATGAAAATGATTTCAACTCGGTGCCTTTGGCAGTCCATTCATTTGTTCTTCATTTGTGACCAGTCCAAAGCCAAACAAACACGGTCAATTGATATGAAAGCATAATATAAGTAAAATAAGTGATAAGTAAAAAATAAGTTAAAAAAAAATAGATGCTACTAACTACCTTGCATGCAAATATCCAAATCGAATTGACATTTTGAAGAATGCATCACAATCAGGAATTCAACCGAGTCACAGTATCAATGATGGCTCCATTACAAAGTCTACTGTATTTCTTACAGTTCAATGTTGCTAGAAAGTTTCTCACAGAAATGTTTCTAGTAGCACTGTTTTAAGTAATAGTAACTAGCCACTGTAACTAGTCTCTTCTCCCAGATATGCCAAGCTTCCACACTCCTCAAGTAGTAGAACTGGGTCAGCCCCTCAAGAACACTGGGCCAACGAGAGTGTACAATGGAATACTCCA